>NC_090446.1:76567811-76870842 GCF_031143425.1 Pleurodeles waltl
CCGGTTTGAGTCGCTGGATTCCACCAACAAGCCTTGGCACATGCAAAGCTTGCTGTTAGCAGAAAATGGCGCTGCCGAGGACCAGGAGGGACTTGGTGGACTCTACCCAGAAGGGGGAGCCAGAGGGGCCTCCCAACAACCCAGAGAGCCCTCAGAAGACCGGGCAGCATGCACAGGAGTCCCACAGCATGGGGACAAAGAAGGTGCAAATGGAGGGCCACGCAGCACTACAACAAAGGATCTTATGCCGCCGGAGAACCACGCTGGAAGCTCTGTGGCGCAGAAAGGACTGCTGGAGGCTGGAGCAACATGGTGCATGAAGAACTTCTTGGAATAATGCCAACAAGCTTTGGCAACTGCAAAACACGCAGTGCACGGGGTTCTGTCTTGCGTGGGGAGGCAAGCTCTTACCTCCACCAACGTTGGACAGTAGGATGTCAGCCCCGTCGGGACCACTTCAATCCACCACCCATGATACAGGATCCATGCAACTCGTCAGGAGAGGGGAAAGGCTAAAGACAGGCTGTCCTCTGAGGATGCACGACTGGGAAACAGTTGCAGTTGCTGGCAGGAGCTGAAGATACAATGTTGCAGAAGTTGTCTTTGCTTCTGTGTTGCAGTTTGTTGAGTTCCTGAAAAGTCCAGATGCAGTTTCTTTGGTAAGAATGTGAAGTAAAGGATGCAGAGGATTCCTGTTGGAGTCTTGCAATCCAAATCTGAAAAAACACCCAACAGAGAGACCCTAAATAGCCCTGAAAGGGGGACTGGTCAGCTAAACAGGTAAGCACCTATCAGGGGAGGGCTTTGATGTCACCTGCTGGTACTGGCCACTCAGATTCTCCCAGAGTGCCCTGCCAACTTGGAATCCAAGATGCCAAAACATAGAGACCCTCTGGAGGAGCTCTGAACACCACCCCTGGGGTGGTGATGGATAGAGGAGTGCTCACTCCCCTTTCCTTTGTCCAGTTTTGCTCCAGAGCAGGTTCTGGGGGTCCCTGAACCAGTGTAGACTGGATTATGCAAGGAAGGCACCATCTGTGCCCTTCAAAGCATTTCCAGTGGCTTGGGGAAGCTACCCCACCCAACCCTGTAACACTATTTCCAAAGGTAGAGGGTGTAACACCACTCTCCCAAAGGAAATCCTTTGTTCTGCATTCCTGGGCTTGATCTGCTCAAGCAATAGGGGGTCAGCAACCTGTCTGAGAGGTGGCAGCAGCTGGGGCTGACTGGAAAACCTCAGAAGGCTGGAATGGCAATACTGGGGGTCCTCTGAGAAGCCCCCAGAATGTATGGAATCATTCACCCAAATGCTGCAAAAGCATTGGGGTATGATTCCAACATGTTTGATACCAAACATACCTATGTTCGGAGTTACCATTATGTAGCTGGACATCGGTAGTGACCTATGTCCAGTACACACATAAAATGGCATCTCCACCCTCACGAAGTCCAGGAAAATGGTCCTGGAGGTCTTCGGAGCTCCTCTGCTAGTGCAGGGGTGCCCTTACACACAGGTACTGTGCACTCCGCCTTTAGCGCTGAAGGGCCTGCTATAGGGGTGACTTATAAGTGACCTGGTGCAGTGTAAATGGCAATGAAAGGGCGTATGCACATTTTCACACAGACTTCAATGGCAGTGCTGCAGAAGCCTTTGCATGGGCTCCCTATAGGTGGCAAAGAAATGCTGCATCCCATAGGGATCCCCTGGAACCCTAATGCCCTTGGTACCTAGATACCATATACTAGGAACTTATAAGGGGGCACCAGTATGCCAATTTTGGGTGAAATACTGGGTTACCAGTATGCAGTGACAACATTTAGAGGAGAGAGAGCATAATCCCTGGGGTCCTGGTTAGCAGGATCCCAGTGAACACAGACAAGCACACTGACATCAGGCAGAAAATGGGGGTAACCATGGCAAAAAGAGGGTACTTTTCTACACTGGGAACCCCAGGAACTCTTAAATGGCAGTAAAGAGTGTTAAAATGACCATCGACTTCAATAACAGTGTTTGGTTAGTGCACATCCACATCACCACCACAAAACACAATCTGAACTTCAGCCAGTGGAAGCACAAGCTCTCAATCTCCCCCTAGAGACTACCATACCTCAAATATTATATGAATAGAGTATATAATAAATATCATTCTGACCCTGTAAGGAGGGAGAGTCTCGTGAATATATGACAATAACCAAGGCTGGAGAACTGGAGTTACAGGTAAGTGACTGATTTGTTCTCCAGGACTGGATCTTTCATATTTTCACATGCTTAGATCAGTATAGTAAACAGTACAACGCAACTATAATAAACATCAAAAAGCAGGAATCAGGCTCACCTTTACTGAGACAGATCCATTGGACTGCTTGTCCTGTTTCTAAGTTGGCTTCTGTGTTCACATTGAGGCAGTAGTGCAAAATGAACATGTGCGTGCATCTCTAGAATATACCACCATTCAGTGCAGCAGTCGTAGCAATGCTCGTAGTGTAATTACCTATCACTCTTTCTTGGAGCAGATGCTTGACTTTGCTGTGGCAGAAAGTCATGCAGATTGAGATCCAACACCTTCCTGGCTGTCCAAAGGACACAAACAGTTGGTCTGTTAAACATATTTCCTTTGTTTTGTCAATATAAAATCTAATACGTCTGCATATATCTAGCAAGTTTAATGTGCTTCTCTGCTGATATTGTAGGGTTTGGAAAGAACAAATGTAGTATGAAGGGGTAATTCAAGTGTAGTCAGTAGGGATATCAGGGATGAATTTGGCAGGTGGTTTCTGTAGAAAGTGTACAATCTGCTGCACCTATTGGTTCCAGTCAATGTTATGGATTCCCAAGTGGAGCAAAAAGGAAAATTCCCCCCCACACTCCCTGATATTTTTGGACGGTGGGTCAGTGAGCACCTGCTGGAAGTTAAGCTATTTTTTGTCATTCGAGTGTAATTGAGAAGCACTGCTCTTTCATCTGGACAATCCACAGTATCTTTGCTTCTGGTTCCACTTGGATATGTATCTCTGATCATACCTGGTTTGTTGTGGTGGGTAGTATGGCTGACTTTGACCATCATACTGATTGAAAGGTCTCTTGTAAGCATGGGATCTACATGAGCCACGAAAAGTGCAGAGCTGCTAGGGATTTTTTCTTTAGTGTCTGCATAAGTCTTAATGTTCTGTAAAGCTTCATCCATCTATTTTCAAAAAAGGGTGAGACCCTCAAAGGGATACCAAGGTTTTTTGTTTGGATCACTGTACATAAAGCTGCAGATCCTAGTGATCCCTGTTATCTTAACAGAACTGCTCCTGCCAGCTGACAGATGCCTGCAATGGAAACATTCAATGTGCAATCAACGATTGCTGCAGAAGATACTGCTCCTTTCCTGACCATCACTGTCACACTTTCCTTTTTGGCTTCTGTAATGAGAGCTAATAGTGGGAACATGTTATGTTATTTAATTCCTTGTGTAATTCAACAAAACAGTCATAGGTGTACATGTACTCAGTACATGTTCGCCATATACTTTGCCGAAACGCTGGAGCACGTCACATCGTTAAAAAGATACAGCTTGACGGGCTTATCATGGCCTGTCTCTGCATAACCTGACCAAGATATTTGACTTCTTACACAACCATTTCCTGATTTCACTACATCACAATAGGTTTTGAACACCTATTTTGGATTACTACTGGACACCCTGGATTACCTGATTTTGCAGTATCTTACTTATGAATTCCCATACAAGCACGTAGTCGCCTTGAAAAAGTCCCTTGGACGAAACACATGTTGGCTGTTTGTGGAACATGTACACCTACAACTGTTTTGTTGAATTCCACAAGGAATTAAAGCCTAATCTGGTTTGAATAACAACTCTGCTTGATCTTTGGACTTCTTTTTCCACTTTGGATGATATTATTTGGACTGTCTTTCTGGAGTGCCCTGGTACCATTTTCCATAATAGTTAATCATGTTGTTGACATTGCTGTCACTGAAGGTGGAAGGAGGGACATTTTTAGAGTAGTTGTTGACGGTGTCATGATTAACAATGGTTTCGCCGTCAACAGTGCTGTTGATGTAATCGACAATGATCTACTAGAGGTCATAAAGGCTTGTCCCATGGATGAGAATTAGGGTGCCCTAGATTTTCTTCATTCCCGAAGACAGATGTTTGGACAGGACATCATAGGAACTGGATTTTCATGCCATTTCTTGCACAGATTAGAGTTTGGCCTTCCTGGGGAGTTTTATAGAGGTAATTTAGATTATAAATTCAACTCCGGGTACCCTACATGTTTCTTTTTATTTGCTGCCTTTGTGGAAGAGTTACCTAGAGCACTTTCACTGAAACATATCCAGATGAGGGGTCATCCCACTTAGCAAAAGGGTATTTATTCTTCCTTTCAAAACATGTGCCAGCCTCCAGTCCCTGTCCTTCTGGGTCTTAGATGAGTCTAACAAATGTCACCACGTGAAGCCTTGTGAACTTGATAAAGGCAATAAATACATTGCTCATGTGGATCATCAGTTTAGATCTTTTTTTGTCCACAGGTAGAGCAGGATTTGAAAATGTTGTCTCCCTCTCAGTTTTGATGATAGTTAGTACAGAGAAGGGGTCTCCCTGGCAAAGAAATAGGAGGTTATCCAGGACGTTTACCATAAAATATACTTACATTACTCTGAAAGCTGAAGGCAGGATTGCTTAATTTCCAGGGTAGATCAGAATGGTGACAGGATAAGGTTGTTGACAGGTTAGAACAGAGCTCCCCATAGGAACTTCCCCACACACAAAACATGCAATAGAAATCTGAGCTATGGTGGCCTCTAGGGGAAGTAGGAGAGCTGACACTTCTACCTTATTGGCTAAAGTTTGGATTGTTTCAAATGTGGTGCATTGGCTATTAAACAAACACTGTTGTTGAGACTCATAGCCATTTTAAAACTGGTTACTGCTATTTAGGATTACAGGATATTTCCAACCTGACAAGTCGGAATGAATCAAGCATGTGAATATATTAAAATCCAACGCTGGAGGATTTAGTAAGTGTGGGCCTTGATGACCTCAGTTCACATATAACAAGTACCCGCATATTTCTGTACTGTCATTAGTTGGCTACAAAGCCTACAGCATGGGAAGTTCTCTACTGCCCTTTGGCGATTACTTTGCTTCTTGTAAACCCCCAAAGAAAACTGAAAGAAAGAAAAAGAATGTGCACACTCACCACTGAATTTGCTGGTATCGATCTTATATTGGCCATACTGAACAATCCCACCTTTGCCTGTTATCTGTAGATTAAAAGTGTACATGTTAATATAAGAATCAAAGGTATTAATATTAATATTTATGTTAAGATTCTGGCACTACTGCATCAGTTTCTGGTACTCTAAAGTCCTGTGTTCGGAAGAGATAGTCTGCCGAATGCTGAAGCTGCAGTAGCAATTAGAGACAACACAATGAGAGGTGGTCCAAGAGGGTGGGAAGGGGTAGGACTCTGTGCGGTTCAATATGCCTTCATCTATTTAGTGTGAGTCTCATGCCATAAATTACACTTCACTCAATGTATTTCTCGCTTTTCGGACCATTGTGCTCTTCCCTGAAAACAAGAGAGCCTCTCCATTCCTCATTCACAGAGGTACACCAGAGCAGCAAAGCCTGCTGCATGTTTCTATTTAACAAGCCATTCACTATGCTGTGATTACCATCATAATTAAAACCACTTGCCATTTTTGAATGGTTCTTAGAAAGCTCAAAACAGCTACAGTTCATCCCCTATAAAGAAACCATAAATTGGCTCAGTAGTCACAGCTAACATTTGCCTCCTCTCCCTTCTCCAATACCCCTCTACATTATTTGAGCAGGTAGCAAGGAAACAACTACAGTTAGTGTTGATTTTCAGGTTCTCTTGGACCCTTGTGAGGAAAGCCTTTGAACGGAGCTAGCAGTGACTTTCCTAATGGATGTATTGTGCATGACAGTGGTTAGTGGTGTTCATGGTCGCTGAATTAATGTGATCTCTTTGCAGCCTTTGACATACTATCACTAACAAATGCTCTTAGATCGTCTGATTTACATCTAGTTGCAATGGTTCATCAATAGGTCAAAACTTTTCTGAGTGAAAGATTTCAAGTGGTTCATTATCACTTGTACACCCACCTTCATACCAATTGTGTGTGGGATCACACACAACTTGTCCATCTTCTCTTTGCTTTTTAATCTCTATATTTCAACTCTGCCTTCCCTGTAGCATTGAGCTAGATTTTCCTTCGTGTATTTAGTGTCATCCAGTTGTTAACAGATGAATGGGTGGAAGAAAAGGGCCCATCTCCAGAAATCCTCCCAGAAGCATTAGATAACACCCATTGTTGAAGGAAGGAGCTAAGCTTTTACTTATCTGTAAGCCAATAAACTCTTGTGTAGGCCCGGGCGTAGAAATCCTCGCCGCCGGAGGCATTTGCAGAATTCGGGCACTACGTGATACGTGGAGTAGTGCAGAGTTCCCCAATTCCGCATTCAGGCGCAGAGAGGAGTATGTTTGCACACGCAAGATTGGGTTTTGGGGCCAGATGTATCATGAATGCCTTTTGCGATTCGGAATTTGAGATTTTTAAGAAATCGATATTTCCAACTCGCAAAATGCCATGTATCACATTTGCAAATCGGTAATAGCGATTTCTTAAAAATCGCAAATGCTATTACCAAATCGCAAATTGTGATACCGGCCCCATTCGTACCTATGGGCCTCTTAGCCCATATCTGCGAATTGCTCCATACATGTGCTAAGGAATGGCAAATAAGGAATGCTTATTTGTGATTTCTTATTTAGAGAGTCGCAATTTGCGACTCTCTAAACAGGGTCGCAATTTTAAGGAATCACTATTTTAGCGATTCCTTAAAATTGCATTTAGAATGTCTTTCATACATTCTGAAATGGCTTTTTGCATTCGCAAATGGGCATTCGCACCATTTGCGAATGCAAAAAACCTTTATACATCTTGCCCTTGGTGTTCTCTTGTGGGAGCCACGATACTCGTGTCCTGCTAGCGAGTGCGTGCAAGACTTTGTATTCAATCACACTGTTGTTGGCTGCGGGTGCAAGACTTTGCAGCAAAAGCAGTCCTGCTTGCGAGCGGGAATGCACCTGGAGTAGATTTTCTACTACAGATACGTCTAAATGTTGTTAAAAAGAGGGGTTTGAGTGGATTTTTTCTCCAATGGACCCTTTAAGTTGTTTTTAGATTGAGAAGCCTTTTTTTCAAACAGAAAGGAAGTGCCCTGGAGGCTCTAACTTCCTGTTCCTGTGCAGCAGGCTCCTCCCAGTGCTTTGTCCATCTCCTGGTCACTTTCCACTTGGATTGTGAGGTAGAAGGATCACTCTCTTTGTCTCCTGATTATACCTTTGGATTAAGCACTTTATTTTTGTGAATTCACACAAGTTCAAAAACTATTGAATAAGGGTGTTGTTTGTTTGCTTGGTTACGCACCAGTATTTCTTTGTACTTTAATGTGATTTTAAATTTTTTATAGTGGTGGGTGGATTGGAGTTTAAGTATGGGTCTAATTATTTATTTTGCATTTCATTGATTTTGCATCTTTTGTAAAAGAAAATTGTTGCACAGCTCAGTACCTTTCCTACATGCAACATTTCCAATATTATTTTACTATGTGGCCTAGATATCCAAAGGGCCATCAAGCCAATAGGCACAGTACTAGTAATCATCAGTGCATGAAATAAAAGTTTCAGTGATATATGTTTTGAAAATGTCATTTAGGGCAGGGATGACATTGGATTAAATTAAACATTTTCGGTATTGTTTGCATTTCATTTTTTTTGCAAAAAGTGTATATGTTGTGTGGTAATATTTGATGGTATAGGAGGATGTGTGTACTGTTGTTGTGAGATTTTTTATAGCTGAGTTAATTTGTGTGTTTTTCATTGCTGAATTAATGTTAGTGTTTTATTTAGTGTTACCACCATGCCTCCTTATGGCCATTGTGTGTGTGTGTGTTTGTCATTATCCACCATTTTACTTTATTCTCCATGCCATGTGGCCAAGGGCCATTTTGTGTAGTCTATGTCTATAGGCTTGCATGTGTTCATTGTTTTCCATGCTGCCTTGTTCACAGTTGTTGTTTGACCATGTAGCTGGCGGCCATTTTCTCCATTCAGCCAGTGTGTCTTTACCATATCCTTGCATGTGTTCTTCTTTGTTCTTCTTGCTCCTTGTTGTTTGACCATGTGGCTGGCAGACATTTTTGTGCATGCAGCCAGTGTTCATTTGCCATAGGCTTGCATGTGTTCTTTCTTTGTTTGCCTTGCCTCCTCTCCTTGTTTTTGTTGTTGGTTGACCATGTGGTTGGCAGCCATTTTGTCCATCCAGCCAGTATCCTTTTGCATTAGGCTTGCATATGTTCTTTGTTTGCCATGCGTCCTTTCTCCTTGTTGTTTGACCATGTGAATGTCAGCCATTTTGTGGATGCAGTCAGTGTTCCTTTGCCATAGGCTTGCATGTGCTCTTTCTTTGTTCCCCATGCCTCATTGTTGTTGCTGTTTGACCATGTGGCTGGCAGACATTTTGTGCATGCAGACAGTGTTCCTTTCCCATAGGCTTGCATGCGTTCTTTATTTGTTTCCCATGTCTCCTTGCTCATTGTTGTTATTGTTTAACCATGTGGCTGGCAGCCATTTTGTCCATCCAGCCAGTATCCCTTTGCCATAGGCTTTCATGGTTTCTTTGTTTGCCATGCCTCCTTGCTCCTTGTTGTTTGACCATGTGGCTGGCGGCCATTTTGTGAATGCAGTCAGTGTTCCTTTGCCATAGGCTTGCATGTCTTCTTTCTTTGCTTGCCACGCCTTCTTGCCCCTTGTTTTTGTTTACCCATGTGGCTGGCAGCCATTTTTTCCATCCAGCCAGTATCACTCTGTCATAGGCTTGCATGTGTTCTTTGTTTGCCATGCCTCCTTGCTCCTTGATGTTTGACCATGTGTCTGGCATACATTCTGTGCATGCAGTCAGAGTTCCTTTGCCATAGACTTCCATATGTTCTTTCTTTGTTCCCCATGCCTCCTTGTTGTTGCTGTTTGACCATATGGCTGGAAGATACTTTGTGCATGCAGCCAGTGTCCCTTTCCCATAGGCTTGCATGTGTTCTTTCTTTGTTTCCCATGCCTCCTTGCTCATTGTTGCTGTTGTTTACCCATGTGGCTGCCTGGCATTTTGTCCATCCAGCCAATATCCCTTTGCCATAGGCTTGCATGTGTTCTTTGTTTGCTCTGCCTCCTTGCTCCTTGTTGTTTGACCATGTGGCTGCCAGCCATTTTGTCCATGCAAACAGAATCCCTTTGTCATAGCTCCCATGTGTTCCTTCTTTGTTCTCCTTGCTCCTTGTTGTTGTTGTTGTTTAATCATGTGGCTGGCAGCCATTTTGTCCATCTAGCCACTATACCTTTGCCATAGGCTTGCATGTATTCCTTGTTTGCCATGCCTTCTCACTCCTTGGTGTTTGACCATGTGTCTCGCAGCCATTTTGTGCATGCAGACAGTGTTCCTTTGCCATAGACTTGCATGTGTTATTTCTTTGTTCCCCAAGCCTTCTTGTCCCTTGTTTTTTGACCATGTGTCTGGTAACAATTTTGTCCATTCAGTCAATGTTCCTTTGGCATAGACTTGCATGTGTTCTTTGTTTCCCATCCCATTATTATTACATTTCCCCTGGAACACCTTGCCGCCATAGGATTTTAAAGGATTATTCCATTTACCCATGCACCTCTCTCTGACTATCCCAGGTGTCCCTTTAAAACAGATGGAGATAAATCAAAGAGCTACATCTGCATATTGTGATGCATGATTTAAAATTAAATTTTATAGTGTGGTGGTGTGGTTTGACATTACAATGTTTGATTACATTTTTATTTATTTCATAAGTAAGCAACTGCACTAAGATTGCATTTGTCTATTTCAACCTCCAACAATGCCACGTTACACTACCTAAATGTTTTTATTGCTTGGTTTCTTTTTGGTGCACAACAGAAGAGACCTCACATCACCCGCAAATCACGTCAGAACTGCCAAAGAGAAGTCCTTACACTTACTTCTGACTTCCAAACTCTTCCACTTGTGCATCTTAGTGCCACTGCTAAGTTAGAGCTTAACATGGCCCCAAAGAATGTTGCTCCCAGGAAAGTGGCCAGTGAGAAAAAGCAGCTTTCCACTAGTGGCGCGACATCCGCAATCTTTTTTGGGAGACATATGCCTGCCACACCGGTCTCCGGGGAGGAACCTGGGAGCAGCACTCCTGCATCAACAGCACCACCCCAACCTAAGCCCAAGACAACGTATGTCAGTGTGGCAACCACTGCAATCATGGTGACACAGACAAGCAGTGACGTTGAATTGGATTTGTCCCTTTCATAAAGTAGGATCCAATAATTTCAGGAAACAAAGCAAAGTGGACCACAGCTGCAGCCAGCAATAGTAGATCTTCCCAAAGTTGGAGCAGAACAGGAAGTTGAGCTTCCTGCAGAGCAAGAACTTCCTCTTTTAGAATCAATGGCTCCCATATCTCCAAGAAGAAAAAGGAAGGGTAGTACTCCACTATCTTCTCCAAGTACCACTTTTGATGATGATGATAGGGACATGGAGGGGACCCGGGCAGAGTGCAGGAGATGCCAGGAGAGGCTAGGGAAAATAAAAGTTCCAGAAAGCCTTAGAATCATGGAAGGGGATACTGATAAGTAGGATGATGATGACGAGCCAGTCATTGTGGATGATGGTACAGAGGAGTCTGACATCATTATCCAACCTGCTCAGAGGGATGTGGCATAGGCAGCACCGCCAGCTACCATATTTGTAAGGCCCCAGCAGAGGCTTGCACCAACCCGAACATTAGTAGAAGTATGCAATGCAGAGAAGGAATCAACACATCCACATACCTCTAGTTCTTCTTCAGGCATTGGCAGTGTCCCAGTAAGAAAGCAATTCTCCCCAGTTTAGGACTTTTTCACAATTAGCAAACAGGAAGGGAACATCACATTATGGTACTGGAGGCCAGATGACCCATATCAAAAAACATCACACAATCTGGTAGGAGGGGTCCCTTAAAACAATGGCTGAACGTAGTTGTGGTGGTAAAGGTGAGGAGCGCCGTGAAACATCAGCTACAACTGGTCAAATCATGGTGGAAGATGAGGAAAAAGAGGGTTTTGTCCATGCAGGTCTGGAGCTGGTCCAGGCTCTGGTGTATGCTCCCTAACTGGCTTTTAAGGTGGTCAAACTGTTGCAGGACACAACCCTGGAATAGCCATAGCCTGTCCTAGCAGGAGTGGGTGGCAGAAGTGGCAGTCAGGAACTTTGATTGCTGGCGGTGGTGCCAGCAATGATTTGGCCAGGAGTCTGGAGGCTGGTGCTGGCATGCTGCTGGGCTGGATCCTGGGTCTGAGGCAGCTATTTCAGCCTCTTCCTTCTCCAGGACCACCAGCCGCCGGTATTTGGCCTGGCTGTTCTCCAGCCTCTGCCACCATAGATAGGCCACTATCTCCTGCCTGGTTGCTATTTGTCCAGCAGGAGTAGCTAAATTGACAAAAACAAAAATAAAAAAGGCAAATTGTACACAATGCTCTGAACAGACACTTCTTCAAAAGTAGGTAGTGGGTAGCACAGTAGCACTACATTGTTGGTGCCCTAGGGACATTGGAACTTATTATGATTAGGAGAGTCACAGGGCCAACTTAATTTGTTTACCCACACATGCTTTACATAACAAGCACTGACTGTCTGGTAGAAAAGAATTAAGGCAGAATAACACCAGATTAAAAACCGGTAATTTCATTTTTTAAAGGCTTTTCTAGTAACTAAACAAACACTTATAGTGGAAAAATAAAAATGGATTACCTCGCATTAATGAGTAAGACATTATGCACTATGTAGTACAAATTTTTGTGCCAAATTAATGGAGGTATGCTAGCCAGCGCTTCAACTACTTTGCTACTGTCTGCAACTAGGGCCAAAGAGGGAGATGAATAAATAAGATACGTCATACGTCATGTATAAAATCCAGATATAATGTTTATCCTATCTGGCGTGAGTAGATTGTGGGGAAAACAATTCACTGTACTACAGGGAAAGGAATGGGCTACATAGATTGCATTTGGCACCTTCGTCACAGAGTATCCCTTCCGCCAAACTTGAAATCAAATTGGGTACTTACTAGTCCCACTTGACTCACTGGCCTCACACACCATCTCAAATTCTTTCCAACAAATTAATTTGCTGGGAAATAAGGAAAGGAAACTTGACTTACTCTACTGCAGAGTGAGGCAGAGGGATTAGGTGGGAAGGTAGGTAGAGCTTTTGCTATAAAATGGGAGGGTGTCAACGATCACCGATTCATTTGCATGCATGTGCATAAGCTTTTGCATATTCAGTCACTTTGTGATGAAAGTGTAAAAGAAAAAATCTAAACAGGCATAAAATAAATCTGTTATGGGAAGCCATTAAATATATTTCGGGAACCCTTCCCATAGCCACAAAAGTGTGGCACATGCCAAGAATGGACTTTTCAATCTTTTTATTAGGCTTGGATGGAAGAACTTCGGAAAGAATAAGGGAGTAAAGTACTAAGAGGTGACTGTGTGGGGAAACCAACACATCTTGTTTGTTTGGTTTGCAATGCATTGAAAACTTAAATGCTGCATTAAATGAAGCTGACACACACTGCACAGCAAACACTGCAGGCACGAACTGAACCATAGTGCACTTCTTTGGTCTTGGGTGGACGAAATGCCATGTACAGGGAGGTGGGTGATGAAAGATGATGATGGATGGGATACATGTCTGCCTCGTTTAACAAATACAGTGAGTCAAGGGATAGAACACAAATTAAAATACCCCACATTTTGAACCATAGCTTTGATAACCATAAAACAAAAAGTAGGCAAAGTAGGTGAGCAGCATGCCCCTCTGCAGGAGAGCTCTCTTGTTTATTCATCCAAGCAGTTACTCAATTATTTTTTCATTCTTCCTACTATATTTACCCATAGCCACCATGACTTAAGCTTTACTTTCTCCCATCCAGTCTTTCACCAAAATTCACAATCCATTATCCATCAATTCAGTATCCACTATCCACCCTTTCTTTCAATTATTCTTTCACCCATCCATCCATTTGCCCAATTCCCACCCATGCATCCTTTCACTCACTCATGCATCATTTCCTTTTGCTCATTTCACCATCCTTTCTTTAATCCTTCTGTTATTTCCCGTTTCCATCAAGCCATCATTTTAAGCATACTTTATGTGAGCTTTTGCTGTGTTGCAGATAGAAGAGGCCATAAACAACTCAACCACAGCTCTACCTGTAACGCGTAGGGTTCACAGTCACAACAATGCTCTTGTAGCTAGTGAGTAATAGTAAATGTCCCTAAGCAAGCAATGTGGTTTACCACCACACGTTTCTGATGCAGCTTCTCCCCCTGCTCCATCTGGTCCTGTAGTGGAACTTGAGCCTGCTCTACGGTGTGGCGAGAAAAAAGCATTACCCAGGTTTTAGATGCAAAGTTCACCTCCCCTTCATTTTTTTAATCCAAAAAATGCAACTGCAATACATTATTACATTTCAGTTATCACTGTAATATCTTCTATCAGAAATATCACTGCGGGCATTTAGTTGGTTCACAATGTTAGAAAAGCCAGGTAGTCAAGCCAGCCAAATCTGTGCGTAATGGAGGGGCAGAGCTATAGCCTATGATCATGATGACTCAGAATCATTGAAGCTCATTGAAGGGGTGGAATAAAAATTGTCAATGAAAGACAGAGAAAAAAGATAATGTATGGATAACAGGAATTAAACCAAAATTGGATAGGGGAATTGGAAAAAAGGAGACAGTATAAAATAAGTAAACAAGGCAAAATTAAAAGTAGTATAAAAGTGGCAAGAGGTAAAAGTTAGGGATATAATAATAATATTAAATAATAGGACTTATTGGGATGAGCAGAGCCAGCAGCATTGGCACTGGTGGTCAGCACCTCCCCAGGTCTTGCCAGACCCAGCTCTGTGGTGCCCCTCTTCTTGCTCTTGGGTGCTGATGTAAGAAATAACAAAGATAAAAAAATGGATTTTAAGGTACAGTTAATCTCCACAAAATTATTATAACAGGCAAACACATTAACATTGTACTTATCTAAATCAGATTGCCTATGTTACAAGTATGAATTACTATTGTTGAGTTGGCTATACTCCAAAAATCCCTATTCCAAATTTCCTTAACAAAAACTACACTTGGAACTAATGCATTACAATGAATGATCTTGGAATCTATTCTCATTTCTCAACCCCCTTCATGGACCAACTCAGTCTTTCTTTTTTGCAATGCATAGATGCATACTATACTGCACGTTACTGTGAAATTGCTTGGGACTATACAAGCTAGATAAAGAAATTCACAGAGAACGCTAACTCACTGATATCACTAATTCACTATGGCGACCGAAGGACAGAGGAGTATGCATTGAAATAGCTTTTTAAATAATCAGCCAAAATGAGCGCCGACGAGAACGATTGGGTAGTGCCGAGCACCTGCCTTGCTCAAACTGGATCACAAAATAATATTCTTAACGTAAACTAAGTTTACCTCTGAGAGTGAGCAGTATGCTATTCAGAAAAAAAGTTTGCATTGTATAACACAAACACAACAAATAATATAATGAATACTTACTGAGTCCCGGAATCTCAGTGCCTAGCAGGTCCTGATCACGGTCGATGATATCCGCCAAGCAGTGCATCAGCTGCAGGGTGGTGTGCTGGACCTGGATGATGCGTCTGACATACCAGTGCACCTTAGCCCAACTCAGCCGACGCTCCTGCAGGGGGCAACTGCTCCCAGGCCTGCCGGCTGCTAACAGAATGGAGGGGAGATGGCCCTGCACATAAAAACAGTGCTGCCACCTCCTCCTCACTAAAGATGGGCCAAGGCTGCACACCTTGGCAGCGCAACTGCCACAAGGTAAGCAGCTGTTGCTGGCTGTCCGGGGGGGCGCGCTGCTGCTCCCCTGTTCGCCAGGGCTGCCCTACTCTGCCATGGTGCTGTGTGGTGGGGTGAAGAAGAAAAGAATTAAGAGGAGAAGGAAAGAAGAAAAGAAATATGGTAAAATAAACAAAAACACAAAAAGTCACAAAAAGCAGGAAATTAAATGAAAAAAAACGAAAATATGGTCAGTCACAAAAAGACACCGTAATACAATAAATAAGAATGAGAGGTAGATTAATTAGAAGGGTGGAGGGTCAAAAAGATTAATGAGGGATGAAAAAACAGGCCCAGCACCATAAACAGAGTGAAAAACAAGATGGCTGCACACATGCGAACAGCATGGTGCCGTTCACGTGTGATTTTGAACACGAGAACATACTTCACATTGCGTTTGATGTAAAACACCATGCGAATGGGCACGACAGGGAACTCCTCCCACCTGCAGAACTCTGCTCATTGCAGCAGAGTTTTTTGCTACTTCTAGGAGTTCTGCATAGCGCCACCCTGCCCACTCTGCCCAGGCCATCCCCTGTGATGGTTATCTTTCTCAATTGTTTCTATGGAACCCTACCCTACTCCATCAAGTGTATTCTGCAGTTTGGAAGGCTTTATTGATCTGATACTATTCTTTACAAATCTAATATGTGCTGTGTTTAAGAATGGCTTTTAGTATCCAAGTTGCTTTTGCAAGGTTCTCCCATCGCTATGTTTTGCACACAGGACTCTTGTACTGAATACATTGAAACATTTGTGTACTGCACTTTCAGGTCATCTAGGGCTTCCTAATATGTCACTATAAAGACGTTAAAGCAGTCAGAACACTCTTGTCAATAGGCTACTGACATGAAGTTTGATTCTGTTTCAACTGACGAGTTGTTTTCTGAATGTTAATGCATTGCACAAATGAAACATGAACTCTGGCTAACACAGAGGTTTTAGGTTTCATACTCCCTCTTGTATATAATGTTTCCTGCATCACATGGAAAAATTCGTATTTCCATGTCCCAGTACAATAATGTTTAAATGTACTTTTCAGAGACAAGACAATAACTTTCATGTTAAACTGTTGCTTTACACATACTTCTGTTCGCCGATGATATTTTTTCTACTACAGGTAGGGGTATATTTACAAGCCCCAAGCCGACCAAGCCCTTTGGCTATCAGCTCACTGGGAAGGAAACTCTCTGCAGTTGAGGTAATATGTGTGTCCATGTGTTAATGCAGTTCAAACTTGTATCTATGGTTCATTAATGCAAAGCCTTTATCATTAGGGTGAGGAATCTAAATAATTGTTGTAAGGTCCCACTGCACTACTGACAGTGGTTCCAGTGAAAAAATGTGTGTACATCCGTTTGAAAAGATTAACAATATGAGGCTACGTATAATGCTCCTAGAATACTCTCTAATTAGATGCAAATGTTTGCAGAGGCTTGTAAGCAAAATTTATGATTCTTTGCTTTCAAACTAAAATGTTCAGAAAAAAATTGCAAGTAGGGAAAAGCATCATTTTGTAAACAGTGCTGATGCATCCTAGAATTTACAGACATATTTTTAACTGAAAATCAGTGTAATCATTACATTAAAATAAACAAGCACTGTCAAAGCCAACCAGTCCGACAATGGTGGTCAGTCTTTTGTTTTTGTCAATGCCTGATTTGTTTTGACATGTCTCTTATAACACTTTATTGTTTTGGGAGCTGGAAGGCCCCACCATTGTAACAAACATTGAGAAAAAAAAAGAAAAGAAAAGAAATACATTTTGGTCATAAAAAACACACATTGGCACAGAGGTTCCTGGCACTGAGCAAAACTATTTTGTGTGCCAATATGCTCCTTGTGGAATAGCAGAATGCTATCACTCACAGTAAAGCCAGCCGATAGATGGCTAGTGAGAGATATAGAATTTAATTTTTTTTTAAATGCCTTGGTTAACATCAGACCTAATGGGGGGCCCAATTCCTAAAGAAAGGCACAAAAGTGCACCCATGGTATATGTCTTTGCATTAGTTGCTTTCAAGAATGCACAAGAATTTAGATAAACAGATCAGGAAATCGTACTCCAAGAACATATTTGTGAACTGTATTTTAGTGCTAGTATATATGCATGTGTAGACTTGTTCATGCAAAAATCTATTGAGCGTTTAAAAGTTCTCTTTCCCTCTAGCCACTTTCTCCACAACCCTGAAAGAGCTTCTACTTCTGCCCTTGTCAGAAGTAAATTTCCAACCGTCCTTGGTATGGGAAAGAGTTAGAGAAGAGCTGGTGAAAATTCTTAAAACATGCATTTTAGTAGGTTTGCACAGACTCAAAGGCATTACAGCCCTGAAACTATTGCCTACTGCTTCCTCCAGCATGTAGATCTACGGAAAGTTGGCAAAATAAGGAAATTGCTATAGTAGGGCTTGAAATTGCTAGTATTCAAGCACTACTCTAGTATTAGCTCTGGCATAATAAGAGAGGCTATTATCAGAGCTCTTAATTAATGCAATTGCTGCCATAATTTGTCACCACACTATGTGGCACCAAAGGGACAAGTAGATTTTTACAGGACAGATAGATTTATGAAGCAACCTTTCCCATGGGTAAGTAGATATTTTATTTAATTCCTCGACCCTATTTATAGATATGGACTAAGGCAAGCCAGCACAAGTCACTGGGTTGCCTTACTCTGCATCAAAGGTTTTCCATGGGTGAAACGGTAGGTTTTCCCATAGGTTTTGCCACATTCCCAGATTTACAAGGACTTGTAAACTCGGGAATGTGTAAAACTCTGATGCATTACCAGGGGCAGCATAACGAGGAGAACTGATTTTATTTCTTCTCATTTTTTCCTCTTTCCATGTGTCCTGAGTTCTGCTGCACACATGGAAAGAGGAAAAAGCCTCCATGGATTGTTACTGTGCAGGAAGGTGCTCGTTCCTTCACAAAACCAATCCTGCATGCAATGGTGGCACCCTTGCATCATGGTGCAAGGGTGCTTGCGTTGGCGCTAGGCTGTGAAAATGGCACCAGCGCAGAGGGAAAGGACAGGGAATATGGTGCAATCCTGCCCTTTCCCTATGGTGCAGGGCAGCGCTGGACAGTAACCTGCGGCCCTGCACCACTATTCTAGTAAATATGCCTGTAGTATTCAGTGCTTAATTCGTAAAAAAAAAAAAAAAGTGCCAGGACCCTCACCAGGAGGCCACCGTAACTTGCACCACATATTGTCACTGTCAATGGCTGCACCTACACAACTCCTAACCATCACATTGCTACTAGTCTGACAATTCAGACTGTCCGAGGTCCCCAAAGCTATATGAATAACTTGAGTTGCAGGTATTAGTTTTATATTGAATTAGCAAACAACAGTTGTTCTGCTCATCTTTAAGTTACAAAGAATAATGCAACCATGTGGAGGCTGTCAAGTGCCAATGTTTCATTAAAAAAAAAAAAATTAAGTGCAGAGCACAGGAAACCACCGGCTCAAATTAACCACTGGTAGTATCCAAGAGAAACTCCATGTATTAGAAGTTTTTTTCAATAGCTCTTTTTATTGATTTTCACGAAATAAAAATAAAATATAAAGCATGCCAATGAAAGTTAATCACATACATAATATGTAACATAAGGGTCACGCCTATATATGTTGTAAGGTGACTGATCATTGCTTGGAGCTGCTCTAGCACAAAAATCAGGGTCCGAAATTTGAACTTGAACCGCTCGCAGGAAAGGTCAGTGTACCTTGTTGAAGGCGCTGGATATCCTCGAGAAATGCATCATCATTGTGAGCGTGAGCGTGAGCTAAAACTAAAGCCCTGATTATGAGCTTGGCGGGTGGAAAAGCCCGCCTACCAAACTCCTGCAGTAAGGTTACCGCCTATGCAGCAGCCCTCCTGCAGCCCCTATTATGAGTTTCCCGATGGGCCAACAGGAAACAGCCCACAACATTGACGCCGGCTCATAATCGAGCCGGCGGCAATGTTGTGGTGTGTCGTGTGCAACAGCACCTGTTGTGCTTTTCATTGTTTGCAAAGCTCGACATGGCTGTCCAATGGGCCCATGCCAAGTGTATGGGGCCCCTGATTACTGTCTCAAAAAGTTTTTACATTGCAGTGCAACCGCCATGTAAAAACCGACAGAGAGGGGACTCGTAATCCTTAGGGCAGCGCTGCTTGCAGCACCGCCTTCGGCCAGTGAAAAGGTGGCGGTGCCGGCGGTCCGACAGTAATGCGTTTGCCCTGGTCATAATGTGCTAGGACTGCCAGACTCGTAATGAAGGCCTCAGTGTCGACAACGAAGGAAGTTCCTAGTTCTCCTACAAGGCATGAATCCACTATGGTCTTCATGGACCAAAGAGCACACCCCCTTGACCAGACAAGTGCCCAATACTTTGGCAAGAATTTTAAGGCCAGATGTATCAAAAAAGGCATTTGCGATTCGGAAATAGTGATTTTAAGAAATCGCTATTTCTGAATCGCAAAATACAATGGGGGTCATTCTGACCCTGGCGGTCCGAGACCGCCAGGGCCATTATGACCGCAAGCACCGCCAACAGGCTGGCGGTGCTTTTTTCCCCATTCCGACCGCGGCGGTAAAGCCGCGGTCGGACCGCCGGAGCCGGCGGTTTTCCGCCATTTCTGCCCCGGCGGCTATAATCCGCCAGGGCAGCGCTGCTTGCAGTGCTGCCCTGGGGATTATGACCCCCCTTACCGCCAGCCTGTTTCTGGCGGTTTTCACCGCCAGGAAGAGGCTGGCGGTAAGGGGTGTCTTGGGGCCCCTGGGGGCCCCTGCACTGCCCATGCCACAGGCATGGGCAGTGCACGGGCCCCCTAACAGGGCCCCCGTCAGATTTTCACAGTCTGCATAGCAGACAGTGAAAAGCGCGACGGGTGCAACTGCACCCGTCGCACGGCCGCAACACCGCCGGCTCCATTCGGAGCCGGCTCCTGTGTTGCGGCCTCATTCCCGCTAGGCCGGCGGGCGCAAACTTGGTTTGCGCCCACCAGCCCAGCGGGAATGTCAGAATGGGGGCCGCGTGAGTGCGGCCGCATTGGCGGCCGCATGGCGGTTTCTGCCTGACGGGCGGCAGTAGCCGCCCGCCAAGGTCGGATAGACCCCCATTGTATCTTATTTGCGATTCGGTAATAGCGATTTCTTAAAAATCGCATATGCTATTACCGAATCGCAAATTGCGATACCGGCCCCATTCGCACCTATGGGCCTGTAGGCCGATATTTGTGAATTTTTTGCATTTCCCAAATTGCAAATTCCTAACTAGAATTCACAAATTTGAGAAATGCAAACCCCAGGGTGCTGGGAGCCTAAGGCCCCCTCTGCTGCACCCCAAGAAGTTTTTTAAGGACATGTAGGGCGCACACATGCCAAAGGGGCAAGTGTGCGTTACATGTCAATTTTAAAAATGCATTTTTAATGCATTTTTAAAATTTGCACAAGGTTACCACCAAGTTCAACTTGGTGGTAATAGCGATTCCTTAATGCCCAATTCGCATTAAGGAATTGCTTGTTACATGTAGTTTAGAAATCGCAAATAAGGATTCCTTATTTGCGATTTCTTATTTAGAGAATTGCAATTTGCGATTCTCTAAGCATACTCGCAAATTTAAGGAATTGCTATTTTAGCGATTCCTTAAATTTGCATTGCGAATGCCTATCATAAATACTGAAAGGCATTTTTGCATTTCCCAAACGGGCATTCGCACCGTTTGCGAATGCAAAAAGGCTTGATACATCTGGCCCCTAGCTTCCAGGTTGATTAAGGTAATGGGATGATAAGAGGCACATTCCTAAGAGGAGTTGTCTGGTTTAAGGATAACAGTGATAGTTGCACCCAGTAGGTTGTGGGGCAGCCGTCCCTGGTCAAAGGCATCCTTATACAGGGTTGATGGACCAGAAGAGAGGAATACCACTTAAAGAGCCTTAAAGGGAACGCATTGGGACCTGGGGTGTTCCCCAGAGGCCATTGATTTAATAGTCTGTTGAATTTCAGTGGCCATAAGCAGGAGATATAGTTCTTCTCACTCAGCCGCCTGGAGGGTTCTCTTTGGAAAGTCAAGTATCATGGGGTTGGTCCTCTTGCGGTAGGGGTGCAGCTGGCGGGCACTTAATGCATGGTAGTAGGGAGAAAACCCCTCAGCTATGACATCCATCACCTGGATTATCCCTTCTACTGAGGTCCTCAACTGGGCTACCACACTGCACAGTCAGCCTGGTCACAAGCCAATAGAGCAACTTCCCTGCTTTGTCCCCATGATCGTATAATCTCCCCTTCTAATAGAACTAAGCCCAACTTGCAGTGTTGACAAGTTTCTGTTTAAGAGCCAGTCGGGCCCGATCGAACCTCTGCTGCACTGATGGTGCCCTCCTCTTTGAGGTGCAAGAACTCACCCCCTCGTACTCTAGTTTTGCCACATATTTGTGAAAAGGCCCCCCCTTAGGACCATTTTCAAGTCCGCCCATAGCAGAGTCAGGGAGGGGGCTATGCCTTTTTTCAGCTCAAAATAGTCAGTGATGGTGTCTCAGATATCCTCAATGAACTCATCACCTAGAAACTTCCATTATTTTATGTGGCCCGGCCCTCCTTCCCCAGTTGGCCTACAGCCCCTCTGTCAGCATCACTAGTGAGTGGTTCAAGAGGAACCTCATGGTTATGCGCATATGCGTAGTGCTACCAACCTCTGTAGAGGGGGTAAAGAAGTAATCCAACCAAGAGGAGGCACCATGCTGGGGGAGTAATAAGTGTACTATCTGTCTGCTCAGTGGTAGGCCCACTAGATGTCGTCTCATTCCAGGGCCACAGCGCACAGCTAGAGGCAGAGGGATATGGGAGCTCCCAAATAGGAGTTTGTATCATATCAGCAGTCCATTATGATGTTGAAGTCCCAGACCTGGAGGGGTTGCAGCGAGCAGCTGAAGACAACCTCCAGTGTGGAGTCAAGCACATGAGGGGGAGCACATATGCAAAGGAGTGACCACTCTCCACCCTTCAGTGTTCCTGTGACCATTACGAAGCTTCCCAGTGGGTCAGTTGAAACCATATAGACGACCACAAGGAGTATTTTCTTATACAAAATAGCTATCCCCAGGTGTATCCCATGTGATAAACCCTTCAGTAGCCATGCCTACCTAAAAAGGAACATTGTGTGTCCAACAAATGAGTATCCTGTAGCATCAGTACCTAGGGTGACAAATCTTGGCACAGGACATGACCAGGCTTCGCTTCATCTTGTCCTTAATCCAGATGATATTCTAGGAATTATATAGAAGTCTCCAGAGGGCGCCTGGACTTAGTTCATTAGCCATGTAGAGTGAGTGTGTAATTGTGCATATTGTGGAGAGGAGTGCCAATAAGACTGGTACTGCAACATTGACAAAATAAACCAAAGGAAAAAAAAAAAAAAAAAAAACTGAACCGCAACTGGCAGCAACTAAACTCCAACCACACCCCTTCCCCACACACCTCCCTGTGAAGCATCTGTCGCCCTAACTAGTGAAAATAAACACTACAAATCCCAAAACCAAGTCACACAGAAATAAAGTAACAGTGGGGGGGCGCCTACTCGTAGCCTCCCTTTGATAGAGCTAGTAACAGAGCATAGTGATTTGAAAAATCTTCTTCTTTGCGATCTACATTGGCTTCTAGTGGACAAACGTACACAGTTTTCAGCTTTATGCTATGTGTATAAAACACGGTCACATGCTGGTTCACTTTAGGTGCAACAGCTAGTGGAACCCTACCTCACAAATTGCTTTCTTTGGCCAAGCAGCCACTACGTCCATAAGGTCCCCAGAGTCCAAAAAGTCTGTGTGGATGGTCATCTGTTTTCCTACTTTGGCCTCAAGGTTTGGAACATGCTGACCAATTTGTTGCTAATCTCCAACCATCTTTAAAAAAAAAATCAAAACCTGGATGTTCTAACTCTCGTCTTTCTTTGGCTATATACCTACCTCTGTCTAGAGTTAGGAACTTCTTTTGGGTAGCTATGCGATATATAAGACTTTATATTAATAAGAGCCGCAAATTGAAATGACCCTTCAGGGCCGCCACCTTTGAGCTCTCATCCAGTGTAGTATCATGTTCAGGGAAGTCCCACAAGGCACAGGCCATGGTGCTTCAAGTGGAGAAATTCCAATCTTTCCCTCCAGTGAGGTTCTAAAGTCCTGTATGGCCTGGAGAATGGAGGATGCGGAATCTGGGGGAAGGCAGCCCCAGGACCACGTGTTGCAGCCTTCCTGTCTGCCTCGTGTCAATCCTGACCTGGGTCTGGCCAGTTGGCCTATCTCTGTCCTTAGCTCTGTTCTAATTCGGTACTCGTCTCTCTGCAGCAATCGCAATCCAGCTCTGCCATCCCAGAGGGTGGTTTTGCAGGCTTTGAGGAAGTTGGGAGACCGCAATGATACAAGTGGGCCCAAATGCAATGTCATGCTGCAGCATGCCCTCCAAGAGCCCACCCACGTAAGCCCCTCTCCTCAACCTCGATACAGGTGAGGACCGCCACACAATGGGACGAGGTAGGGCATCTATAATTCAGGTGGACAAAGACTTTAGGGGCCAGATGTAGCAAAGGTTTTTCCCCATTCTGTGTCTATGGGAAAAAGTGTTTGTACATATGGCCCTAGGTTCCTTCACTTTGCTCCCCAGGTTGTGGCAGTGACATTATAGCAAGTACGAGAGGCCAGCCCCTCTCATTGTATTTATCAAGGTCAGTGGAGAAAGCTCACATTCAGCCATCTCCTGTGATGACAATGGCAAATCTCCACTCATCTGTGGGGCCGGCTGCATTTTCTGTCTGATTCCTGAGCCCAGGGTGTGAATCTGCTGACAGGGCCCCTAGGGAGAGCTGCCATCCACACCAGGAAGCCCACAGTCCCCTGGTGTGCCAAGTGCCGTCCCCGTGGTGAGGCCTTTGTCAGCAGCCCGGGTGCAAGGTCGAGGGAGCTGGAGTCATAGGAAGTTATGGGTGATGCGCAGTCACAGGTGCCCGTTGGATGCTCTATGGGCATTCCTCATAGCATGCGGCTTCCTCCTCTCTCCTTAGACCTGGGCAAGGCCCCAGTGTCACGGCTCGCTCAGACGTCCTCGAGCTAAGATCCTGAGGGCATCCTCTTACACCCTGGAGGAAGGTAGAGGGCACTCCCCACTCTTCTCGACCAACTGAGGTGATATCAGGTCAGCCAGGATGACAGATCATGGTGGATGGCACAGGGCTTGCAGTGAAGCACAGAGTTAATCGACCACCATCTTGGTCGGTTGCCATGCCCCTTCCCATGTTGTAGAATTATAAGAGGTTTTCTAAATATATTCTCATGTAACTGTTTCACGCTGCTTAATTCTGACTGTCCTAACGTTCGAGGATCATGTACAACAGTACTAAAACTATTGCGAACAGACTGGAAATTTCAAAGGCTAAAATAGATTGGTGCTTGGTAAGGAACAGCTTTGGTAGCTAGTTCAGTTGAATGAGGGTTCTCAAAGACAGTTGAGAGGTTTGTAAGCGAAGGTAGAGGAATAATAATATTAATTCTACTGTCTAAAACAATAATCTTAATTAGAGCAGCATGTGCCTTTATTAAAGGTTTTGGATGTATTTCATAAAATGATGGGATACATTGTGGGGAAAAGAAGCTGTCAGCAATGTGCAGAAGAAAAAAGAAGAGGGGTGATATCAGACTGGAGGAGATCCAGAGATGGCAAAACTGATGACTACTATTTTGTGAATTTGTTAAAAACAGAAATTTTGATAATTCTAATAAATTATCAGATAGGGTTGAAAAAAGTTGTTTTTCTGAACTTTAATTCTCTGTACTAACGAAATACGAACTCCAGCTAACATAGAAGTTTTATGTCTCGTGCTCCATCAAGCAAACTGTATCTGGTGGATAAATACATATTTTCATGTCTCAGCAGAATGTTTAAATGTACCTTTCATATTAAAATATTACAAGTGCTCCTTTTCAAGGCTGCAATTAGCTGTCTTTGCAGAATCACATATATTTTAACAATATTTGTTCTAATACAGGTAGTGTCCGTGAGAAGCTCCATGTTTTAGAATTATGAGAGGTTTTTTAAATGTATTCTCTTGTAACTGTTTCACTCTGCTTAATTCTGATTGACCTAATGGCTGAGAATCATATATAACTGTAGCAAATATATGTACTTTTATTGAGAACCCTATTAAAGCGTGCTCATTTTGAACTGTCACAAAACCCTTTCCATACTTTCCCATGAAAGTGAATCCACCCTGAATGGCTCTCTCCTTGTATACTTTGTAATTTGCGGACCTGAATTTTACGAGTCACTTGATTGATTCTGTACTTTCATTGAATTTGCACTCTGATTTATTGATTAGTTTGTTCTGACTTTTTTTAATCAATTCCTGTATGACTTGAGATCTGAACATAAACGTTTAAGGTTTAAAACTTCTGTTTGTCATTGTTGTAGGACTAAATAGGCCCTACGTGCTCAATCGAAATTGTCATTTCGAATGCATTAATGAGACACAGGTTCAGCACAGAATATGAATATCATTAAAGGGATTTACACCGCTCCAGTCCATCAGGCTCGCAAATAGAGCGAGGTGAAGCACAAGCCATTGCCCACAGCCACAAAGCCACTGGTTACTGGTGAAAAAATGATTTACTTCACAGCTCCTTTGACTGTTGCACCAGGTGTTCTGCTATTCTGCACCTTCCTTCTTTGCTAAGTATTTTCGCCACTACCACCTATGGGGCATTCTTCGCTCACCCCCAAACCACCTGCTTTTATTTTCAAAATGTAAGTTAACCATGTGGGATGGAAGAATTTGTGTAGGGATCAATTCCCCATCAGACTAAAAGTTGAATTTAACCATCTATTTTTTGTGAAACAAATAAAGTCATGACTTTTGGAAAATCACTTTAAAAAGTGTTTCTGCAGTAGCTCTCTCCAAGTTCAGATATTTTACAAAGCTAAGACACCCTTCCAGCGAATATGCTCTTGCTTTATTGAAAAATCCTTTATAGATAGATTGGTAGAATCTATATGATTCATGGAACCAGATATAACTGAGGGCAAGCAGAGATTTATGTGTGCCCAGGCAGGAGGTAACAAAATTAAACTGGAGGAATAACTGTATGCAGATATCATTTGGATTTAATGCTATATATTCCACATATAGATGCTTCTCTGCTCATTTGGGTACCTTCTCTAACCACTCCAAAAGGAATCTTGGTTCCTTGTTTAAAGTATCCACTGAAAAATTTCTTGCGGACAAGACAAGGGAAATACACCATGCTGTTCATCCCAGGCTTATTTCATCGGTGTTCAGGTAGTAGAGGAGCCATAAAGATAGAAATGTGACCCCACTTTGATTGAAACGCTTGCTTGATGTTTCAGTTTCCCCAGGGATAGCTTGTAAGGTGAAAACTACAGATCATGTGTAACAACAACTGGCTTTAGACTTCAATTTAACTGCATCACAATTCGTCTATAATATTCTCCACATTAGCTATAATAGATATGGAACACTTAACCGTGATGTTGATATTCCATGTGTCTCCCAGATATTATTATGGGGTATTCTATGTACTTTTTAACCTTCCATCCAAAGCAAGCTAATACTGTCCATTTATTTTGAGTGATTTCCTAAGCCGTTCCACTGCCCTTTAGTTGCACAAAATGAAGGCATCCGTTCATATCCAGAAAATTTTATAAAGCATTTTGTTGCCCTGCTAGCCTAAGTAAAGTGATCAATCGTCGCTGTTAGAAATGGGGTCCTTGGTTGGCAGTCCAAGCAAGGACCCTCACTCTAGTCAGGGTAAAAGATAATCACCCTTAGCTACCCCCTGCTCACCCAGCTACCCTTTGGTAGCTTGGCACAAGCAGGCAAGCTTAACTTCAGAGTGCTAGGTGTAAAGTATTTGTACCAACACACACAGTAACTTAATGAAAACACTACAAAATGACACAACACAGGTTTAGAAAAATAGAGAATATTTATCTAAACAAAAGAAGACCAAAACGACAAAAATTCAAGTCAAGCTATTAATTAAAAAGATAAAAGAGTCTTCATGTTCTTTTAAACACAACGCTAATGCTGTTAGTGTGAATATGTACCTGGGACTAGTCAAAAATAACCCTGCACGGGCGAGTGTTCGTTGAAAGAAGCCTGCAATGCGTTGATATCACTCACAAGCAAGACTGCGCATCGTTTCTCCTTCAGTCGGGTTGGCGTGTGTCATTTCTTCTCTCCGCAGGAGAGCTATGAGTCGATCCGGACAAGCACTCTGGGGTCCGGGCAGGCTTTGCATTGTTTTTACACGCCCAGCGATGTTCGCGTCAGAAATCCTGCCACACGATGATCCAAAAACCCCGCAGAGTGGGTTGCGGTCTCACCAGCCTCCGTCAGCGATGCTGCGCTATGTTTCTCCAGCCGCGTGCGTCAATCTCCCAGCTGGGCTGCAGGCAGAGCATCAATTTCAGCCACGAAGCCGGCTGCGCGTTGAGTTTCCGGAGGTTGCGTTGAAATTTCCTCCCACAGTGGTCTGTGCGTGGATTTCTCAAACTTGGCCTGCCAGCTTCTCCTTTCAAGGCCCCAGGAACCAGATGGGGCACCACTTGGCAGGGCAGGACTCTCAGCAGAGGCTCCAGGTGCTGCCAGAGAGAAGTCATTGCTGTCCCTGAGACTTCAACAACAGGAGGCAAGTTCAGTTTCAAACCCTTGGAGAGTTCTTCACAAATAGGAAGGCACACAAAGTCCAGTCTTTGTCCTCTTGCACAGGCAGAAGCAGCAACTGCAGGATAGCTCCACAAAGCACAGTCACAGGCAGGGCAGCTCTTCAGCTCTTCTCCAGGCAGAGGTTCCTCTTGGTTTCCAGAAGGGATCTAAAGTCTGTGGTTTTGGGTGCCCTTCTTATACCCATTTTGCCCTTTGAAGTAGGCTTACTTCAAAGAAAAGTCTCTCTTGTTTGTGAAATCCTTCCTTGCCCAGTCCAGGCCCCAGTCCCACACCAGGGGTTTGTAGACTGCATTGTGTGAGGGCAAGCACAGCCCTTTCAGGTTTGAGTGGCCACTCCTCCCCTCCCTCCTAGCACATATGGCTCATCAGGATATGCAGGCTACACCCCAGCTCCCTTTGTGTCACTGTCTAGAGAGAGATGCAAACAGCCCAACTGTCAAACAGACCCAGACAGGCAGAGTCACAGAATGGTTTAAGCAAGAAAATGCTCACTTTCTAAAAGTGGCATTTTCAAATACACAATCTTAAAATCAACTTTACTAAAAGATGTATTTTTAAATTGTGAGCTCAGAGTCCCAAACTCCACAAGTATATCCGCTCCCAAAGTGAATCTACACTTTAATCATATTTAAAGGCAGCCCCCTTGTTAACCCATGAGAGGGATAGGCCTTGCAACAGTGAAAACTGTATTTAGTAGTATTTCAGTTAGGACATATAAAACAGATTAGTATATGTCCTACCTTAAACATAGACTGCACCCTGCCCATGGGGTTACCTAGGGCCTACCTTAGGGGTGCCCTACATGTAAGAAAAGGGAAGGTTTAGGCCTGGCAAGTGAGTACACTTGCCAAGTCGAATTGGCAGTTTAAAACTGCACACACAGACACTGCAGTAGCAGGTCTGAGCCATGTTTACAGGGCTACTAATGTGGGTGGCACAAACAGTGCTGCAGGCCCACTAGTAGCATTTGATTTACAGGCCCTGGGCACCTCTAGTGCACTGTACTAGGGACTTACCAGTAAATCAAATATGCCAATCATGGATGAACCAATTACATACACATTTTGTATAGGAGCACTTGCACTTTAGCACCGGTTAGCAATGGTAAAGTGCCCAGAGTAACACAACGGCAAAAACAGAGTCCAGCACACATCAACAACTTATGAAAGAGAGGCAAAAAGTTAAGGGAGACCTCACCAAGGATGAAAAGTCTAACAGTCGCCATTCAGGGCTTTTTTGTAAATGATGGTATTAGCATTAAAATGTATTGTTTCAACCTACTGTACAGAGCCTGGAGGCTATGTGTATTAGCTACCAACAATCCTCATTAGGTTCTCATAATTAGGACCTAGGGCATAACTTAGATATTGAGTGACAGGTTACAACGGTGACAGATATCCCATCCACTGAAATCTAAAACTCATAGGGCATAATCGGATATCGGTCATTGTTGTGATGGAGTAACCCATCTGCCAATATTTAAATCAGGCCCCTAGTTAACATAGAAAAATTGCTTTTTGTTTTGCTAATAACTTTGGTGCCGTTTAACAATCCTTCATGAAAGTTTCAAATCTAGTTTCCCACCCACTTAGGTTGTTTTTCAGGGGTAATTTATCAAGTGGGACAGAGAAAAAGAGGTGGTCCAAAGCACGTTTTTCCCTTACAATTTCCCATAGGGATTTTATACACAACTACAGCCCAAACTGCTGAATGGAATTACACCAAATATGGCCGAAAGCTAGCTCTTACACACCTACTCAGAAAACCAGAACACCACTCACCAACACACACACCCATACAGCCACTCACACACCCACTCACAGACCCACAGAGGCACTCGTACTCCCACATATACACCCATACAGCCAAACACACACCCACTCACAGACCACACAGCCACTCACACCCTCTCAAAAACCCACACAGCCAGTCACACACATGCTCATACACCCATACAGCCACACACACGCACACAACACACACCAACTTACACACCCACTTGCACACCTACTCACACAACCACACAGTTATTCAGATACCCAGAAATCCATGGGTTTGCTGCATGTGGGGAAGGGGGTTGGTATAGTAATTAAATAATAATTTATGTTAAAAACCCTCATAATTATCCTAAAAAAACAAAGGTTTCAGAGACATGATATGAAATAGCATTAAAAAACGTGAAATGGACTGAAAAAAAAAGTTAAGGGGACGTTATACTTAGGAAATAGAATTAAAAAAGCTTTAAAAATTCACTAAAAAAAATCAAAGGTTCCGGGGACTTTATAGTTAGGTTCAGGTTCAAGGTGCCATCGCCATGCACTGCTAATTACCAAACATATTACATAAGTCATGACATTTGCAATGACATCACTGACAATGTCACTGCAATATTTGCTATGAAATTATTGATGAGAAAACTGTGCAATGTGGGGGCCTGATATATAGTTACCTTAGAGCACGAGTTATAGTTTCTTAAGATAACTATAACTATAACTGCTGAATTTCTATTGTTTTATGCATGTAAAATTTGAACCTAATTATAACGTCTCCCTAACCTTTTTTAATGAATATATATATATATATATATATTTATATAATACTATATAAAATATATACTATTTATACTGTATATACTTATATATTTACTTCGAAATAGAAAAGGTTATGGGGATGTTCTAGTTAGGCTCACATTTTAAATGTACAGAACCATAAACATTCAACAGTTATAGATTTATTTCAAGTAACTATAATTCATGCTCTAAAGTAACTCACTTGTACCGCCGGCATACAGTTTTCTCCCCCATAGTTTTACTGCATTCGTATTATCAATGATGTTATCAAAGATGTCATGGGAGTTGCAATATGTGGGGTGTTTAGCAGTGCATGTATGTTCTGTCACCTAATACAGTTCTTGACAGTGAGAGCAGTAGAGAAGGGAGGAAGCCTGTGGCAGGTATTGGGTAGGAGGAGCATACACATTGGAGAAGGACTGCGGAGATTCCACGTATACTTGTCACTTGGCACAAGAGAGGGTTGATGGGATCTGCAGGTTGAAAAATGGGTACAAAGGAGACTAGGTGCTCTTATCAGTTGTTCTGAGTTTGGGCTGCGGGATGAGGAAGATAGGTACAGGAGAGAGCAGGTGATCTTGTTAGTTGGTGTAGGAGTTTGCAGGAAGAACGTGGTCAGTAGCAGGAAAAAGGAACATAGAAAGTGGGGAAGGGATGCTGGAGAGGCTGGCTATTCTCCTTAAATGGTGCCCGCCCAGGCACAAAAAATGTGCAACTTTGGGGAGGGGTGAAGACCAGGTATTCTTGTCAGTTGCTGCAGAAGTGGAAGCAGGAATGTGGAAGATTGAGATCGGATGCAGTAGAGAACACATATCCTTGTAAGAGTTTGCAGTTATAATAAGGATGGGAGCAACAAGGAGGGATGTGGAATGTTGAAGGAGATGCTGGAGTGGATTAAGTAGTCTTGTAAATTGTTGCCAGACTGGGCACAAAAGACATGGGGAGTTTGGGGATGGATGAGGTGCAGAAGAGACCAGGTAATTTGATCTTCAGGGAGAGCTGGAGCATTGGAAAGGAGGGGGAGGATGACAAAAGAGACAAGAACAAATTATCTCAAATTTGAAAATAAGTGACTATAATTATAAAAGATATTGTAAAAAAGTAGTCCATTACTACATCAGTCCTACTTTTAGATCCTGATACAAAGACATTTAAGTTGTCATCACATCATAAAACATTAATTAGTTGCTTCTTAAGTCTAACATCTACAAGGATAATTTTTTGGTAAAGAGAAAAAACAAACATGAATGCTTAGTACGCTAGAATAAGGAATAGTATATATTTAGAAAATATACCTTGCACAATAAAGAGCAGACAAAATTAAAGTAATGTGTTTTACTGTACAGAAAGAAAAGGAACCTTGTGTGTCCTCTGCATTCGAGGTCCTCTCATGTACTACTTTAGAGATATGTGCACTTGCTTGTTTTTTAAATCACTGCAAAATTTGTGAATATCTGTGATTTTTTTTTTTTCATTTTTGTTTTAGACCGAGTCTCAAAATGGTTGGAAACACTTCCTGATTGAAGTGTTGGCTGCTAATCAGATGTCTGCAGGAGGTAGGGGGGATTCACAAAGCCTTTGTGTCTCTAGAAATACAGCTTTGGTTTTCCTTTAATTTCTCTTAAACTACTGAACAAATTTACACCACATAATAAAAAGCGTAGTCTGCGTGGTTTCGTGAAGATTTGTCAAACGGTGCCAAAGATATAGGCAAGTGAAAAAATGCTTTTTCTATGGAAACTTGGTCCTAACTATAACTACTAAATAGCGACTGCCAGTAGGTAATAAATATATATCTATATATATATAGACATATATGTCTATATATATACATATATATATATATATATATATATATATATATATATATATATATATATATATATATACATATATGTCTATCTATATATATATATATATATATATATATATATATATATATATTACCTTCTGGCAGTCGCTATTTAGTAGTTATAGTTATATACATATATGTATATATAAATATATATATATATATGTATAAATATATATATATATACATATATGTCTATATATATATAGACATATATATATATGTATATATATATATATATATGGAAAATGTCACTTACCCAGTGTACATCTGTTCGTGGCATGAGACGCTGCAGATTCACATGCTGTACATTATCCTGCCATCTAGTGTTGGGCTCGGAGTGTTACAAGTTGTTTTTCTTCGAAGAAGTCTTTTCGAGTTACGAGACCGAGGGACTCCTCCCTTTCGGCTCCATTGCGCATGGACGTCGACTCCATCTTAGATTGTTTTCCCCGCTGAGGGTGAGGTAGGAGTTGAGAGTATACTAGATGTGCCCATGCAATGGAGTAGGTGTGTATGAACATAATGTTTATTAAAATAATATTTATTTACAAATTGTAGGAGGCTGGACTGGCTTGTAGTGAGTACCAAGGGGTACTTGCACCTTGCACCAGGCCCAGTTATCCCTTATTAGTGTATAGGGTGTCTAGCAGCTTAGGCTGATAGATAATGGTAGCTTAGCAAAGCAGCTCAGGCTGAACTAGGAGACGTGTGAAGCTACTACAGTACCACTTAGTGTCATATGCACAATATCATAAGAAAACACAATACACAGTTATACTAAAAATAAAGGTACTTTATTTTTATGACAATATGCCAAAGTATCTTAGAGTGTACCCTCAGTGAGAGGATAGGAAATATACACAAGATATATATACACAATAGCAAAAATATGCAGTATAGTCTTAGAAAACAGTGCAAACAATGTATAGTTACAATAGGATGCAATGGGGAAACATAGGGATAGGGGCAACACAAACCATATACTCCAGAAGTGGAATGCGAACCACGAATGGACCCCAAACCTATGTGACCTTGTAGAGGGTCGCTGGGACTATTAGAAAATAGTGAGAGTTAGCAAAATAACCCACCCCAAGACCCTGAAAAGTGAGTGCAAAGTGCACCAAAGTTCCCCTAAGGACAAAATAGTCGTGTTAGAGGGAGAATGCAAGGAAAACACAAATCAGCAATGCAACAACGATGGATTCCTGTCTGAAGGTACCTGTGGAACAAGGGGACCAAGTCCAAAAGTCACAAGCAGCTCGGAGATGGGCAGATGCCCAAGAAATGCCAGCGGTTGGTGCAAAGAAGCTCTTACTAGGCTGAAGAACTGTGAATACTGCAGGAACGACAAGGGCTAGAGACTTCCCCTTTGGAGGATGGATCCCCCACGCCTTGGAGAGTCGTGCAGAAGTGTTTTCCCGCCGGATGGACGCCAACAAGCCTTGCTACACGCAAATCGTGCGTTTGGCGTTTTTGGACGCTGCTGGGGCCCAGGAGGGACCAGGAGGTCGCAAATTGGACCTGCAGAGAGAGGGGACGTCGAGCAAGACAAAGAGCCCTCACTGAAGCAGGTAGCACCCGGAGAAGTGCCAGAAACAGGCACTACGAGGATGCGTGAAACGGTGCTCGCCGAAGTTGCACAAAGGAGTCCCACGTCGCCGGAGACCAACTTAGAAAGTCGTGCAATGCAGGTTAGAGTGCCGTGGACCCAGGCTTGGCTGTGCACACAGGATTTCCGCCGGAAGTGCACAGGGGCCGGAGAAGCTTGCAAAGTCGCGGTTCCCAGCAATGCAGCCCAGCGAGGTGAGGCAAGGACTTACCTCCACCAAACTTGGGCTGAAGAGTCACTGGACTGTGGGGGTCACTTGGACGGTGTCGCTGGATTCGAGGGACCTCGCTCGTCGTGCTGAGAGGAGACCCAAGGGACCGGAGATGCAGCTTTTTGGTGCCTGCGGTTGCAGGGGGAAGATTCCGTCGACCCACGGGAGATTTCTTCGGAGCTTCTGGTGCAGAGAGGAGGCAGACTACCCCCACAGCATGCACAAGCAGGAAAACAGTCGAGAAGGCGGCAGGATCAGCGTTACAGAGTGGCAGTAGTCGTCTTTGCTACTATGTTGCAGGTTTGCAGGCTTCCAGCGCGGTCAGCGGTCGATTCCTTATCAGAAGGTGAAGAGGGAGATGCAGAGGAACTCGGCTGAGCTCATGCATTCGTTATCTAAAGTTTCCCCAGAGACAGAGACCCTAAATAGCCAGAAAAGAGGGTTTGGCTACCTAGGAGAGAGGAAAGGCTACTAACACCTGAAGGAGCCTATCACAAGGAGTCTCTGACGTCACCTGGTGGCACTGGCCACTCAGAGCAGTCCAGTGTGCCAGCAGCACCTCTGTTTCCAAGATGGCAGAGGTCTGGAGCACACTGGAGGAGCTCTGGACACCTCCCAGGGGAGGTGCAGGTCAGGGGAGTGGTCACTCCCCTTTCCTTTGTCCAGTTTCGCGCCAGAGCAGGGGCTAAGGGGTCCCTGAACCGGTGTAGACTGGCTTATGCAGAATTGGGCACATCTGTGCCCAACAAAGCATTTCCAGAGGCTGGGGGAGGCTACTCCTCCCCTGCCTTCACACCATTTTCCAAAGGGAGAGGGTGTCACACCCTCTCTCAGAGGAAGTTCTTTGTTCTGCCATCCTGGGCCAGGCCTGGCTGGACCCCAGGAGGGCAGATGCCTGTCTGAGGGGTTGGCAGCAGCAGCAGCTGCAGAGAAACCCCAGGAAGGGCAGTCTGGCAGTACCAGGGTCTGTGCTACAGACCACTGGGATCATGGAATTGTACCAACAATGCCAGGATGGCATAGAGGGGGCAATTCCATGATCATAGACATGTTACATGGCCATATTCGGAGTTACCATGGTGAAGCTACATATAGGTAGTGACCTATATGTAGTGCACGCGTGTAATGGTGTCCCCGCACTCACAAAGTTCAGTGAATTGGCTCTGAACAATGTGGGGGCACCTTGGCTAGTGCCAGGGTGCCCTCACACTAAGTAACTTTGCACCTAACCTTTACCAGGTAAAGGTTAGACATATAGGTGACATATAAGTTACTTAAGTGCAGTGTAAAATGGCTGTGAAATAACGTGGACGTTATTTCACTCAGGCTGCAGTGGCAGGCCTGTGTAAGAATTGTTAGAGCTCCCTATGGGTGGCAAAAGAAATGCTGCAGCCCATAGGGATCTCCTGGAACCCCAATACCCTGGGTACCTCAGTACCATATACTAGGGGATTATAAGGGTGTTCCAGTAAGCCAATGTAAATTGGTAAAAATGGTCACTAGCCTGTCAGTGACAATTTGGAAAGAAATGAGAGAGCATAACCACTGAGGTTCTGATTAGCAGAGCCTCAGTGAGACAGTTAGTCACTACACAGGTAACACATACAGGCACACTTATGAGCACTGGGTCCCTGGGTTACCAGGGTCCCAGTGACACATACAACTAAAACAACATATATACAGTGAAAAATGGGGGTAACATGGCAGGCAAGATGGTACTTTCCTACACAACCCCCCCCCCAAACGAAGGACAATAAGACTAGCCATTACCTGATGAGTCTTCATTGTCTAAGTGGAAATATCTGGAGAGTCCATCTGCATTGGAGTGGCTACTCCCAGGTCTATGTTCCACTGTATAGTCCATTCCCTGTAGGGATATGGACCACCTCAACAATTTAGGATTTTCACCTTTCATTTGTTTTAGCCAAAGTAGAGGTTTGTGGTCTGTCTGAACAATGAAGTGAGTGCCAAACAGGTATGGCCTCAACTTCTTCAGAGCCCAGACCACAGCAAAGGCCTCCCTCTCAATGGCAGACCAACGCTTTTCTCTAGGGGTCAACCTTCTACTAATAAAAGCAACAGGTTGATCCTGGCCCTCAGAATTAAGTTGTGATAGGACTGCCCCTACTCCTAATTCAGATGCATCAGTTTGGACATAGAATTTTTTAGAGTAACAAGGGCTTTTCAGGACAGGTGCAGAGCACATGGCCTGCTTCAGCTCCTCAAAAGCTTTCTGACAGTTTGCTGTCCATAATACCTTTTTAGGCATTTTCTTGGATGTGAGGTCATTAAGAGGGGCTGCAATGGAGCCATAGTTCTTAATGAACCTCCTGTAATACCCATTGAGGCCTAGGAAGGCTCTCACCTGAGTCTGAGTGGTAGGGGGAATCCAATCAATAATAGTTTGGATTTTCCCCTGAAGTGGTGCAATCTGTTCCCCACCAACAAGGTGTCCCAGATAAACCACCTTACCCTGCCCTATCTGGCACTTTGAAGCCTTGATAGTGAGGCCTGCCTTTTGCAGGGCCTCCAAAACTTTCCAAAGGTGGACCAGGTGATCATCCCAGCTGGAGCTAAAGACAGCTATATCATCCAAATATGCTGCACTGAAAGCTTCCAGCCCTTGCAGGACTGTGTTCACCAACCTCTGAAAAGTGGCAGGTGCATTTTTCAAACCAAAAGGCATTACAGTAAACTGGTAATGTCCTCCAATGGTAGAAATTGCAGTCTTAGGTTTAGCATCTTCTGACATTTTGATCTGCCAATACCCTGCAGTCAAATCAAAAGTGCTTAGATACTTGGCAGATGCCAGTGTATCTATTAGCTCATCTGCCCTGGGTATAGGGTGAGCATCTGTTTTGGTTACCAAGTTGAGACCTCTATAGTCTACACAAAACCTCATTTCCTTCTTTCCATCTTTAGAATTGGGTTTTGGTACCAGTACCACAGGAGAAGCCCATGGACTGTCAGAGTGCTCAACCACTCCTAGTTCCAACATCTTCTGAACTTCTTGCTTTATGCAGTCCCTGACATGGTCAGGCTGCCTATAGATCTTACTTTTGACAGGTAAACTGTCTCCAGTATCTATAGTGTGCTCACACCAAGAAGTGGTGCCTGGCACAATGGAGAAGAGTTCTGAAAATTGTCCTAGGAGATTTATGCAATTATCTTTCTGCTCAGCAGTAAGACAATCAGCCAAAACTACCCCTTCCACAAGAGCATCTTGTTCTGTGGAAGAGAAGAGATCAGGTAGAGGATCACTGTCTTCTTCCTGTCCCTCATCTGTTGCCATGAGCAGGGTGAGATCAGCCCTGTCATAGTAGGGTTTCAGGCGGTTGACATGGAGCACCCTAAGGGGACTCCTGGCAGTGCCTAAGTCAACCAAGTAGGTGACTTCACCCTTCTTTTCAACAATTGTGTGTGGACCACTCCATTTATCTTGGAGTGCTCTTGGGGCCACAGGCTCCAAGACCCACACTTTCTGCCCTGGTTGGTACTGAACCAAAACAGCCTTCTGATCATGCCATTGCTTCTGGAGCTCTTGGCTGGCCTGAAGGTTTTTACTGGCCTTTTTCATGTACTCAGCCATCCTTGATCTGAGGCCAAGTACATAATCCACAATATCCTGCTTAGGAGCTTTTAAAGGTTGTTCCCAACCCTCCTTTACAAGTGTGAGTGGACCCCTAACAGGGTGTCCAAAAAGAAGTTCAAAGGGGCTGAAGCCCACTCCTTTCTGGGGTACCTCCCTGTAGGCAAAAAGGAGGCATGGTAGAAGGATATCCCATCTCCTGCGGAGTTTTTCAGGGAGTCCCATAATCATGCCTTTGAGAGTTTTATTAAATCTCTCCACCAGTCCATTTGTTTGTGGATGATAGGGTGTTGTGAACTTGTAAGTTACACCACACTCCTTCCACATGGCCTTTAAGTATGCAGACATGAAATTGCTTCCTCTGTCTGATACTACTTCCTTTGGGAAGCCCACCCTGGAAAATATTCCCAGGAGGGCCTTTGCCACTGCAGGAGCTGTAGTGGTCCTTAAAGGAATAGCTTCAGGATATCTTGTGGCATGGTCCACTACCACCAAGATAAACCTATTGCCTGAAGCAGTAGGAGGGTCAAGGGGGCCAACTATGTCAACCCCTACCCTTTCAAAGGGAACCCCAACCACAGGCAGTGGGATAAGGGGTGCCTTTGGAGTGCCACCTGTCTTGCCACTGGCTTGACAGGTTTCACAGGACTTACAAAATTCTTTTGTGTCCTCAGACATCCTAGGCCAATGAAACAGTGGTACCAATCTGTCCCAAGTTTTCATTTGACCCAGGTGCCCAGCTAAGGGAATGTCATGTGCCAGTGTTAGGAGGAACTTTCTGTACTCCTGAGGAATCACTAATCTCCTGGCAGCTCCAGGTTTAGGATCCCTATTCTCAGTGTACAAGAGGTTGTCCTCCCAGTAAACTCTGTGTGAGTCACTGACATCCCCATTAGCCTGTTTGACAGCTTGCTGTCTGAGACCCTCTAATGTGGGACAGGTTTGCTGTGCCACACTCAGCTCCTCTCTGGCAGGCCCCCCTTCACCCAAAAGCTCAGCAGTGTCTGCTTCCAGCTCCTCTGGTGTAGGTTCTGTACAGGGAGGGAATTCTTCTTCCTCAGAAGTTGAATCCACTGTAGAGGGAGGGATAGTAGGAAGTGGTTTGCTTCTACTAGCCCTAGCTTTAGGGAGCACTTGGTCCATTGTTCCAGGATCCAAGCTTCCCTGTCCTTTTTGCTTTTTGGCCTGAGCCCTTGTCAAAGCAAAAATATGCCCTGGGATGCCCAGCATTGCTGCATGGGCCTCCAACTCCACATCTGACCAAGCTGATGTCTCCAAATCGTTCCCTAATAGACAGTCTACAGGTAAATCTGAAGCTACCACAACTTTCTTTGGACCAGATACCCCCCCCCAGTTGAGATTTACAACAGCCATGGGGTGGCTTTGTGTTATGTTGTGAGCATCGGTTACTTGGTACTGGTGTCCAAGTATGTGTTGTTCAGGGTGCACCAGTTTCTCAATCATCATTGTGACACTGGCACCTGTGTCCCTGTAGGCCTGGACCTCAACACCATTTATTAGGGTTAGTTGCTTGTACTTCTCCAAGTTATGGGGGCAAGCAACCAAAGTGGCTAAGTAAATAGCCCCTTCAGAGACTAAAGTAGCCTCTGTGGTCTCCCTAATCAGACCAACCCCAACTAAATTACCAAAAGTGAGCCCAGCTACTCCCTTGGATTGGCTATTAGTAGGTTTGCTCCCACCACCACTTCTATTAGTAGGGACACTAGGTGTAGCAGTAGGGGTTGTAGTGGTAGGAGCTGTGGTGCCTTTCTTTGGACAACTGGGATCTGTTGTCCAATGGCCTTTTATCTTACATAAATAGCACCATGGTTTCTTTTCCTTGTTCTGATTAAAGGAGGATTTGGGCCCACCACCCCCACCAGAGTGTTTTTGTGGGCCTGATGAAGACTCATTTTTAGATTTGTCCCCACCCTTGTCAGAAGACTTACCATCCTTCTTTTTGTTGCCATCTTTGTCACCCCCTGTATGAACTTTTCTGTTCACTCTTGTTCTGACCCATTTGTCTGCCTTCTTTCCCAATTCTTGGGGAGAGGTCAGATCAGAGTCCACCAAGTACTGGTGCAACAAATCAGACACACAATTATTAAGAATATGCTCTCTCAGGATTAAGTTATACAGGCTGTCATAATCAGTAACTTTACTGCCATGTAACCACCCCTCCAAGGCCTTCACTGCCTGGTCAATGAAATCAACCCAGTCTTGTGAAGACTCCTTTTTGGTATCTCTGAACTTGATCCTGTACTGTTCAGTGGTTAAGCCATAACCATCCAGGAGTGCATTCTTAAGAACTTGGAAATTGTTAGCATCATTTTCTTTTACAGTAAGGAGCCTATCCCTACCTTTTCCAGTAAATGATAGCCATAGGATAGCAGCCCACTGCTTTTGAGGGACATCCTGTACAGCACAGGCCCTCTCAAGTGCAGCAAACCACTTGTTAATGTCATCCCCCTCCTTGTAAGGGGGAACTATCTTATGCAGATTCCTGGAATCATGCTCTTTTGCAGGATGACTATGGGGAATACTGCTGCTGCCACCATGGGTATCTAAACCCATTTTCTGTCTTTCCCTCTCTATTTCTAAAGACTGTCTATCCAAATCCAGCTGTTGCTTCTTGAGCTTCAGTCTGGTTTGCTCCACTCTCAATCTATTGAGCTCCCTTTCCAACAATCTGTCATCAGGGTGGGTGGGAGGGACATTTCTAGATACAGAGGTATGATGGGAATGAACAGAAGGAGACCTGTCCCTTACAGAGGGCACCCTAACAGCTTGGCTACCAGTATAATGTGAGAGCACATCATCAGTATGATGTGATTCAACCTCTGTACCAACTATGCTAGACTGTCTAGTAATGGGCAGGCTGAGAAGTTTCTTTCCTGAACCTTTTCCTGGGGGAGTCCCTGGATCAGATTGAGAACCATTAGCTACTTTTTCTATAGATTGGGCACTTATGGCCTTATCCTGTACTCTAAGCATATTAATTAACAGTTCTAAGGAAGGATTCTTCCCTACACTCAAACCTCTCTCTATGCAGAGACTCCTTGCTCCTTTCCAGCTAAGGTGATCATATGCAAGTTTGGACAGTTCAACTTTTTGGCCTGTGCCAGACATTTTTAGAGAGAGTTAAAGTGATAGACAAAGAGAAAAAAAAAGTTTTCAGAACTTTTTGGAAAGACAGAAAAAAACTTTTTAAACTTTTAAGAACTTTTTGAAAGTTTAGAAGTACTTTTCAGCACTTAGAAAAGAGTGAAAAGAGGAAATGCAAAACTTTTTGGCTATGTGTATATACACTGACCTTGTTTTGTATATTTTTCTCTTATGAAAAGTACAATGACAAGAGTGGTAAGTAGTCTCAAGCACTTATCCCACCACTGCACAACCAATGTAGGAGGCTGGACTGGCTTGTAGTGAGTACCAAGGGGTACTTGCACCTTGCACCAGGCCCAGTTATCCCTTATTAGTGTATAGGGTGTCTAGCAGCTTAGGCTGATAGATAATGGTAGCTTAGCAAAGCAGCTCAGGCTGAACTAGGAGACGTGTGAAGCTACTACAGTACCACTTAGTGTCATATGCACAATATCATAAGAAAACACAATACACAGTTATACTAAAAATAAAGGTACTTTATTTTTATGACAATATGCCAAAGTATCTTAGAGTGTACCCTCAGTGAGAGGATAGGAAATATACACAAGATATATATACACAATAGCAAAAATATGCAGTATAGTCTTAGAAAACAGTGCAAACAATGTATAGTTACAATAGGATGCAATGGGGAAACATAGGGATAGGGGCAACACAAACCATATACTCCAGAAGTGGAATGCGAACCACGAATGGACCCCAAACCTATGTGACCTTGTAGAGGGTCGCTGGGACTATTAGAAAATAGTGAGAGTTAGCAAAATAACCCACCCCAAGACCCTGAAAAGTGAGTGCAAAGTGCACCAAAGTTCCCCTAAGGACAAAATAGTCGTGTTAGAGGGAGAATGCAAGGAAAACACAAATCAGCAATGCAACAACGATGGATTACTGTCTGAAGGTACCTGTGGAACAAGGGGACCAAGTCCAAAAGTCACAAGCAGCTCGGAGATGGGCAGATGCCCAAGAAATGCCAGCGGTTGGTGCAAAGAAGCTCTTACTAGGCTGAAGAACTGTAAATACTGCAGGAACGACAAGGGCTAGAGACTTCCCCTTTGGAGGATGGATCCCCCACGCCTTGGAGAGTCGTGCAGAAGTGTTTTCCCGCCGGATGGACGCCAACAAGCCTTGCTACACGCAAATCGTGCGTTTGGCGTTTTTGGACGCTGCTGGGGCCCAGGAGGGACCAGGAGGTCGCAAATTGGACCTGCAGAGAGAGGGGACGTCGAGCAAGACAAAGAGCCCTCACTGAAGCAGGTAGCACCCGGAGAAGTGCCAGAAACAGGCACTACGAGGATGCGTGAAACGGTGCTCGCCGAAGTTGCACAAAGGAGTCCCACGTCGCCGGAGACCAACTTAGAAAGTCGTGCAATGCAGGTTAGAGTGCCGTGGACCCAGGCTTGGCTGTGCACACAGGATTTCCGCCGGAAGTGCACAGGGGCCGGAGAAGCTTGCAAAGTCGCGGTTCCCAGCAATGCAGCCCAGCGAGGTGAGGCAAGGACTTACCTCCACCAAACTTGGGCTGAAGAGTCACTGGACTGTGGGGGTCACTTGGACGGTGTCGCTGGATTCGAGGGACCTCGCTCGTCGTGCTGAGAGGAGACCCAAGGGACCGGAGATGCAGCTTTTTGGTGCCTGCGGTTGCAGGGGGAAGATTCCGTCGACCCACGGGAGATTTCTTCGGAGCTTCTGGTGCAGAGAGGAGGCAGACTACCCCCACAGCATGCACAAGCAGGAAAACAGTCGAGAAGGCGGCAGGATCAGCGTTACAGAGTGGCAGTAGTCGTCTTTGCTACTATGTTGCAGGTTTGCAGGCTTCCAGCGCGGTCAGCGGTCGATTCCTTATCAGAAGGTGAAGAGGGAGATGCAGAGGAACTCGGCTGAGCTCATGCATTCGTTATCTAAAGTTTCCCCAGAGACAGAGACCCTAAATAGCCAGAAAAGAGGGTTTGGCTACCTAGGAGAGAGGAAAGGCTACTAACACCTGAAGGAGCCTATCACGAGGAGTCTCTGACGTCACCTGGTGGCACTGGCCACTCAGAGCAGTCCAGTGTGCCAGCAGCACCTCTGTTTCCAAGATGGCAGAGGTCTGGAGCACACTGGAGGAGCTCTGGACACCTCCCAGGGGAGGTGCAGGTCAGGGGAGTGGTCACTCCCCTTTCCTTTGTCCAGTTTCGCGCCAGAGCAGGGGCTAAGGGGTCCCTGAACCGGTGTAGACTGGCTTATGCAGAATTGGGCACATCTGTGCCCAACAAAGCATTTCCAGAGGCTGGGGGAGGCTACTCCTCCCCTGCCTTCACACCATTTTCCAAAGGGAGAGGGTGTCACACCCTCTCTCAGAGGAAGTTCTTTGTTCTGCCATCCTGGGCCAGGCCTGGCTGGACCCCAGGAGGGCAGATGCCTGTCTGAGGGGTTGGCAGCAGCAGCAGCTGCAGAGAAACCCCAGGAAGGGCAGTCTGGCAGTACCAGGGTCTGTGCTACAGACCACTGGGATCATGGAATTGTACCAACAATGCCAGGATGGCATAGAGGGGGCAATTCCATGATCATAGACATGTTACATGGCCATATTCGGAGTTACCATGGTGAAGCTACATATAGGTAGTGACCTATATGTAGTGCACGCGTGTAATGGTGTCCCCGCACTCACAAAGTTCAGTGAATTGGCTCTGAACAATGTGGGGGCACCTTGGCTAGTGCCAGGGTGCCCTCACACTAAGTAACTTTGCACCTAACCTTTACCAGGTAAAGGTTAGACATATAGGTGACTTATAAGTTACTTAAGTGCAGTGTAAAATGGCTGTGAAATAACGTGGACGTTATTTCACTCAGGCTGCAGTGGCAGGCCTGTGTAAGAATTGTCAGAGCTCCCTATGGGTGGCAAAAGAAATGCTGCAGCCCATAGGGATCTCCTGGAACCCCAATACCCTGGGTACCTCAGTACCATATACTAGGGGATTATAAGGGTGTTCCAGTAAGCCAATGTAAATTGGTAAAAATGGTCACTAGCCTGTCAGTGACAATTTGGAAAGAAATGAGAGAGCATAACCACTGAGGTTCTGATTAGCAGAGCCTCAGTGAGACAGTTAGTCACTACACAGGTAACACATACAGGCACACTTATGAGCACTGGGTCCCTGGGTTACCAGGGTCCCAGTGACACATACAACTAAAACAACATATATACAGTGAAAAATGGGGGTAACATGCCAGGCAAGATGGTACTTTCCTACACAAATTTACAATTCTTATTCAACTAACAACGGCTACAGGCTCCCAGGGAGGTGGGAGGGTGCATGTGAATCTGCAGCGTCTCATGCCACGAGCAGATGTACACTGGGTAAGTGACATTTTCCATTCGGTGGCATGTGTAGCTGCAGATACACATGCTGTGCATAGACTAATATGCAGTAATCTCCCCTAAAAAGCGGTGGCTTAGCCTGTAGGAGTTGAAGTTGTTTGAAATAATGTTCTTAATACAGCCTGTCCTACTGTGGCTTGTTGTGTTGTTAACACATCTACACAGTAATGCTTCGTGAATGTATGAGGCGTAGACCAGGTGGCGGCCTTACAAATTTCAGTCATAGGTATATTCCCCAGAAAAACCATGGTGGCGCCTTTTTTCCTAGTGGTATGAGCTTTTGGTGTAATAGGTAGATCTCTTTTTGCTTTGATATAGCAAGTTTGAATACATTTAACTATCCCTCTGGGAATGCCTTATTTGGATATAGGATTACCTGCATGAGGTTTTTGGGAGGCTACAAACAATTGTTTTGTTTTACAAAATTGATTTGTCCTGTCAATGTAGTACATTAGTGCTCTTTTTATGTCTAATGTATGTAAGGCTCTTTTGGCTACTGAGTCTGGTTGTGGAAAGAAGACTGGGAGTTCCACTGTTTGGTTTAGGTGGAACGGCGATATGACTTTTGGTACGAATTTGGGATTTGTACGGAGAACCACTTTATGTTTATGTATTTGTATAAGGGGTTCTTGTATAGTAAATGCTTGTATCTCACTTACTCTTCTAAGTGATGTGATAGCTATTAGAAAGGCCACTTTCAAGTTAAGTATTGCATCTCACAAGAGTGCATGGGTTCGAATGTTGGTCCCATTAGTCGTGTTAATACAATATTAAGGTTCCACAAAGGTACCGGTGGTGTTCTTGGGGGTATGATTCTTTTTAGTCCCTCCATAAATGCTCTGATGACTGGGATTCTAAAAAGCGATGTTGAATGTGTAATCTGCAGATAGGCAGATATTGCTGTGAGATGTATTTTAACTGAAGAGAATGATAACTTAGACTTTTGTAAGTGTAATAAGTAGCCTACAATGTCCTTTGCGGAAGCATGTACTGGTTGAATTTGATTAGTGTGGCAATAGTAAACAAATCTTTTCCATTTGTTTACGTAACAATGTCTTGTAGTGGGTTTTCTAGCTTGTTTAATGACCACCATACATTCATGTGTAAGGTCTAAATGTCCAAATTCTAAGACTTCAGGAGCCAGATTGCTAGACTGAGCGATGCTTGATTCGGGTGTCTGACCTGTTGTTTGTGTTGCGTTAACAGATCTGGCCTGTTTGGTAATTTGATGTGAGGTACTACTGATAAGTCTAACAGTGTTGTGTACCACGGTTGGCGAGCCCAGGTTGGTGCTATAAGTATTAGTTTGAGTTTGTTTTGACTTAGTTTGTTTACCAGATAAGGAATGAGTGGGAGAGGGGGAAAAGCGTAAGCAAATATCCCTGACCAACTGATCCATAACGCATTGCCCTTGGACTGGGGGTGTGGGTACCTGGACGCGAAGTTTTGGCATTTTGCATTTTCTTTTGTTGTGAATAGGTCTATTTGTGGTGTTCCCCAGCGTAGAAAGTAATTTTGTAGGATCTGGGGATGAATTTCCCATTCGTGTGTTTGTTGGTGATCTCGACTGAGATTGCTGGCCAACTGGTTCTGAATGCCTGGGATGTATTGTGCTATTAGGTGAATGTGATTGTGAATTGCCCAATGCCACATTTTCTGTGCTAAGAGACACAGTTGTGACAAGTGTGTCCCTCCTTGTTTGTTGAGGTAATACACTGTCGTCATGTTGTTGGTTTTGACAAGAATGTGTTTGTGGGCTATCAGTGGTTGAAATGCTTTTAATGCTAGAAACACTGCCAACAGTTCTAAATGATTTATGTGCAGTTGTTTTTGTTGATTGTCCCATTGTCCCTGTATGCTGTGCTGGTTGATGTGTGCTCCCCACCCCGTCATGGAAGCATCTGTTGTGAACATGTCTTGAGGCACTGGGTCCTGGAATGGCCGCCCTTGGTTTAAATTTATAGGGTTCCACCATTGAAGCGAGAAGTGTGTCTGGCGGTCTCCCAACACTAGATCTTGGAGTTGACCCTGTACTTATGTCCATTGTTTTGCTAGGCACTGTTGTAAGGGCTGCATGTGTAATCTCACATTTGGGACAATGGCTATGCATGAAGACATCATGCCTAGAAGTTTCATTACAAACCTTACTTGGTAGTGTTGGTTTGGCTGTATGTTTAATGTTATATTTTGGAACGCTTGTACCCTTTGTGGACTTGGAGTGGCAATCGCTTTTTGTGTGTTGAGTGTTGCTCCCAAGTATTGTTGTATTTGGGATGGCTGCAGATGTGATTTTTGGTAATTTATAGAAAAACCTAGTTTGTGTAGAGTTTCTATAACGTATTGCATGTGAAGAAGACACTGTTGTTGAGTGCTGGTTTTTATTAACCAGTCGTCTAAGTATGGGAATATGTGCATGTGCTGTCTCCTTATGTGAGCGGCTACTACTGCAAGGCATTTTGTGAATACCCTTGGGGCTGTTGTTATCCCGAACGATAACACTTTGAATTGATAGTGCACGCCGTTTATTACAAACCTTAAGTATTTTCTGTGAGAAGGATGTATGGGTATTTTAAATCTGCATCCTTGAGATCTAACGTTGACATGTAGTCCTCTTTTTTTAGTAAGGAAACTACGTCTTGAAGTGTTACCATGTGGAAGTGATCCGACTTGATGAAGAGATTCAGCGTTCTGAGGTCTAATATGGGTATTAAAGTTTTGTCTTTCTCTGGAATTAGGAAATATAGTGAGTAGACACCTTTTCCTTTCTGATGGTTGGGTACTAACTCTATTGCTTGTTTTTGTAACAATGCTTGGACCTCTAGTTGTAGCAGGTCTAAGTGTAGTTTGGACATATTGTGTGCCCTTGGGGGCACATCTGGCAGGAAATTTATGAATTCTATGCAATAACCATGTTGGATAATGGCTAGGACCCATGCGTCCGTAGTTATGTGTGTCCAGTTTTGGAAGTATGCAGTAAGTCTCCCCCCCACTGGTGTTAAGTGTTGGGGTTTTGTGACATTGAAGTCACTGTTTGGTTTGACTTGTCTTAGGTGTTTGGAATTTTCCCCTTGCTCTTGGGAATTGTCCACCACTATACGAGCGTCGAAACCCTCCTCTCTGGTATTGTCCCTGATAGGTGGGTCTGGTTTGCGAGGTGGAAGGCTCTGGTGTTTGCATATGAAACCCCCTTCTAAAGTGTGGCTTTCTAAATGTGCCTCTGCTCTGTGGGGAGTAGAGCGCGCACAAGGCTTTGGCCGTGTTTGTGTCCTTCTTTAATTTTTCAATTGCTGTGTCCACCTCCAGCCCAAACAATTGTTCTTGGTTAAAAGGCATGTTTAACACAGCTTATTGGATTTCTGGCTTGAATCCTGAGCTTTGTAACCATGCATGCCTGCAAATGGTTACCGCAGTGTTGACTGTTCGTGCTGCTGTGTCTGCCGAGTCTAATGCGGACCTTATTTGGTTGTTGGATATTGCTTGCCCTTCTTCCACAACCTGTTGGGCACGTTTCTGGTGTTCTTTGGGCAAGTGCTGTATAATGTGTTGCATCTCGTCCCAGTGTGCCCTGTCGTAGCGAGCCAGTAGGGCTTGTGAGTTTGCGATCCGCCATTGATTGGCTGCCTGTGCTGCCACTCGTTTACCGGCTGCATCAAACTTCCTACTCTCTTTGTCAGGCGGTGGAGCGTCTCCTGACGATTGAGAGTTTGCCCTATTTCTTGCTGCCCCTACAACCACCGAGTCTGGTGTAAGTTGTTGTGTTATAAACACAGGGTCCGTTGGGGGAGGCTTGTATTTTTTCTCCACCCTAGGCGTGATAGACCTTCCTTTAACTGGCTCCTGGAATACTTGTTTTGCGTGCTTGAGCATGCCCGGGAGCATTGGCAAACTCTGGTAGGAAGTGTGGGTGGATGCCAAGGTGTTGAACAGGAAATCATCCTCTAGTGGCTCTGAATGCATTGCTACATTGTGGAACGTAGCTGCCCTTGATATTACCTGTGTATATGCAGTACTGTCCTCTGGAGGTGACGGCCTTGTTGGGTAACAATCTGGGCTGTTGTCTGATACTGGAGCATCACATAAGTCCCATGCATCCAGATCATCCTGTGTCATCCCTGTATGCGTAGGTGACTGCATTGGAGGTGTTGTTACCGGGGACAGCTGTGGTGAGTGTAGTGGGGAAGGTTGTGGCGAAAACCTCTGTGGTGGGGTTTTATCTCTGGCCACTTTCGCCTTTGGCTGCATTTCTGACTCTTGAAATGGCAGCTTTCTTTTGGTTTTGATTGGAGGAAGAGTTTGTATCTTTCCAGTTTCTTTCTGGATATGCAACCTCCTTTGCGTGTGGTCTGGTTCCCCCATACTTATTTCCTGCTCAAATCGGTGTTTTTCATGCATTTGGCTGGAAAGTCCTTACTCTTCTGTGTAAGAGCTTCTTTTCGGCTCCGAAGCCGCTTTTTTCGGTACCATTGCTTCCGAGAAAGTCTTTTTTGGTTCCAACATTACTTTTCTCACCTTGGGTGAGTCGAACTCTCGGTGCCGAGATCGTTCGGTGCCTGAATCTCGACCGGAGTCGGATGTCTTCGGCAATTCTTTGGCCTTTTTCGGTGCCAATGTTTGGTCACCTTCTTTTCGATGGGTTAAGCCATGGCCTGCTGGCAGTGGCATCCCCTTGGCCTTTACGATCTTTGTGTGAGTTTTGGATGGGCAGTTTTACTCACTGTTTTCTGCACTGTCGTGGGTCGTTCGCTTTCGGATTCGTCAGAGTCCGTCCCCTGGATGGAAATTCTTTCCTCCTCTTCGACATCAAGTTGTTCTCTCTGTGTCGACGCCATTTGAAGTCTTCTCGCTCTTCGATCACGTAGGGTCTTTTTTGATCGAAACGCCCGACAGGCCTCACAAGTATCCTCCCTGTGTTCTGGTGATAAACACAGATTACAGACCAAGTGTTGGTCTGTATAGGGATACTTCGAGTGGCACTTCGGACAGAAGCGGAAGGGGGTCCGGTCCATTAGTTTCGTTGATGGATGCAGTCGGGCCGACCAGGCCCTGCTGAAGAGCGGAAGTCCCGAAGGGCCGCCAGAGCGCTTCTACTGTCGGTGTACATACACTAACACTAAACCGGTACTGAGCGCGAACAATACCGTTGAATTTTCGATATTTAGCTAACTTTCCTGATTCGAAATATGGATGGAAGAGGAACACGTCCAAACCCGATGGCAGAAAGAAAACAATCTAAGATGGAGTCGACGCCCAATGCGCAATGGAGCCGAAAGGGAGGAGTCCCTCGGTCTTGTGACTCGAAAAGACTTCTTCGAAGAAAAACAACTTGTAACACTCCGAGCCCAACACTAGATGGCAGGATAATGCACAGCATGTGTATCTGCAGCTACACATGCCACCGAACATATACAGGGAGTGCAGAATTATTAGGCAAGTTGTATTTTTGAGGATTAATTTTATTATTGAACAACAACCATGTTCTCAATGAACCCAAAAAACTCATTAATATCAAAGCTGAATATTTTTGGAAGTAGTTTTTAGTTTGTTTTTAGTTTTAGCTATGTTAGGGGGATATCTGTGTGTGCAGGTGACTATTACTGTGCATAATTATTAGGCAACTTAACAAAAAACAAATATATACCCATTTCAATTATTTATTATTACCAGTGAAACCAATATAACATCTCAACATTCACAAATATACATTTCTGACATTCAAAAACAAAACAAAAACAAATCAGTGACCAATATAGCCACCTTTCTTTGCAAGGACACTCAAAAGCCTGCCATCCATGGATTCTGTCAGTGTTTTGATCTGTTCACCATCAACATTGCGTGCAGCAGCAACCACAGCCTCCCAGACACTGTTCAGAGAGGTGTACTGTTTTCCCTCCTTGTAAATCTCACATTTGATGATGGACCACAGGTTCTCAATGGGGTTCAGATCAGGTGAACAAGGAGGCCATGTCATTAGATTTCCTTCTTTTATACCCTTTCTTGCCAGCCATGCTGTGGAGTACTTGGACGCGTGTGATGGAGCATTGCCCTGCATGAAAATCATGTTTTTCTTGAAGGATGCAGGCTTCTTCCTGTACCACTGCTTGAAGAAGGTGTCTTCCAGGAACTGGCAGTAGGACTGGGAGTTGAGCTTGACTCCATCCTCAACCCGAAAAGGCCCCACAAGCTCATCTTTGATGATACCAGCCCAAACCAGTACTCCACCTCCACCTTGCTGGCGTCTGAGTCGGACTGGAGCTCTCTGCCCTTTACCAATCCAGCCACGGGCCCTTCCATCTGGCCCATCAAGACTCACTCTCATTTCATCAGTCCATAAAACCTTAGAAAAATCAGTCTTGAGATATTTCTTGGCCCAGTCTTGACGTTTCAGCTTGTGTGTCTTGTTCAGTGGTGGTCGTCTTTCAGCCTTTCTTACCTTGGCCATGTCTCTGAGTATTGCACACCTTGTACTTTTGGGCACTCCAGTGATGTTGCAGCTCTGAAATATGGCCAAACTGGTGGCAAGTGGCATCGTGGCAGCTGCACGCTTGACTTTTCTCAGTTCATGGGCAGTTATTTTGCGCCTTGGTTTTTCCACACGCTTCTTGTGACCCTGTTGACTATTTTGAATGAAACGCTTGATTGTTCGATGATCACGCTTCAGAAGCTTTGCAATTTTAAGAGTGCTGCATCCCTCTGCAAGATATCTCACTATTTTTGACTTTTCTGAGCCTGTCAAGTCCTTCTTTTGACCCATTTTGCCAAAGGAAAGGAAGTTGCCTAATAATTATGCACACCTGATATAGGGTGTTGATGTCATTAGACCACACCCCTTCTCATTACAGAGATGCACATCACCTAATATGCTTAATTGGTAGTAGGCTTTCGAGCCTATACAGCTTGGAGTAAGACAACATGCATAAAGAGGATGATGTGGTCAATATACTAATTTGCCTAATAATTCTGCACTCCCTGTATATATATATATAAAATACACTAAATACATGGATATCCCTTCAAAAGAGTAAAAATCTGCCACTGTTTGTGCTCCTTCTAAAATGTTCTGCATCAATGATTGCTACATCTAGAAGGCGCTCAATAAATAACAGTTGATCAAAGTGCCAAAATTCAAATGCTGCAATACTTTTAGGTTACTTTTGTTCATGGAGCATGGTTTATTGGTGGGTGATAAGAACTTGCAGTGCAATCATGTAAGGTCCATGCCAATTACAGCTGATTAGGATTTTCAAGGTATTTAGTCAAAAAGTATGTAAGGGTCTGTTTGCCATTCAGGAGTTATCACGACTTAATGAAGACTCCTTCAGAAAGAAAACAAATCAACCAATGTAATCCATAATAATGAACAGAGTTCTGTTACTTTGGCAACCTATTTTACCATGAAGAATTAAAGGTTATGGTTTGCTTTGTGGCCAAGTATAATCTCAACAATGTGTATAGTTTGGGTGCTAGTGAGGGGGGCAGGGGCATTACTTTAAGAACAAGTAGGTTGATGCTTGCAGTTGAAGCAGAGTCTAGGGTAAGTATGGGGTCTGGCAGCCTGGGTTCATGTTAGCGGAAGTGCTGGGTTAGTGTTATGGCACTATGGCAACGGAGGAGCCAAAGGCAGGGATGTTAGAAGGTAAGTACGGGTAGCATTAGGGACCAGCTAAGGGATGAGTCCAGATTTGTGCTGGAGGATAGAGTGCTAGAAAAGGTAACCTTTGGCATTAGGGTCAGGGTTATGGTGAGACTTAGGTGAGAATTACGGATTCTTGAGCGCCTTGAGACCCTCACGGGTGAGTAATTGTGCTATTCAAAAACTGATTGATTGATTAATTGATTGATTCAAAGAATGGCAAACAGTGGTTACAGTCTCTATTATGGTCACTCACGATGTAGAAGAAGTTGACGCTCTTTGCGTTGGTCGGGACCTCTGCCCTGATCAGTTTGTAGGTCACCTGGATGTTGAGCAGAACGTTGCAAGATTGGACTGACTGCAGCGGCTGGAACTGCAGGGTGCTCTGGACACTGGAACTAAAAGGCTGAATGACGTACACGTCATTAGTGTAGTAAACCTGGTTTCTATCATAATCCAAGACTGGATCCACGAGATTTGTCTTGCCCTAATAAAGCAGACCAAAGTGGACAAGCATTAAAGATGGCACACACAATCTGAGGGTTATGGGGAGGGAAGAGAATCTATGGGAAGGGTGCAGCCAGCATAGGCAGGTGCACAGAAGAGCAATAATGCAAAGAGGAGGAATGATTGGTAATAGATTGCGTGGGCAGAGGGGAAAGAAAGAAAGAAAGAAAGAAAGAAAGAAAGAAAGAAAGAAAGAAAGAAAGAAAGAAAGAAAGAAAGAGTTTGGCGTAGGCAGTGAATTGTCTGGCAGCAAAAAGTTTTTCCAAGTTTGTTGTCCTTTACATATCCAATCACAAAGACTTATTGCATGCAATACAATAAAAAAGTTGGAGGAGTACAGAAAATCCAAATAATTGAAAATCTTTCTTAAGATACACTTTTCATACAGAATATAGACACAGAAAAACACAGGACACTTCAAGGCATCAATGCAAAAACAAGTCAAACTTTTAGCATAAAGTGTACACGTATGTTATTTATGAGTAGACCTGTATCCACGTGTGTGCTCATGTGAGTACCTGAGGCGCTGAACAAAAAAGTCAATTTTAAGTTTTACGTATGGCACCTTCCCGCCACAGCATCCTGCTCGCTATAAAGAAAGGCTAAAAATGTTCTTTGTGTTCCAAATTGCCAGCTACAATGTCAGCAAGTAGCTTACTTCATTCCAATATATTTTTCATTCTATTGTGGCACTTGGGAGCTGCATTTATAATGGGAACATATTTCAAATCCCAGCACGTGAGGCTAAAAAGGAAGACTAAGGGTCTTATTACGAGGCTGGAGGTCCGAAGACCATGAAAAGGCTAGTAGAGAACAAGTGCAGTGGGCCCCCTACCCAGCACCCTCGAAATGCGCACTGTGCTGTGCAGACAGTGCCAATATTGAGGGTGCTGGCACCCCTGCTTTGGCACCAGCTCTATTATGAGCAGACAACAATGCTGTTGCCACTGTCCCACTGAGCTCACCGGCAGAAACCTTGGTTTCAGCCGATCATCCCAGTGGGAAACGTTGTAATGGGGCTGGTGCGAAGGTCACCACCATGGAGGCGGCCACCCCCATCGGGAGCTTGGTGGACGGGCGTTCCCGTCTGCCAAACTCATAATCGGGCCCTCAATGAGTGGCTCACATCTTACATGGGGCACCAAAAGACCTCTCTGACATCACACTGGCCTCATCTACTGCACCTGTGGTACATCTCAATGTACCCTATTCTGCTTGCGACAGTGCTTAATTTGTAAATAAAAAGGTGCAGGTGCCGAAAGCCCTCCTCTTAAACACGCGGCTGCTGCAATTAAATGTGCGAGCACAGATTACTGAGGCAGCCTAATCCTGAAGCCACCTGAGGCCTCTTCTATCCATTTAAAGCCACTCCCTGCCACTTCAGCTCTCTTGCAGCTTTCTGCTTTCTCCTTTTGTGACGCTTTTTTGTTTTTCCCTTCCTCCGTCTTTCCCATATGTGTCTTTTGCTCGCAGCAAATGCTTGAGGCTGAAGAATAAGCCCAGGCCCTCAAAAATAAGTGCTGGTGCTCTGCACCAGAAACAACAAGCACAAATTAAGCACTGGCTTCCCACGTGCCCAAGTAATGCATATGCCTCCTATTACCTTACTCGTAGGAAACAAAAAGGAAGTGGTACTGCCAATGCAGGTTCTTCTAGCCACTGAAAGTGAGGTTAAGGTATTAAAAGAGTGCAGCATTAGGTTAGCGAAAGAGACCAGAAAAGTCACTTCCTCAGCACATAAAGCCACTGCAATGATTGCAGAGTACGAAGGCAGGGGACATGCTGCATGGAAGCCAATAGCAACTCAGTAGATGCTTTCATATTGCTTTGTTGGTCCAAAAAGGATTTTAAATCAACTTTGTATTTTGTACTCTGAAACTTAATTTGACTATTATTTCAATGATTGAATTTGATTTGTACATAGTTTATGTCGGCATCCAAAGTTGCTCCGTGTTTTTAATGGTTTATCCCATAATTCACAATAAACCACGTTTTACTGGCAAGAAAGCGATGAGGAAGGAAAGGGGGCGAGTGAGAGGGAGTGAAGGGGGAGAGATGGAGGCGAGCACAGCACTAAGAGAGAGGAAGTGGGGATAACATAGAGATGTTTCTTACCCACAGTTCAACTACGCTGTCATTCCAGAGGGAGGTCTCAAGTGAGAAAGATACTCTGCCCCAGTCGTCCGTTGTGTACTTTCTGTTGATGCTGGTTCCACCATACTTAATTTCCAAGTAGACTATGGAGCCCTTCATTATTTCACCGTTGGAGCCCTCCACTTTCATCTGAGACCAAGCAAGGAAGGTGTGAAGAAAAGACAGGAAGGCAATCGGTGTGAAAGAAGAAAAACTGAGTTAGGAAACTATGACTGGTGGTAAGAACCTTCTTCCTGTAGAAATTCAAAGTCAGAAGTAGGGTTGTGCAACAGTGAGCAATTCACAACTTCACAATTTTACATATTAAACTGTATAAGTTTCGCCTCAGAACTCACTCGCATACTGCCCAACTTATTTAGGGGAGAGAGTGATACTTCCTGTGGCAAGAGGAGTAACTCCTGACACAGTTCGGCACCTAAATAATGATTGCACTTTATTTAGATGTTGAAATGCGCCATAAAAGCTGGCGCAATGTTCATGATTAATTAGGTTTGTTACCTTTTTGGACCTCCCGCTGATTCTTTAGCCAGGAGATGCTTCTTTGATGCACTTTACGTATTCCACAATAAAAAAGAAATGTTAAGGCAACTGCACCAGAGTGTCCATTCCACAACCACCCGCCCCCGCCCCCCCCCCCCCCCACCGTGCAGAAAGGACACACTAAAAGGACAAAAACATCTAGTCTCAACACTCCACTAGCACCGGCTTGGATGTACTGTAATTGCTACAAATTACAGAGGGATGCACTTTGGACAAGGCATTGTTCTTCACAGTACTTTGGCACTAGGTTTATTGATTTCAGGGTTGCCTTCTTAAAAATAGTCTATATAGGGTGCATGCATTAGGTCAGGGTGGACTTCAGACAGAAGAAGTGGGATCAAATGATTGAGACTGTTGTGGCTAGGCACAATTATTTTAGACTTTAGTATCTAAAAGATGTGATAATTTGTCAAACAAATGAGATCATTGGATTGCACATATTGTTTTTCTTTATTATAAGGAGCTGAATGAGAAAAGTTGTTCCTCTACTTCCTGAAATAGCCCTACATTAGCTGTGGATCAGGACATACTGGAAGAAAATGAATGTCTGATAAAAATGAGCCTAATTGTCCTAAGCCCCAGAACTATGTGGCATCCCATTTGCTGTCTTTAAACTAAACAACCATTTCTGGCCCTGATGTCTACTCCCATTGTGCCACAAACAAATGCTTACAGGTGATATCCCACCTTATTGGCATAGACGCCATCTTGTAGCTACCAATCAAAAGGTGTCCGAATATGTCCCACAAACTATTTAACGTCTTTCCTCACGACCGAAAAACATCAAGAATGTTCCTACTAAATAGGTAGCCTCAATTGTCTTTATTAATGTATGTGTTTGGTTTTGTTTTATTTCATCAGACCTCAGTAGTGCTCCAGACACTTCTTCACACAGTAACAACATACAGTGACAATTATCTGTCAATTAAGCATATTAAATCCAAAATCTTGGAAATTGGTTGTTAAATGTTAACATAACCTTAGCCCCATATTTATGGGCTTTAGATGCAGGGCAGCTCAACAAGTCACCTTGCTGCACTGCGCTGTGTCAGGAATGTATTGTATCTATGGCATACAGTGCTTTCCTGTCCTTTACCCCATGCACTGGCAACCTTGTGGCTTTCTATCGACAACAGGCATCCTTGCTTTGGGTCTAGTCACTAGGGGAACATGACATTTCTAAAGTTACACGTGTTCACTCTTGAATATCAAACACCCTGCCTTGTGGACAGCAAGGAAGGGTAGTGGTGACTTATTCTATATTTGTACTTGTAAGAAGGGTGGTTTTGACAGGTCTATGCAGTAGGGTTCAAGCTGTGCTGTCAGGCAACACAGGGTGGCCTGAAGCTAAAAATAATTTCACTGCCAGTGCAGTGAATGGCACAATAGGTGCTGCAGTCCACAAGTGGCATTTACCTTTCCATGCTGGGGAGTGTTTCTGCACCATATACATACTGATTTTGGGAAAATTAAATGTGGCAATTGGGCTTTAAGCAATTTTTGACATGTTTTAGGGGGTCATACAATGGGCACTGGATAGCAGTGTCTTAGTGTTAGAATTCAAGGTTTGTAGCAGAAGAGACCTAAAAAAATGAAAAACTGGGGCTGGCCAGCCAAAAAGGAGTCATTTTGTAGCACCGCTAAAATGCAAACAATTATGATGGGGTTAAAACTGTTTAACAAACAATATGGAGGCTTGTTCGCCTATGTTATGCACCAATGATTGCAAAATAATCTAAGCAATACTGTTGTATTCAGCAAGGGTCTATCTTAGAGTAGTAAATAACAGATTGAACCTTGTAGAATGCAGTGGGTTGATATGTATATTAAATCTAAGAAAATCTACTCTGCTAGTGCTCCTCAGACACCTGGTGAGTGGAGCTAGATCCCTATTATACTGGGTGATACTTAAGCTGTCAGATAAGAATTCATTTGTAGAGTTGCTTTGGGCCAAGTTAAGCGGTACAGTAACTCTCTTTGAAACACATTTGTTGCGTGGAAACAGAGGCTGAGGAGGAGGAGCAAAGGAGTGAAGCAGCATTTGGTGTGTGGAGTGCGGAGGAGGTGTGGCAAGTGCTGCGCCCACGGGAGCTGCAGCCATGTGGCCACGCTGATTCAGCTATGTTATGCTGAACTGATTGCACCACCAGGCCACATGAACTCCGTTTGCCAACTCAAGGGCTTGCAGGGGCATTTAGCCAGGTGGAGAGAGTGGCAGGAGTCAGCAGGGGTATGCCAGCAGAGTGGCAGAGCCATGACCGCTGATGCTGTTGGCACAGTGAGTGAGGGCTTTGGCCGGCATTTGGTACTCCCTCCACTCACCAGGAGCTAGTTCCCTATTGTACTCCTGTGTTATACCTGCCTACCGCCCGGCTCCCTAATCCATACAGTGATACTTACTGCACCAGCATTTGTGTTTTTTGGCCCTAACTGCCCTATTGGCCCTCGACTTTTGTATTTGAATTTGTGGGCCTTAAAAGTGGGGCGAGCGGCAGTCCCCCAATCACGCTTACATGTCACTTCATTTTAATTCATTCTCACTGGACTGTTTTAAGGGGTGGTGAGGTTGCACAGCCTGCAAAGAGGGGAGTGGTGGTTAGTGCCCAGTATTTGGTTGAGCCACTTGGTCTCAGATGCAGCCCGGAGAGGCATGGGTGTGGCTTGAGGACAGGGGTGTGCTCCCGCCCCATCAGCTTTACCCCTCGCCCCCCCTTTACTACTTTCTTTCTTTGAGTTGGAATTTACAGATGTGCTTCCTTTCTGCAGTCTCCAAGCACTGAAGTTGATGGAATTGCCCAAGGGGACTACTTGGTTTACTGGTCCTCATATCTTTATTAAACCTTTCTTGTGCTCCACTTTGGTAAGATCTGTGGCAGGTGATAGTGTGGGCAGCTCAAAGAGCTGGAGGTAGTGAGGCACCTTGGGCACTGGGCAGTAGGTCAGTGCAGCTTGTGCATCCTGGTGTGGAAAATGGTGCTGCACTTTGATCTTCAAATTATAATTTTCTTCAAGATTTCATGGGTGTCCAAGTTGTTCCAGTTGCCTGTTGCTCTTGAGCATTTGACGATGGCTTTGAAGAACTGGCACTCTGGTAGTGTAATTTCTTCTCCTTCTAAAAATCTAAGAGTAAGGAACTGTATCCGTCGTGCTGGAAGTTCTCAGCAACTCCTCCTTAAATCCCATCCAGTTATTACTGGGTTTCATAGGAAAATCCCTATAGTGACCCTGCGGCACTATCTGAGGACTGAACTTTTGGCCTTCCTGTTTCACCAGCCCTGAATATGTCTACTCCTCTGGTTCACGGTCATCTTGAGAAGGCCAGCGAGAATAGAGGGTCTTTATTGGACTGTGAGGTCCCAGAGGGCAGGGCTGCCTTGCCCTCAAACGGCCAGGCAGTGTTTGCAGCAGAGTCGCAGTTAGCTGGTCAATCCATGCTCCTTAATCACTCTGATAGTGCTTTGAGACAGCTGTCCTCCAAATATATCTGTGGGAGTCATCATCAGTGCAGGGCCCTGCATTGTTCAAGCTTCAGCAGAGGTCCACAGAAGTGAAACTGGTATAATGGCTGAAATTGTGGCCCCATCTGATTGCAAAGAGATGGCGTTTGGTGAAGACTTCACTCTTTCAGGCATTAATATTGATCAGAACATGGCAAGTAGGTGGGGTTTCTCCCAGAAAATGTTGGATAAAGAGGGTCCTTCTTATGATCCCCCATTCCCCTCTCAGTGTCCATCCTTACCCCCTCTGTTTTGCAGCTCCCCTCCCCTTGAGGGATCTCTCTATGACGTAGAAAATTAAATGTTCTTGTCAATTACCCTACTGAATACAGTTAAGGGAGGGGAGAGTGTTCCATCCAACATTTTATTCTGTATTGAAAATATTTTAAATTCTATTCTGTCTTTGCTGCAAAAAAAGTGTGTTAAGTTCTGATCATGTGTTGGAAATGATGTCTGCTGTTTTGCTGGAAGTGAAAAGTGTAAATAACTGTGCCCCCTCTAAATCAGAATTAGGGATATCTTCCATCAAGGCCCCTCCTAAGGATAACTATGTAAATCAAAAGTCTAACATGGTTGGGCCTTTGGGAGGGATAAAGGATGCATCTGTCCATGTTGGCAAACCATTTCACCTTATGTCGCCCTCTAAACATGTTGTTGATTTTGGTAATGAAGAGCTATGTTTAAACAGGTTGTTTGGGGATGTGGAGCAGTGCTCCCCAGTGGATAATGTGGAAATTTAGTTATTTCCAATGTTCAAAAATGGATCAAAAAGGGAACAAAAAAACTGGGAATGCTAAATAGAGCAGCCCAGCAGTCTGGTGTGAGGTCGGTTGGGAAGTCTGAAATTATTGGTATATCATCTGTTGAAGACCAGATTGTGTGTGTGTCCTGTGCTGAGTTGACTGGGGCTTCAGTGTTTGGTAAGGCACAGCCCTTTGTAAGGAGTTTGAAGGCCTTACCTAAGAGAAGGAAAATAAAAGTTCTAGAAGTTCCCTAAACGGAAACCAAAATAATTGTTGTTTACACCGGATATCGATATTGATACGGAAAAGCCAGAGGGTGGGTTGATGAATTTTCACCCGGGAGGTCCACTCAGCACACAGACTACCAAATTGTGGATTGCACCAGTGCAGAGGCCAGGTTCTAGAGTAGTTTCCGTTACTGACAGTCAACCTGTTCCTTGCCCTCATCCTGTTCCTCCCCAGCTCCAGGGTGCTCTGCTATCCATATCCAATGTTACAACTGAAGCTTTCCATGCAGAAGTGGGATTGGGTAGTGGGGATACCCTCCCGAGACATTCATTGTGAGGCTAGTACATCAGATGGGCACCTCTGGGTGGAATGTCTGATTTAGGTGGGATAAAAGACGGTCAGACTCGGTCTAATCTGCTGTGTAGGAGCAATGTAGATTATAGATCCCCGTGAGGGCACTTCTCAACCCTATTCCTGGCCTAACCAGGGGGCATACATTTTGCATTTCCGGGCCTCGTCGGCTTCATTCCAAAGGTCCTGGGTGGAACAAGGAGTATTGTCTTCAGTTTTGAATTTTATTTTGCTATTTGACAATGAGTCTCTTTTGGTAAATAGAGGTTTCATTTTTGTTGGAAGGTGGATTATTGGTAAGGGCAGGTACGTACCTACACTTAGCAATAGGCCACTAACCCCCACTAGGTCAGGTCTCAATAAATTAATCCCCGTTCAACCCTTGGTAGCTTGGCATTGAGCGTCAATGCTTAACTTAGGAGAAAAGTGTGTAAAGCATTTAAAAACCACACTACAGTAAATAAGTAAAACACAAAACACAATAACAATCCAACACCAATTTATAAAAATTGATTATATTTTTATCTTTAAAATGACACAAAAACAACAAACATTCAATGTAGGGAATTTTTAAAGATTAAAAGCAATTCTAGCGCTTATGAGCAATAGGGTTAAAAAAGGTCACACTTGACAGGGACAAAGTCCAGCTTTACACTTACTTTCAGAAGTGTTTCTTGATACAGGAAAGTAGTCCACAGCACCAGCCAAGGGTTCAGAGGCTCTGGTTTGCTTCTTGGGGCCTGGGACTACAACTCCCACAATGCACCTCTTCAACTTATAGAGCTGTTTACAACAATTGCTCCAAATGCCCCAAACATCTGAATCTTCTTCTAGTGAACCTTTTGGGTCCTTGAAGTGTCCACAACTTGATCCAAGGGTCCAGAAGCTCTGAGTTGCCCCTTGGGAGTTGGGACTACAATTCCCACATGTCACCTGGTCAGACTCTTCAAATGGCCACTGGACGCTGGCCAGCTGGGCTCTTCTTGCAGGACTTCCTGCAGGGGACTCTTGGCAGCTCCTTTATACCTGTAGCTTACAGGGAGTCTACTCCTGGAGTTGCAGAATCAAGGCAAAGTCCTTTTCTTGTTGAAGCCCTAAGCATGCAGCTGGTGCAGTCCTTGTGAGTGCAGAGTACAGGTGCAGTCCAGGGGTCCAGCAGGGCAGTCCTTCTTCTCTAGTCTCCTCTTCCAGCAGGGATCTGAGGTGTGGGCGCAGCTCTGCCATATTTATCCTTGCTCCTGGGGTGGAAAGCGGGGGGGGGGGCGACTGTCCAATCACAGGCAGGCGCCTTCCCCCTTTGATGACCACTTCCTGGGAAGTGTGGCAAAAATCAATCCCAGGGAGCAACATTCTTCAAAAATCCAACATGACTGTAACTGATTTTGGAGGTTAGATCTGGCTGAGACCACCCACAGGTGTGGCTACAAATCCTAAACACACTCCTCTCCTGCCCTCTCCTAATCTAATCAAGAGGGCACCTAATTGTCCGGGGTTGCAGGAAATGGGAAAGATCCTGAGCTGCTCCAAATGTCCTTCCCTGCCTATGAAGACCAATTTGCTGCTCCCCCCCAATCCTGTTCCACCATCTGCTGAGGCAGATCTCCTCCCCCAGGCACATCCTTTGTGTTCAGCCGAGGCTGCAATAGGCTGGCCAAACCAAGAAGGGCACTACAGAGCTGAAATTGGTAACTTTCAGGTAAAGTTTTAAAACTCTTTACCTGAACTAGTTATATTAACTCCAACAACGGCAAGTTGTGGGATTTATAACAACAATTAATTTGATATCAAAATCAAGTCATCTGTCTCTTATGGGGACTTTATTAATTAAAATAAAGTCTCCCCACTTTAGCCTATGGAGGCTCTTCATTACAGTGAGGGAAAAGAATTTGGCTATTTTACCTCACGAAGGCTCATAAAATAATTGTTATAAAGTCCCTGCTTATAGTTACATGGAACCCAACATAGGGGCACTTAGGGCACACCCCAAGGGTGACTTAGAAGCATAAATAATGGAGTTTAAGGCTTTGGGAGTACTTTTAATTCCAAAGTCGAATTTGCATATAACTTTAATTTAAAAGCAGCCAGCAAGGCAGTGGTGCCTTTAGAATTGCCCTGGCACCTCAGCAGTGCACCTGGTGCACTACCTATGCTGGGGTCCCTAAACCTACATGCCCTACCATATACTAGGGACTTATAGGTAGGTTAACATAGCCAATTATAATTAGCCTAATTTGCATACTCATTTTACACAGAGCACAGGCTCTGGTGCTGGTTGGCAGTATCCAGGGCACAATTAAAGTTAGGTAAACACCAGCAAAAAGTGAAAAATAGGGGAAAAAAGTTAGGGGCTTCTGCAATCAGCCCAGTTTTCTCACAATTGTGAATTTCTTTTCTGAGATGGATGCCTTAAAGTGGTAAAAAGTGAGGATATTACCAATGTCACCATCTATTTGACAGGTCCATCCCCCATTTCAAGAGTTACCATTGGTTCCCTGGCTATTGCACACTTGGTAGTTCAGAATTGTGAGTATTTCCTAAAGCAAGGGATCAATGTAGCCTCAGGATCAATATTGTCTCTGTTGCAGGGTGCTGGGCATCCCCGGTCCAACATTCCATTGGTCCAAGGGTTTCCAGGCCATCGGTGATTGACTCAGTAGAGTCTGATTTTGGTTCTAAATATGGGAACTTCAAATATATAATAATTTCCCTAGGGCAAGGGGGTCAGATAGTTGATATGGTGGTGGACACTGAATGTTATCCATGTGTTCCTGCTTTAAAGGAGGAGCCCTCCCACTGGAGTTGGGTGGTGTGCATTTTAAATTGTGCCTTCCCCACAACTAGGTTCTATGAGCCCCTGAGGTAGTGGGTGGGCTACTCTTGTCCTGGAATGTGGCTGGGCTGGGGCAAGATTAGGTTAAATTGAATTTCTTTAAATCACTTAATCCCCAGATTACCTACAAGAAACGTATATGCACAGAGTTTGGTTGCAGCGGTTATTTTATTTTTTTCATAAGGAAAGGCGTTCTGAAAGGGGCCATGCCAGTGATCTTGCTCAAGAATACAGTCAACTGGAAGCATGAAGTTTACATTCACCCTTCAAGTTTGTGTATATGTTTGAAGTTGGCTTTCCTGGGAAATGATTGCAGTGCTTCCTTCTTTCTATTAGCCCACATGCACATTCCACCTGGGAAATAATTTGATCCCCTAGTGAGCTCTCTTTTTGCCTTTGTTCATGCTTCTTTAATGGAAGATTTCCTTCGGGTATCATCAAGGGAGATCTAAACGACAAGGTGTCTAATTCTGCCATCGCTACTTTTGCCAATGCCGAAAAAGAAGAGATTTGGTCAGTCCCGGAGATTTTGTTAAGTAGCTGAAGTAGCCTCATTTACCATTCATTCATCCTCTGCACAGAGCCGGTTAGACTATGTGAGTGCCTCCTTACAAATGTTTGGGATTTGTGGGAATCTAGTTGTTTTTTCCTTCCGAAATGAGTGATTATTGTATAGTTGGCATTACTGTCACCTTTATTTTAGAGGTGTGGATCTTGGGAACCCCTGTTTGGTCATGATTGGTTTTAACAAGTCGAACGGTCACCCCTTTTGGACAATCAAGCATACAGTTGCTGCTAGCTAGATGCCTCCAGAAAATTATTTGCCAAGCGTGTACTTAGTCATCAATAACAGCGGGCCCATGATAAGAATATTATACCCCCAAAACAACCTGGTGTTAAGACGAATCATAGTACTCTAGATAACATAGCGGTCCTCCAAACGGTAGTGGAAAATTATTCCTTTTCCTGGAGTTTGCTATTTTATATGGCATTTATTTATTTCTCCACTGCAATTGATAGAGTCGACCGTCAAACGGTGTGGAGGAAGCTCTTTTAGTTGGGTGTCCCACGTCACCTCTTGAGACTCATAATGGAGCTCACATGGAAACCTGGTGTCCAATCTTGATGGAGGGACACAGGGGTTTATCATTTGAAGTTAAAACACATAATGGTCTTAAGGAAGGCTGTTTGTTGGTCCCCCTTCAGTTTTCTTTAATGTTAATCGTAATGTGAAGACATTTTAAAAGCGCGACTAATGCCCAAGGGCATCTTGGCGCCGACAGACTGCAGGGGAGAGAGCTTGAAATAAAAGGAAAATTTTAGGGAAGACTACAGATTGCGTTGGAACAGCCAATACTTATGTAATTTTCTAAAGGTTAGAAGGTTTGATTCATTCCTCAGCTGGAAAGGCAATTGGTTCCATAATTTGCTAGCCACATAGATGAAGCTTTTGTTACTCCAGAATATCCTATGAACACTGGGAGTCTTGGCTAGTTTTAGAGTGGCTGATCTAGGATTCCTACCTGGGAGATACCAGGAAAACATATATCTGAGATACTCCAGACCCAGCCTATGTAAAACTTTCTGAGTTAGGCATAAGGCCTTGAAGACCACTCTCTTTTTTATAGGAAGCCAATGGAGGTTCTCAAGGGCTTTAGAGACTGAATCAAACTTCTTTATTTGTTTGATTAACCGGTCTGCTGCATTTTGGACTCACTGAAGTTTTTCTTAGAGAGGTCCGCTGTAAAGTTCAAATATAGGGATTGCAGTAGTCCAGCCTTCATGACACCATGGAAATCACCACCGTTTTCTTAAGATTCTTCATATATTTTTGAGCTTTCAGGTTTCCTTAATCAAGTGAGGGGTGACCATCCCAGAATTGGTCAAATGTCCATTGTTGTTTTACTTTATGCTGATGACGAAGCCATTATGGACCTTACCTCCATTGGTTTCAAATGTTGTCTTGCTGCATTGTCTGAGTGTGCTTTTCTGAAGCTCAATATTTCTAAAAGTAAAGTACTGATCTTCAGAAAGAATGGTTTCAGATTTAAAAGGAATCTTAATTGGTCCCCGAGCCTGATGAATTGGAAATTGTGGACTCATATTTCTGTCTTGGGAAGGTCTACTCCAAGATCGGGTAGGATCTGGATCATATGAATGTTTGTAGGGAAAGTGCCCTTTCACAGGCTAATGACTTGCTCAGATTTTATAAAACATGTCGGAGTCGCCACTTTGGACATGTTCTCTCAGTGTATAGGGCTAAGATCCCTTCCTCCCTGTGTTTTCCATTTAATGCATAAATACATGAGGTACTGGCATTCCTTTGAGGGGAGTGAGAGTTGAATTTTCCATCAGCTGTTTAATCTGAATACTGTTGCAGCCCCTCACATGCTGCGTTTGGAATTTGGCTTAGTATCTTCCTTTGCATTGTCACTGGCAGCTGTCCTGAAGTGGGGTAACTCCATTCTGAGTGTCGAGGAGGGAACACTATGGACAGCCCTGATGGTTGAAATCTTTTCCCGGTTGAAAGAGCGCAGTGCACCTTTCAGGTCCTCTAGGCAGGCAAATGACATTTTTGAGTGTAATTTGAAAATAGAGTCTTATCTAGCCAAGGCTGCCCTAAAAGGTTTATTGAAGGACTCCTTTAACACAATAAGCTTGACCAGAGATTTCGACCCATGCCAGGCAAATCTGTGTAATCAGGTGGTGTTGGAGAGTACCCTAGGGAGCAAACCTCAACCCTGATAATATTGAATATTCCTCATGGGATCAAGAGGCTGATTCTTCTGTTGAGACTGGATCTGATCCCTTTACGGGTTGTTACCGGCATTTGAGATGAAGTTCCAAAAAAGGAGAGAAAATATGAGCTGTGCTATTTGCATATCCAGGACCTCAATTGTGTATTATTTATGTGTCTGTCCTGGATTTTTGAAGGCTCGTCGTAGATTTCCAGGGCCTGTTTTTTAAAACTATTATGTGCATTTTGCTTCGGAGGCTCACAAATTTGTATTCTCTCCTCCAAATGTAATAAGCTTTACTTATTTTTTAAGATCCTTCTTGAATATTTTTTAGGGTTCATGTTTTGAATATTTTCTCTTTGGGGCTTTGGTGTTGCATAGGTGGTGTTTATAGCTTATGAAATGTCCTTTGGGAATAATTTAACTTGGGGATGAATTAATGTAATAATTATATAATTACCTCTATTTTAACTCTGGTTAAGCATGCTGCTGTGTTAGATTGTACCTGGAGGGTGCCCGTATAAGTATGTACCAGGCACTATTTGCACTTTATACATTTACCTATACTTTACAATTATATAATTACTGGCATTTTAACTTTGGTTTAGCATGCTTCCATGTTGTATTGTACATTGAGGATGGCCATATAAGTATGTACCAGGCACTATATGCACTTTGTACACTGAACTATGCTTGTTGCACTTTACAGAGGCTTGTCAATTAGAACTTACTGTTTAGCCTCTTAGCAGATGGGGCTTCTTCCCCTCCTCTGTGTGGTCAGGAATAAGCATGTGCATATTGCTTATTGTGCTGTATGATTTGCAATTTGTTATTTACATTTTGTGTTGCCTGATGATAGTTTGGTGATTGCATGTCCATACCTGATGTTATCCTTTCTGTTTTTGTGATTTGTATGTTGCTATTTTATAGGACTAGTATTGTTGTTTGTTGGTTTTTATTATGCATTGTGTATTTTGTCCATTGTTGTATTTAATTATGTGGACTTCCATTGGAGTTCTGTATCATAAAAACATTTACTTGACTTGAAGAACATTTGCTAAAAGTGTTGGAATTGATGACTACCCTGTATGTGTGTTCTGTGTCAAGGGTCCCAGTACATCACTTGCAAGGTAGACTGTGCAGCAGAAACAAGACATTTGATTGATTCCACTGTGCTATGTTATACTTTGTAATATTGTATTAAAACAATCCACGGGGTCCCTATTGACAACATACTTCTGCCTTGAACAATAACAAACTTACTTTTTTTAGTGGTACCTTGCGATCTTGTCAACTGTATCAATTTCCGGGACCAGAATGAATAATTATCCCTAATACTTCAGTTGGCATCCCTGCCTATTGGGTTGAATCTGTCAGAACTCGACCAAAACCATGCTTGTCATTTCGACTAGTGATTATTATTTAAAAAAACATTTTATAATCCTGAAACACTCCTGCTGAACTAAGCTGTGACTTGGATGAGCATTTGAAATCCAAGAAAGCTCTTGGTGTGTCAGGTGTTCAGAGGACATTCTTATTGGAAAAGTTGGGTCTCGGTTTCTGCTGCTGAACCATAAAGATCCTGTATTTTCAGAGCCCAGTGAAGCCAAATATGTACAACTCCAGCCTGTCCCCTATCAGAGGCATCTGCAGCAGATAAATGTTCCCGAGGGGGCCAAGTGGTAGCTGATGAAGGGCCATTGCCAGGATACAAACACATGTAGCCGCTAGGTATCAGAGCCCCTACGCGGTGACCTACCTTGACTGTTCACACTTAGGCCCTCATTGTGAGCGGATGTAAAATTCTGGTCCAGGCACAAACAGATGGCTAGAAGGGTCACAAATGTAATTACCAGGTGATTACCAGGTGTGATAAAGTCCACCCCCTGAGAGTTAACTTTCAGCATGTTATGGATGATGAACTTTACCATCAGAAAAATGATCTGTAATTTCCATGGATTGTGGATTTGTGTTGCAGCAAGTACCTTTATCCATATGTTATTCCCTTTTAATAGGTACTGTTTATCTCATCTGATAAATAAGATTTCCTGCGTATTGATATTTATGAGGTGCATTAAACAACACACCAATCACCAGGTCACCCATAATGACTACTAAAGACAGGATTAGAGTGAAAGGAGAGAGGTGCTGATTAAGCGTGCTGCTTCTCATAAGGCTTAGACTCACCATGCCACGATAAGGCTGTCCGGTGCGATAGTAGGTGATCATATTCTGGAATGTCACTTTGCCAGCTACATATGATATATCGTATTTTTGGGATCCTGACAGTGTGACCCCTACAAAGAAACAACATCATAACATGAAGACCAAGTGGTGGCATGTATTCATATTCATCTTCCCCACCTGTTGGAACCTTTGAAGATAAGACCCATGGCTGGAGGGAGGAAGACAGATCGGTGCAGCAATAACACCTAATGGTCAATCCAAACTTGGAACTGGCTGGAACCCTTGAGCGAGAAAACAAACAAAGGTAGATAAGGGACACGCAGTGGGCAGTGACCCTGTACTATGGGCTGATGTCCTGTAGAGAGCAGACAGACATCGGTGCAGGACTGACATTCAGTGGCAAGTGAGATAATGCCCTTGGTCAAATACTAGACCTATCAGACAAACTCTGGAACAACATTGACACCTAAAGGTATATTTAGTAATGTTTGTGAGGGTGCTCACACATCACAACACAATTTTGTGATACCCTTACAGGCCTTTTTAATAAATGTTAATGGGGCTAACAGTGGGCTGGGTCACAATCACAAACATATATTCACACTCACATGTTTAAAAGAGCATGCAAGTACACCCAGCATTCTCATGCATATACACACAACCATTCACAGCGCACATGCGCAAATACACATCCATTCATACATGCATGTACGCACCTAAATATTTTAAAATAAGTTACTTACTGGGCCACTTTGGTGATGGGAGGTCTAGTGGGAGGGGAAGCAGAAGGCACCAGAATGAGCTGGACACTTCGAGCAGAAAAACAAGAAGATCCTGCCACCTCCTCTCATTGGTTGACCTTGTCATAGGTCAGCCAATGAGAAGAAGAGTGAGATGGAGTCAATGAGAGTTGCTGACCTCACCCGACTCTATGACAAGTTATCACTGATTCACAGTCAGCCCTGGGCTTTTCAGGGCTTGAAACTGAAGTGCCCAGGTCCAAGTCTATCTGTGACACCCCCCCTAGTCATGATCTCACAGGGCTTTGCTGGGCGGAGGAAGTCATGCCCTTAGGGCTGTGAAAGCTTTAGCCTGGCAAAGTTTGGCTTAGGCTGCAAGGTACCTGGCATACAGCACATGTGCAGCACCTAACCCATACATGTTGAGTGTAGGAGGCTGGCCTGGTGTGTGGTGGGTACCTATGATACATACACCTTTGTACCAGGTCCAGGTATCCCTTATTAGTGTAGTGTAGTCAGTGTCTAGAAGCCAGGCTCTAGAGGTAGCTGTGGATGAGCAGCCAAGGCTTATCTAGGAGATGTGCAAAGCTCATGCAATATCACTGTAGTCACACAGTACTCTCACAGGGGTGCTGTCTGAGCAGGGCTAGAGCAGGACAAAAAGATTGACTCAAAGTCTCTAAAGGAGGACAGGAGTTCTGCTTTTCTTGGGGTAGAGCAGAAAAGGATTTCTGTCCCAAGGGCTCTACATAAGGACAGGTTTGCTGTCCTAAGGTGTTAGAAGGAGTGCAGGGGTGCTGCATTAAAGTTTCTCTGGGAGGGATGGAGGGTTGCTCCAAATTGTATAGGAGAGGACAGGGTTGCTGTTCTCTTAGGTTTCTCATAGAGAGGTACGTTTACCTCTGGGAGTCCAGCTGTGGTAGCCTTTGACTCATTTGGTAAGGCTTCACACTGGGGGTGGTATCCCCCCTTCGAGTAATTGTATCCTTAGTGGGAGGGTGGGCAGGGGATAATTTCATATCCACCATGCCTGTGTTTTTAGGAGTGTCCTGGGCCATTATTTCAGGCTCCAGGACTCCTTCCCTATTTTGCTTTTTAGTCTCTCTTGAGATTAAAGGAAGCAATAGTTTGGGAATACCCAACATGGATGAATGGGTAAGAAATTCTACCTCAGCCTATCTGAGGTCTCTCGGTCATTTCCTAAGAGACTCTCAACAGGTAAGCTAGGTGAGACTACCACTTGCTTAGGGTCAGTAACTCAAGTCCAGCTAAGTTGTACTACAGCTAAGGGGAGGGACTGAGTGGAGTTGTTGACATCAGTGACTTGGTACTTCTGACCAAGTAGGTGTTGTGCAGGTGGCACTGAGGGGCATATTTATACTCTGTTTGCACTGGAATTGCGTAATTTTTTTACGCAAAACCAGTGCAAACTTAACTTTATATTTATATTTTGATGCTAGACATGTCTAGCGCCAAAATATTGGAGTTAAAGTCATTTTTTGCCTGCGGAAAACTACCTTGCGTCAATGAGATGTATTTAGGCATTCTCTGGCTAAAAATCACTCAAAGGCCCTAGCGCCTTATTTTTCCTCCCGTGCAAAAATCAAGCATGAGAGGAGGAGGGCATTAAATAATGGTGCTAAGCATGCTTAGCACCATTATTTAATGCCTGGGTATGGGCAGGCATTAGGGGAACTGTGGGACTTTTTCCATGGCCCTTCCCTGCCCTAGGGACACCCCCACCCACCCGCAACCACACCTGGAGGACACCTAAGGATGGGGGGACCCACCCCAGATAAGTCCAGGTAAGTATATATATTTTTTTTGCAAAGTGACATAGGGGGGCATAACTTGGGCCCCCCTACATGGCACTGTGCCCAATGGCCATGCGCAGGGATTTATGTCCCCTGGGCATGGCCATTGGGGTGGGGGGCATGACTTCTGTCTTTACTTAGACAGGAATCATGTCCATGGGGGTTGTGCGTGGAAATAATGACACTAATCAGGTTAGAGTCATTTTTGTTACTCTAGCCTGACTAGCGCAATTCTTTCACGCACAACCTCCAATTTCCCCTACGCCTCCCCCACCCGGTTATCATCAATAATTTTTACGCTAACTGGGCCTTACCACCGGCTACCATCATAGCTTAAATATGACGCCCGGCTGGCATCCAGGAATGGCGCTAGCCAACTGTATTCTTTTTGACGCAAACCTGCACTAATGTAGGTTTGCATCAAAAAGTATAAATCAGGGCCTAAGTTTTCAGTGACTATTGTGATACTGGCACCTGTGTCCCCGTAGGCCTGGGTCTCAACACCATTTAACTGAATGTGCTGCTTTTAATTATCCATACTAAGGGGGCAGGCAGCTAGGTTGGCAAGGCCAGGGCCACCCTGTGAGACAGAAACTGTCTTGGGGGTTTCTACACCTACCCAAGTTTCTATTATGGACTCAAATGTGAACCCAACTGCCAGTAGTCCCACCACTATTACTACTACTACTAGGGGTACCAGGAGTGGAGGTGGAAGTAGTAGTGGTGGAAGTCTCAGGGGCTTTACCAGGACAGGATTTGTCTCCTGGTCTATGGCCTTTATTTCTGCACACATAGCTCCCAGGCTTTTTACTGTGTGTAGAAGATGAAGAAGAGGTTTTATCACCACCCCCAGAGGAGTTTTGTGGACCTAGTGAGGAGTTTTTACTTTTATCTTTATCCCCAACCTTGTCCTGAGGCGTACTACCTTAATTGTTATCTTTGTCACCTCCTGTATGAGCTTTTCTGCTCACCCCTGTTATGAGCCATTTGTCTGCCTTCTTTCCCAGTTCTTGGGGAAAGGTCAGATCTGAGTCTACCAAGTATTGGTGCAACAAATCAGACACACATTTATTCAAAATATGCTCTCTCAATAGCAAATTGTACAAGCCCTCACAGTCAGACGCTTTGCTGCCATGTTACCAGCCTTCTAAAGCTTTCACAGAACAGTTCACAAAGTCAACCCAATCTTGTGAGGCCTCTTTTCTGGTCTCTCTGAACTGGATTCTGTATTGCTCAGTTGTGAGACCAAAACCATCTAAGAGTGCAGTTTTGAGTATTGTGTAATTGTCTGCATCTTCTTCTCTGACAGTGAGAAGTCTATCCGTCCCCTTGTCAGAGAAGGACAACCACAGAATAGCAGCCCACTGCCTTTGAGGTACCCTCTTAACTTTACAGGCCCGCTCAAGTGCAGCAAACCATTTGCAGATATCATCCTCCACCTTGTATGGGGGAACAATTTTGTGTAGGTTTCTGGGATCCAAGGAGTCCTCCCTGACTCTGTAATCCCTGAAACCTGAGTTGCTTCTGCCACCATGGGGTGCTTACCCCAACCCCTGTCTCTCTCTCTCTCCACTGCTAAGGCCTCCCTACATAGGGCTAGCTGTTGCTGCTGCAGCCTCAGCCTGGCCTCCTCCAGTCTCAGTTTCCTGAGCTCTCCATCTATAGAGTCATCCCCTGGAGTTGTGCAGTGTGATCCATCAGACACTGAAGTGATGTGAGAGTGAGCAGAGGTGGATCTATTCCTAGTCTTAGTGATTCTTTCTACTTGCCCTCTGTGTGTGAAAGGAGCCCTACCAGTGTGACTTCCCTTCACACTATCAGCTCTGCTAGTTTGTCTACTAGGGATGTGGTGACCCTTTGAGGAACCCTCCCCCGTATCTAGAATGTCATTTTCTACCTCAGTGGGGTAAGGGTCTACTTCTTCCTCCACCTCCTCCAGGCTACCAGCTTGATCTTGGTTATCCTGGAAGAGAAGGTCTAAGAGCAGACTCTTATTAGGGTTCCTCCCAATGTCCTACATCCTCTATACACACAGCACCTTCAAATCCTTGAAGGTCAGGTTCTCATAGGGAGAATCCATGACCTCATAGCTAAGTTCAGCTGCAGACATGGTGTGTGTTAGCATAGTGTAGGGTGTACCTAACCTACCTAACTCTTAGTCTCTCAAAAATAAGTTTAGAGCTAGGGCTATGCCAATACCCTAGCTTGCTTAAACTTTAGAGATTAGTTTTCTGCACTAGGTACTATGTATACCTCTAGGCAAGGATTTGTCTTTCCTGTGGAAAGCACCAGGTGACAGAGTGATAAGGCAATTGCAAGCACTTATCCCACTTCTGCATCACTAATGTAAGAGGCTGGCCTGGTGTGTGGAGGGTACCTATGGTACTTACACCTTATACAAGGTCCAGGTATCCCTTATTAGTGTAGTGTAGTCAGTGTCTAGAAGCCAGGCTCTCTGGAGGTAGCTGTGGATGAGCAGCCAAGGCTTATCTAGAAGACATGCAAAGCTCATGCAGTACCACTGTAGTCACACAATACTTAAACACACCAAAAAAAACACTCAGTGTTACAAAAATAAAAGGTACTTTATTTTGGTTACACAAATACCAAAAATACCATAGAGGCTATACTCCCTTCGGAGGTAAGTAATACACAAATGATATACACTAGTGTGCAGTAATAGGCATAAAAACAGTTAGAAAACAGTGCAATTAGTGAAAATCACAATAGAGAGAAATAGCCCAAGGGGGGAGCACAAACGATATACTAAAAAAGTGGAATGTGAAAGTCAGTCCCCCACCTAGGTGAGTGGAGTGTGTAGAGAGAAGCTGGGAGTACTAAGAAAGCCCAAAGGTAAGTATCACAACCCACTCCAGTTACCAGGAAAGCAGGAGTAAATCACTGTACATTCCCCAGAACTCACACAGAGAAGAGAAGAAGAATTATGCAAAGCCTAGAAGAGTCTGCAAGACACCAACAGTGGATTCCTGGACAAGAGGACCAGTGGAAGAAGGGGACTAAGCCCAAGAAGCACAGAAGAAACCAGGAAGGGCAGGAGCCCTTAGCCACCAGACTGAAAGTGCAAGAGGTGAGTCGACGTGGAAGAAGGGGAGTCAGCACTTCACCCAAGAAGATGAAGTCGAGTTCCTGGAGGATGCAAGTGATGTCCCACGCCGGAAGGAAGATTGCAGTCAGGTTTGCGTCTTCGGATTCCGCCAACAAGCCATGGCACATGCAAAACTCGAGGTTAGTGGAAAGTGGAGCTGCCGGGGACCAGGAAGGACCAGTTGGACTCTACCCAGGAGGGTGAGTCAGAGGGGGCCCTCAGCAACACAGAGAGCTCACAGAAGCCCAGGCAAAACCCACAGGATGGGGACACAATGGTCAAGGAAGAGTCCCACACAGCACTATGAAAAAGGCTCCCACGTCACCGGAGAACCACTCAGGGAGCTGTGCTTCGCAGGATGGAGTGCTGGGGGCTGAAGCTTCAAGATGTCTGAAGATCTTGTGGAAAGGATGCCAACAAGCCTTGGCAGATGCAAAAGACGTGGTGCAAAGGAGTACTGTCCTGTGTGAGCAGGCAAGGGCTTACCTCCACCCAAGTTGGACAGCTAGAAGACAGGTCTGTCGGGACCACTTCAGTCCACCACCTGTGATGCAGGATACATGCAGCTCAGCAGGAGAGAGGATCCACGCAGCCAGTCATCATTGCAGTTGGTGCCTGCATGAGCAGTGGAGTGACTACTTCCTTCTGATGCAGGCTGAAGACGGGCTGTCCGCAGAGGATGCACAACTGGGAAAATGTTGCAGTTGCTGGAAGAAGGCGTGGATACAACGTTGCAGGAGGCGTCTTGCTTCTTTGTTGGAGCTTTTCGGGTCCTGGAGAATGCAGATGCAGTTTCTTCAGTCAGAAGTCAAAGTGGAGGGTGCAGAGGATTCTTGCTGGAGTTTTGCAATCCTAGTCTGAGGAACAACCCAAGAGAAAGACCCTAAATAGCCCTGAAAGGGGGATTGATCACCTATCTGGGTGACCACCTATCAGGAGGGGCTCTGACGTCACCTGCCAGCACTTGCCACTCAGATGCTCCCAGAGTTCCCTGCCAACCTTGAATCCAAGATGGCAAAACCCAAGGACCCTCTGGAGGAAATCTGAGCACCATCCCTCGGGTGGTGATGGACAGGGGAGTAGTCACTCCCCTTTCCTTTGTTTAGTTTTGGGTCAGAGTAGGGACTGGGGGTCCTTGAATTGGTGGAGACTGGTTTATGCAAGGAGGGCACCAAATGTGCCCTTCAAAGCATTGCCATTGGCGTGGGGAGGCTACTCCTCCCAAGCCTGTAATACCTATTTCCAAATGGAGAGGGTGTAACACCCCTCCTCCAAAGGAAATCCTTAGTTCTGTCTGCCTGGGCTTGAGCTTCTCAAGCAACAGGAGGACAAAAACCTGTCTGAGAGGTGGCAGCAGCTTGGGCTGCCTGGAAACCCTCAGAAGGCTGAAATGGCAATACTGGGGGTTCTCTAAGGAGCCCCCGAGTGCATGGAATCATATAACCAATGCTTGCAAGAGCACTGGGGTATGATTCCAACATGTTTGATACCAAACATGCCTATGTTTGGAGTTACCATTATGTAGGTGGAAATAGGTATTGACCTATGTCCAATACACGCATAAAATGGCATCCCCGCACTCAGGAAGTCCAGGAAGATGGGCCTGGAGTTCATGGGGGCACCTCTGCTATTTGGGGGTGCCCTCACACACAGGTACTTTGCACCTGCCCTCTGGGCTGTAAGGCCTGCCATAGGGGTGACTTATAAGTGACCTGGTGCAGTGAAAAGTGGCAGTGAAAGGGTGCTTGCACCTTTTCACGCAGGCTGCAATGTCAGTCCTCCATATGTTGCAGCCCATAGGGATCCCCTGGACCTCCAATGCCCTGGTTACATAAGTATCGTATACTAGGGACTTATAATGTGGCACAACTATGCCAATTGTGGGATGAAATACCGAGATAACAGTTACCAACAACTAAATTTAGGGGCAAGAGCATAACTACTTGGGTCCTGGTTAGCAGGATCCCAGTAGACACAGTCAAACATACTGACAAACAGGCCAAAAGTGGGGGTAACAAAGCTAGAGGTGAGCGCGACAGAGGTGAGCGCGTTTTTTGTGTTCACTGCCGTTGTTTTCTCCATTCCCCAATCTCGTTTTAAGATTAATGTTTGTATTAAATGCTTTTAGTATTTTAATGAATTGTTTTTACGAATTTGAGTGATTAACTGAATTTGAATCTGAAATTATCATTACTAGAAAGATTCGCGCTGCTTTTTGTTTTTTTAATATTCTTACCACTCACCGCTTGATTATTTTATTATTAAGGTGCTTCTTTCACCATTCTGGGGGACAGTTTTTCTGGAGGGCGGTCGGGAGGAGGCTTATTACTCTTTCCGGCGGTTTTCTCTACTTAGGATTCTTGGGGGCAGGAAGTTGGGCTGTCTAGTACCCACTTCCGGTCTGCAGGTCGGCAATTACCGCGGTGTGCGGTATAGTTGTTCTGCCTCTTCTAGGGGGATAAAATGAGGGCTGAAACGCGGCCGCGCCGACAGAGGTGAGCGCGTTTTTTGTGTTCACTGCCGTTGTTTTCTCCATTCCCCAATCTCGTTTTAAGATTAATGTTTGTATTAAATGCTTTTAGTATTTTAATGAATTGTTTTTACGAATTTGAGTGATTAACTGAATTTGAATCTGAAATTGTCATTACTAGAAAGATTCGCGCTGCTTTTTGTTTTTTTAATATTCTTACCACTCACCGCTTGATTATTTTATTCTTAAGGTGCTTCTTTCACCATTCTGGGGGACAGTTTTTCTGGAGGGCGGTCGGGAGGAGGCTTATTACTCTTTCCGGCGGTTTTCTCTACTTAGGATTCTTGGGGGCAGGAAGTTGGGCTGTCTAGTACCCACTTCCGGTCTGCAGGTCGGCAATTACCGCGGTGTGCGGTATAGTTGTTCTGCCTCTTCTAGGGGGATAAAATGAGGGCTGAAACGCGGCCGCGCAGCTGGCGCGCCAAAGGCGCGCCAAAGGCAAGCCCGTCTGCGCCCGTCCGCGCCGGTACGGGCCGGAGGGCCAGGGACCTTATGTCTTGCACTTCTAAGTACAGGTATACTATTACGGAACTTAAGAATTTGGCAGGCCCCCGATGTATGAACACACTCACTATGGATGCTGCTCATACCTGGAAATGCGCACAGTGTAATTGGAGTACATTAACTTCTTCTGTGGCGGGAAGGCAGACTACTCAGGGAGTGTGGGGAGGAGGAGGCAACAACATAGTACACGCCTCAGGCAAATGTACTAGTAACTTTAAATCGACGGGCACTTTTGCCCTTATTAATGCTAGATCCCTCCCCAAACACAAATTTGAAATTAATGAACTAATTTCCTCCCTGAATATTGACTGCCTTTTCCTGACAGAAACCTGGGCAAGGCCAGACTCTGATCCCGATTTTATTGCGGCGGCCCCCATGGGCTTTTCCTTCTATGGAGTGGATAGGAATACAGGCAGAGGAGGTGGCTTGGCTATAATTTGTAGATCTGAGCTCACTTGTACCTGGAATAATGCTAGTCATATGCCGGAGGTCTGTGAAATTATGGCATTTAAACTTTCTTTAGGTAAATCCCTTATTTTTGAAGGCTTGTTAATCTATCGACCCCCCGGCCCCACTTCCAAGTTTCTTTCAAATTGGACTTCCTTATTGGAACCGTTAATGATGGCCTCTACTGCCATCATTTTAGGGGACTTTAATATTCATTTTGATAATATGACGGATCCGCGGGTGGTGGAATTCCTTAATTGGATGGCGGTCCTGGATTGGGTCCCTAAGAATGGGATGGCCACTCATAGAGCCGGCCATACCCTAGATGTGATTTTTGCCCACTCCGAGGTTGAAATTAATCTCCTAACATCCCCATTAGAATGGACGGATCACTTTCTCCTGACATTTAAATTTTTGGTCAGGCAGCAGCCTTCGATATCTACTCCCCAGAACAAATGGTTGAGACCATGGAAAAATATTAAATCAGAACCTTTAGCAATCGCATTAAGGCACAATTGGAATGACCCTAAGGTATCCACTCTACCCCCTCTTGCTAGATTTAATCAGGGCATCATTCAGGCAATGGACTCGCTAGCTCCGGCGAGGGCTGTGGCTCCTCGCGCTACAAAAAAACTTAATCAACCTTGGTTCTCTAAAGAGCTTAAAATATTACAAAGAAAATACCGGCAGAAAGAGCGCTGCTGGAAACTTAACCCTCGGGATGAGGAGAGAGCGAAACTTAAATCAGCTCTAAAAATTTACAAAGAAGCTTGTTTGATAGCTAAATCGGATTATTTCACACTTAAAATTAGCGAGGCGGCCAATTCCTCTAAGGAACTATTTAAAACTATCACTGCCCTCACCACCCCCCTAGATACTTCTAAAGGTGAAAATTCCCAAGACTTTTGCAACAAAGTGGCCAATTTTTTCGAACGTAAAATTCATAACATCTACTCTAGTTTTGAGTCGGACGATGAATATGTTAACCTATCTTTACGGTCAATTGTGCCCCCATGCCAGGGATTGACACCCCATGGGTCGCTGGATGAGCCTCATTTATTATCTAGGTTTAAATTGCCATCTAAAGAGGACATGCACAAGCTTTTACTTGAATGAAAATCTGGCTCCCCAACGGATCCTTGTCCTCCTGCTATCCTGCGACTTGTACCCGACTTAGTAGTACCTATGTTGACCCCTATTTTTCAGGAAGTTCTTATAACAGGTGTGTACCCCAAGGCATGGAAAGAAACTATGATCCTTCCTTTAAAAAAGAAGGAAACTGGCAAACCTGACGATTTGACTAATCTACGCCCTATAGCCCTTCTTCCCTTTGCGGCTAAAATGTTAGAAAAACATCTCAATAAAGGATTAGTTGATTTCCTATCAGCCACTAAGGGCTTAGACAGTGCGCAACATGGTTTTCGGAAATTGCATAGCACGGAATCGACTCTCATTGCATCTTCCGACACCATTCGCAGATTGGTTGATGAGGGCCAAGGGGTCTTTTTGGTTTTGCTAGATTTTTCTGCAGCATTTGATACCATCGCCCCTCATATTCTATTAGATCGTCTGCACCAGGCTGGTGTAAGAGATCAAGCTCTCAAACTGATTGAATACTTTCTGTCCGACAGGTGGGCTACGGTTAGTAGTGGTGATTTCAGATCCCCAGCTTATCTGCTGCCGTGTGGGGTCCCTCAGGGCTCGTCACTCAGCCCTACGCTGTTTAATGTGTACGTGGCACCGCTGGCAGAATTAATTCGTACTTTCGGCTTCATTCCCACCTTGTATGCTGATGACACTCAGATCATCATCCCTATCGATAATGATTTAGAGAAAGTGGCTATCCGCTTTAATGCTTGTATGATAGCAGTAAACAATTGGATGAGAGCCAATTGGCTAAAACTCAATTGTGAAAAAACGGAAATCCTGTGTTTCGGGGTGAAAAGGGATCTCTGGTCTTCCATGTGGTGGCCGAAAGAATGCGGCACCCTCCCGGAGCCAGGATCCACCTAAAAAAACTTAGGGTTACTGTTTGATGACCAACTGTCATTTAAACCGCAGGTTAATCTGATAGTTAAGTCCTGTATGTGGATGCTGAAGAAATTAAAGAAAGTTTTCCCTTTTATTCCACCCTCCTGTAAAATTGCCGCTACTCTGGCTCTAGTCATTTCTCGACTGGACTATGAAAATGCGCTGCTGCTTAACCTGGATAAAGCATCCCTCAACAAGCTACAGGTGATGCAGAACACCGCGGCTAGGCTTGTATTGAAGTTACCTCGTGGGGCCTCTGCTAAGAGCTCCCTCAGAAGCCTTCATTGGCTTCCGGTAGCCCAGCGGCTTTCTTTCAAGGCACTCTGCATCACTCATAAAGCTGTCCATGGGATTGGGCCCAACGCTTTGACCTCCAAGCTACAATTTTATAGGCCTAATAGGCCGCTGCGATCTGCTTCTGCCTATCGAATTCAAACCTTCCGTACTAAGAAGGCGAAATGGGGAGATAAAGCGTTTACCATTGCGGCCGCCAAGATCTGGAATTCACTCCCGTTGAATTTTAGGCAAGAACATAACCATTTAAGATTTAGGAGATTGGTTAAAACGTGGCTCTTCCCGCAATAACTGGGGAGTTCCTTGGCACATGGATTCTGCCCCACCTCAGTCAGCGCTTCGATGCCCACGGGTTGGAATGCGCTTTATAAATACGCAATACATACATACATACATAGAAAGAGACTACCTTCCTACAATACGTTTCTACCAGGCCAACCTTTGCTCAGCCTGACAGACACTCTTCATGCTTTGCAAAAGGGTTAAGGGCTGGGCCCCTTCACCCTTAATGATGAGCTGTGACTGACATTTTGTCGAGTGGTGGATCGCCCAAGTGCCAGCGTAAACCTTTTGTTAATAAACCCCAAGTATCTATGGATGGTTATATTGCTGTTAGTTAGCAGGGAGTCTGGGTGACTAGGTCAAAGTACAAAAGGACCTAAGGATGGTTGGCCAAACATCTGTTTTTATTAACAAGGGCCGGCTTTGGGAACTTTTGTGGCCCCCAGAAATGTTTACCACTTACCTGTGTCATTCTCTGTCAGGTTGGCCACTGCTTCTAACTGGTTGCTGTAGAATCCAAGGGAAGCACTGTTGAAGTCCGCAGGGTCAATCTGACGCATGAAGCAGCCATTCTTATCCGTCTGCAGGTAAAGACATATTCTATGTATGGGGCTCTACAAAAGTCAACTTTGTCCTTAACTAGCCATATTTTGAGATCCAATCCACAACCCCCACCTTTTGAATCTAGAAGACATAGGGCCAGATGTATGAAAGTTCCATTTTGTATTCCCTAAATAGCTAATTTTAAGAAATCGCTATTTAGAAATGCAAAATTGTATGTAAGAAAATATTGATTCTCTAATAGCTATTCCTTAGAGTCGCAATCGCTATTAGGCAATCACTATTTAGGAAATGCTACACCATTCCTTCCTATGGGCCTAGCGGTCCAAAGGCCCAAATGGTTTTGCATTTCATAATCTGCAATTTCCTAATAGGAAATTGCAAATTAGGAAATTCAAAACCGAGGGTGCCTAGGGGCCTAAACCACGCCATGATGCACCTAAAAGAAAGGGGGTGCATATGTAAAGTGCACAAATGCAGTAGGGGCATGTGTGTGCTGCACGGCACTTTAAAAAATGCATTTTTGTAAAAAAAAAAAAAAAAATCACATGATTACCTTCGACTTGGAGTCAATGTTAATAGCATTGCCTAAATGCCCATTTTGCATTAAGAAATGCTTGGTAAATGTGCTTAGGGAATTGCAAACAGGAAATCCCTACTCACGATTTCCTATTTAGGGAATCGTAATTTGCAATTCTCTGTTTGGAGTAGCAATTTTAGGGAATCACAATGCCAATGTCTTTTATACATCTGGAAAGGCTATTTTGCATTCGCAAATGGTCAAATTTACCGATTTGCACCATTTGCAAATGCAAAATAAGTTGATACAACTGGCCCATAGAGTCTTATTTGGAGTTTGGGGGGAGGAGACATGTGGCAAATACACTTTAAGTGTAGCGGTCTTCCAAACAGAATGTAAAAAATGTGGCCTTGATTATAGCACACTTAGAGAAAAAATTCAGTAAATCTGCCAATTTTCTACGTGGGAGTTATTTGCAATAATTAGAGAATTACCCATGAAATTCTAGGAAGGGGAAAATTGGAGACTTTAAAAAAAAAAAAAGGGTCTTGTCTGCCAGCAGTTTTAAGAAGCCCTTCTGTTTTACTTAACATTTATACAGGAGAATTAATTTTTTCTTGTCACCTACAACCCATCTGACAGAACCCCTTACATTCCAAGGAAGGACAACTCGCAGCATTCCTCCTCCTAGCTTGAGAAATCCCACTACACAATTTCCCCATACTGAGCTTACCAGGCCTGTGTAGGTTTTGCACAGATTTGACTGTTTTTCTCCATAAAAAAAGTAGCTTTTGCGGCATACATCAACTGTCATCAGGCCGGACACCATCTTTCCATAGGTGTATCTGTTCAAGAAAAATAGAAAAAGGCCAACAGTTAAGGAAGCCACTCCGTAAGTGGTATAAACTGCCATTTACAGACAGAAAACTTCAAAAAGCTGCAGTGGAGGCTGTAAATTGCATTCATTTGGAGTGGATGGGGGTCCCTCACCCTCCATTTACATGCTCTTGGCTCACTTGAAAGGTAATACTTTAAACAGTGGAGGCTCCTCCGAAAAGGCAGTGGAGTTTTGCCCCGCTGCTTTCAGCAGAAGTAAAAAGTAATATGATAATAACAGAACGTTATTATCATTTCATTTTTATATGGCACCAGGTTAGGGCGGGGTGGGGCTGATTAGGGCTGGAGGGGACTGGAGGAGGAGTGCTTTGTGCACCATAAGTGTGCATGTCAGTTTGGCCGTCCATGTTGGGCCGACCAAACAGACATGTGCACTTTGTATTTCTCCACCAAGCTGAATTGCACAGCCGGGAGGAGAAAGTGCACGGGATTCCCACGCCCTGTGAGCGCCGAACCAGGTCACTCACACCAAACACGATGCTGCCGTCATGTTGGTGGCAGCAGCGTTGTGATTGGCTGGGGGGAGTCTGGGAGCCTGTGTGCTTCCCGGTAGAGGACAAGGACGAAGGAGACAAACCTGCCTCCCGACAAACCAAGTGTTTTTTGTTTTTTTATCCCTGCCCACCATCCCGTTCAGTGGCAGCTGCCAATGATTTTAAATAGAAAAGCAAGTGCAGGCATTCACCAAATGCAGCAGTGGACTACATGTTGACTTTGAGGCTGGGATAAGAACAGAAAAGGGGGCAGGCTATGTTTTTAACATTTTCACACTTTATATGCAATAATTCTACATGCAATGTAAATCTGTCAGATGAGAAATGGACAAGAGAGAATAATCTCAGCAATTTTACCAGGCAATAAATATGTCTGATTCCATATGTTCCTGTGTTCAGACACACACAAAGTCAATATCAGTGCTCCTTGGGGCTGCCAACATTAACTGAAACATTCTGAACGCAATTTGACAACCACATAATGATGCTAGAATTTGAGTGAGACACTAAGGTGGTCATTCTAACCCTGGCGGTAAAAACCGCCAGGGCGAATGACCGCGGTAGCACCGCCAACAGGCTGGCGGTGCACCGCTGGGCATTCTGACCGCAGCGGTTCAGCCGCGGCCAGAAACAGAAAGTCGGCGGTGTACCGGCGACTTTCCGCTGCCCTTGAGAATCCTCCATGGCGGTGGAGCGCGCTCCGCCGCCATGGGGATCCTGACACCCCCTACCGCCATCCTGTTCCTGGCGGGTCTCCCGCCAGGAACAGGATGGCGGTAGGGGGTGCCGCAGGGCAACTGGGGGCCCCTGCAGTGCCCATGCCAATGGCATGGGCACTGCAGGGGCCCCCGTAAGAGGGCCCCAAAAAGAATTTCAGTGTCTGCCTAGCAGACACTGAAATTCGCGACGGGTGCTACTGCACCCGTCGCACTCCAGCAACTCCGCCGGCTCCATTCGGAGCCGGCTTCATCGTTGCTGGGACTTTCCCGCTGTGCTGGCGGGCGGCCTTTTGGCGGTCGCCCGCCAGCACAGCGGGAAAGCCAGAATGGCCACCGCGGTCTTGTGACCGCGGTGCGGTCATTTGGCGGTAACCGCATGGCGGGCGGCGACCGCCGCCCGCCGCGGTTAGAATCACCGCCTAAATGTTTAACTTTCATAAATAAATTCCACTGTCCGACTGAATGCTTAATATTACATTTGTCTTTGGTGCCAGTTTTTTTGGGGCAGAGTTGTTTTTGAAAACAACAATGTATAAGTTGACTGACAGACTCTGCGTGATTCTGCCCGCCTTCTGCTGCCAAACTTTAACCCCCAAATTGTAGGATCATGAATATTTTTTTTCCATTTCCAACACTCATTATGGCTCCACCCAATTAATAAAACTGCAGTTGACATCTCAAGTGTCAATTTTTAAATACATTTGACTCCACCTAGGTGAATCTGCTGTAGTATTTGCTCACAAAGCTGATGATGTTTTGTATATGAAATAGACCTAAAATTTCAACAATTCCCCAACAGCCAATTGAATTTTCCCAGCCACAGAGAGAAAAAATGCATTTCCTGCACCCCAACTTCGAAGTTTCTGGAGTATGAAATGCTGCTGCAAACATCTAGGCCCAGATTTACTAAGGGCTTGCATGGTCCCTGGGTCATGCAAGGCGATGCAAGTCAACGGAAGCCCTTAACTGCGATTTACTAAGCCACACAAAGATACATTGCATGGTTTAATAAATCCAGGGTAATGCAAGGCAGCGTGTATTGTTGCTTTGCATTACCATGAATTAAGAAGGAGTTCCAAGTGGTGGAGTATGGGTGTTTCCATGCATCCAGCCATTGATTTTGGTACAATCCCAGATGTACTTCAGGTCAGTAAACCGGGATTGGGTCCAAATGGTGCACCTCTTAGACCGAAGTGTGACCAGGGGAAATGTCTTTACTTCTCTTCGTTACTTCTTATTTCCATGTGAGCACAGAGAGAAAGAGGAATATGCCTTTGCAGATTATTTTTGTGAAGGAATGTATTCCTTTCTTGACAAAAAAAGATATAGAGAGATATAGCTATTTGCTTTTGCTTGATGGGAACAAAGTTCACTTCCTGCATGAGAGAGCTGTCAAGTAGCTCTCCATTGCAGAAAGTGGAGTTTTCATCTGTCTTCTCTGGATGCATATGCAGGGAGCTCCAGCTTCCAGAAGCTTCCAGCTTGGGGGAGCAATGCTGGCACCCATAGGATGCGGGCAGCCGGCTGGGACCCTAGGGCACTGAGGCCCCCCAGGTCCTGTCACTCTCTCTCTCTTCCATCCCATAATGGGATGGAAAAGAGAGGGAGAGAGAAAGTCATTGCAATGGTCTCTCCATGCAAGGACTTTTCAGCACCAATCACTTGGGGCATAATGGGTAAGGTTACAGACCCTCCCAATGAAAGCTGAGGTTTCTAGTCCTGATGTGTATGTGGTCATTCCCTAGTTTCATTTATTTTTCAACATCAAAAGTTGTAGGTTCATATTAAAAGGTGATCTCATTCTTTTTATTTGACAAATACAAATCTTTTATAATTTGTACAGAAATATCTCATTTTAAGTATATAATCCATCAAAGCCTAAAAAACTCTCTCTCACTCTCTCTTTCAATTTCTGTTTTTCAGTCTCTTTCCCCCACTCACACACCCACACAGAACCTTACCCACCCACTCACAGACCCCTCACACTCATGCACCCACTCACGGACCCACTCAGTACCTCATGCAACCACTCACAGCCCCACTCAGACCTCACACACCCACTCACAGACCCACTGAACCCACTCACAGACCCACTCAGACCCTTGTGCACCCACTCACAGACCCACTGAAACTCTTACACACCCACTCACAGACACACAGAGAAACCTACGCGCCCACTAGGACACTGATGCACCCACTCTCCCACCCAGACACTGTCATGCCCACTCTCACCCCCAGATACACCCACTCAAGCCTATTCTCACACCCAGAGAGACAGGCCATGGCCAACTCCCACTGCACACCGCCAAAAGGCTGTGTGCAGTATGGGGTTGGGTGAACAGGGGGGTTTGCTGCAGGGTGTGGCTTCAGGCCAGGCCCTTCAGCCAATGGCGGTAGTTGGATTAACGTATAGTAATGAAAATTACTTCATGTTAAAAAAACATAGAAATTCACTGGAAAAAAACTAAGGTTACACGTTATAGCTACGAAATAGAATTAAAGAAGCATAGAAATTAAACTAAAACCTGACCCTATCTATAACATCCCTGTAACCTTTGTTTTTTAACATATTAAACCATAAAAATTCTCCAAGGCCCTCGCCATGCACTGCTAATTACCCCACAAAGTTACGGCACTCATGACGTCTTTGATAACATCATTAATAATGTCAATGAAACAACAGAAGTAAAATTACTAATCAGATTACTTTGCATGGCCGGGGCGCGAGTTATAGTTATCTTAGGGCAAGAGTTATAGTTACTTTAGATAACTGAGACTGTAACAGATGAATTTCTATGGTTTGGTACGTTTAAAATGTGAGCCTAACTATAACATCCCTGTAGCCATTGTTTTTTTAAGTGGGAAAAAAAAATATATAAATATATATATATATATATATATATATATAAGAAGTCTTTGAAAATAATTTTTGTACATAATGTAGAATTGGATATAATGCATTTTAGCTTAATATAGTTGTATTGAATATCGTTTTAGGTGTTAGAGCCTTTAATATAACTGTTTAAATATTTTTAATATAGTTGTCCGTTTCAGTGTGTAAGGATCTTTTATATACAATTAATGATGTATAATTTAGTGCCAGGTTGTTTTCGTTTGTAAGGGAATATGGGGGTATAATTAACCATATAAACAATGAATTAATTGTGATTTTCATTATTTAACTATAGTTTGTGATTTTTAAGGTGTAAATTTTATTTTTCTATAGTTGAATTAAATTACCAATTTATAACTTAGTATTTTTTTTAGAGGTCTTTTAGGGGAACAGGATTGAAAGTCATTTAATTTACAAGTGTTTTTACTACAAAGTACTTTTGTTAATGAAATAATTATTTGCTAATTAATTGGATACATAGTTTAATATATTAATAAGTATGCAAATTATTTGTTGTATTTTATTTAATTGTTGATTGATTGATAGCTGCACTTATCAATGAATTTCATAAAATGCATTTTAATTCTGTTATTTGTTTTTGATTGTATTTGTTTTATCTAAGTAAATTTTAATATTATTAATGTGTTATTTTTTTCTTTTTACCTTTCTGGGTTGCTGTTTTTTGGATGGAAATACGGAGGCAAGTGAATAGACTTTAAATCTATTTATTTTGATTATTATTTATTAAATTGGTTTTATATTTTTTTATACAACACAATACATTTAATTGCATTTTTTATAACGCATAAATAATTTTTATTTTGAATATGCTTTAATTATTAACTATTGTTAGGTACTCATAAGTTTATTAAAAATGATTAGGAATTGCAACTGTATATTTAACACACCTAACTCCAACACTTTCCCTGCTTTTGCTTACTTTGGACTAGTAGTAGTAAATCTAACCCCTCCAATGTTCAGCACTTTTCTTACTGTTTCTTAGATTGGAGCAGGAAAAGTAAATCTAACCCCTCCAAAGTCCAACACTTTCCTTACTATTGGTTTGATGGACGTGGGGAATATTTAATCTAACCCTTCAAAAGTCCAAAACGTCTGTTTACATTGGAGTGGTAACAGTTAATTTAACAGTCCAACACTTTTCCTACTTTTGGTTAAATTGGAGTTAAAGTAAAGTCAGCCTGAAACATTTTTGCTAGTATAGTTTATTTTTAATTGCTCTTCATTTTAAATATTTTTTTAATGTTGAAATGTATTATGTTAGTAAAATTGTAGGTGTTTATATGTTAATTGTATGTTTTAATCAATTGTTATATGGTTTTTTTTAATATATGCTTGTTAATGTGTAAATTATTGTTAATATTAGTAACAGTGTTTAAAAATTCTTAGATTTTTAAAGTATATATATATATATATATATATATATATATATATATATATATGTCCAACAACTACAAAAAAGTATGTCAGCACGCTCAGGATTCAGGTAAAGTGAAAGACAAGTTTAATCAAAACACAACGCGTTTCGGCTGACACAGCAGCCTTGGTCACGTGTTATTCGTCACCCATCCACCATTGCTAAATACTAACCAGTCATGAACATAAAAATGAGACAAACAACAGCAGCTACCAGATAAGAAAAGGAAAGAAACAAAGGACTGGGTATTGTATTTTCAATAGGACAATGTGTAGTGACTAATCTTAATGAATTTTTAATGAATTCTAATGATTATAAAGCATTTAAAAGAACTTAACATCTGTTCTAATACTAATATAGTGTGTTAACAGGGGATTTACTTTCAATTTTGTATTTTCACTTTTATTTTTCATTTTATTTTTATATATATTTATTGGATTTGGGGATAAATGATTATTTATTATATGTATTTATGTGTTCTTTCAGATTTAATGGGTCGGATGAAACTAATGCTGCTTTCTACCTGCTACCGCGCTCTCTCTACATTGCACGTTATTGGGTGTTGTCAATGCTTATTATCAGATAAGAAATTGTTAAAGAATCTGTTCGATATTGCTGATCTGTCTTATTAACATCAACTGTATAAGTAGTGATATAGGGGTTTTACTATTGCAGTTAGTGTGGTTAAGGTTTTTAATTAATTTTTACACTGCATGGTTGTAGTTCACCTTTGGACCTATAAGTAATAATATTTAATTATGATACATGAGTCTGGTGGACTTTCAATCTATGATATATCTTTACCTTCCGTCCTTGCATGTAATTTTACCCCATTTTATATCTATCTTTACGGTTACATGGTTGTAGAATTATGTATTTATATATTCATATGTCGATATATTTATACATATTTATTTATTTATCTATATATGTGATAATTGTGTATATTGGTACAGATCTGATTAGTTAATGTAACCCAGATATAATTTTCTATGAGGTTGTAATTTCTTAGGAGGTGTTGAACCTAAGGTTCTTTGTTTCTTTCCTTTTCTTATCTGGTAGCTGCTGTTGTTTGTCTAATTTTTATGTTCATGACAGGTTAGTATTTAGCAATGGTGGATGGGTGACGAATAACACATGACCAAGGCTGCTGTGTCAGCCGAAACGCGTTGTGTTTTGATTAAACTTGTCTTTCACTTTACCTGAATCCTGAGCGTGCTGACATACTTTTTTGTTGTTGTTGGATTTATTATTACCGGCTTGCTCGTGCCGGTCTCTGCACCACCCCTCTTGGGCCATATGAGTTCTCTTCGAGCGTTTGAAGTTGACTTTATTATGTAGAACTCTACGGCGGGCCGCCAGAAACAGACGCTGTACTTTGCATCAACTTCCGCCTGAAGCGCCTCCTGCTCTTCTGACTCCGGGATTAATTGCAAGGTGAACAGAAGTGGCATTGTGCCGGCGCTGCTCTTTGTATTGCACTTTCTGGCTACTCTGTGGCCGGGTAGTGCGTTGCTACAGAACGCCGATATTGTGGACAATACCGTGCTTGAACTCCTCCGGTTCCTTGCATTTACGGTTAGCGTCTTCGACGCTCAGCTCCCGTGTATTTTACTGCCGCGTTTGACATCCGCGGCGTGATAATTGGATATCTCTACGACATGTTTTTTGGAGCTGCACCTGAATCGTAGCCGTATATGGGAGAATGTGAAACGGAAATAGATTATTAAGACCCGTTTTTCGTTTTTCCTTTTCCTTCTGTGCGGAGTATTTATTTTGACCGTTTATCCAATATCGACTTTTGTGGACCAAACATTTGTGATTTCATCTTTCACCGTTGTCGGACGGACCTGGAAGGAAGCTTATGCAGGCTTGAGGTATGTTATTTGCCTCGCTGTTGTTCAAAATTATTTTTTGAATCAATATCCGGTGGTTTACAATACAGTTGCAGCTGTCATTTATTATTTTTATAGACAATAATTCCTGGCTTATTTAGGCAAGGGGAACTAGGAACTTTCCTAGGGGATTCACGGCTTCTGTGAGTTTCAGTTTGATCTTACTCATTGCAGTAACCTTGCATGATGGATGATGATATAGAGAATGAGAGGCGGTTGGCAGCACAAACACTATTTTCTAAAGACACAATTAGGAAGAATCCTCATATACACTGTCAGGAAAGTAACAATGATTTAAATGCTGTACTACATAAATTGGAGAAATTGAGCAAAGCCGAAATATCCAAATGGTGGGATGCTACATCTTTGCAAAATTATGTCGACCAACAAATGGTCCCAAGGGGCCTGCGTATCTTCATTACACCATCATATGAGACACCCAATCCAGAGATGTTAAAGGAATGGGCAGAAAATTCAGCTTTGAGCTCCAGACATATGCTTCAGATACTTATAAAATATGCGTGGCAGGACCGGAAAACCCTATTAGGGAATATTAAGAGAATAAAAGATGATTTGGACTCACGTTCTGAGAAGGATATGATATCCAAATTTATGGAAACAATGAACATCAGATTGAAGAAATATGAGGAGGAAATTTAAATAAAAAAACAACTAAAACTGCATAGAGACATAGGGGATTATGAAAGCGGAAGAATTCTGACTTTCAACAGGAAATATGATCATTTATACAAATCATCCCCTGTCCGTCTCCCTATGATGGAGAGACAATCTTCTTTGGAAACTGATGTGGAAAGTGCAAAGGAATCGGACATCCCCAGTTCTACTGAGAGTGAGAAGTCTATTGAAGAAGTCACCAACAAACCAGCAACTTTTTTAGACGAATATCGCCTGCTGCGACGCGGCAGGCAAATATCCAAGAACCAACAAGGACAAAGTTCCAATTACAAAGGCAGGACATCAGGCCGAAGAGGAAGACGAGGCGGAATCAGAAGAGGCGAGAGGGAGTCAGAAATCGTAACAAGAGCAAATTTCGACATGGGGCAAGTAGGAAAAACAACAAAAAGCTCCAACCCATAAACATAATGGATGAAAATATGGTGAATAAAACTATTGTGAATTTATCTAACTTTGTGCTATCTGAGAGTGATAAATCTACATTATGTTTAGGTCTCTCTTTCTGCCCTATAGAATGTTTTGATTACGCAGAGACAAGGATTGACTTTTTCAAATTTATTAGGAAATTGAAGTTGAAAAAATGGTTTAAACAAAAGAATTCCCCTGATGTGGGGGTTGAGGGCTCTCATAGGGATGTTTCCCATGATGTGCTTAATATCAGTGATGTTGACTCTTTGATTGCATTGTATGAATTAGAGAATAATGTTGTTGACTCCACTACAACTAGAAGTGTTTACCAAATTCTTGATGATTTAAATATTACGTATGATTTGTCTGTTCCCACTGGTTTTAAGCCCAGATCTACATTCTTTCCTATCATGAACCACGATAACATTGATACATTCTATGATTTGGTGGTAAAAGATTTGACACAATTTCGCCATAAAACATGGTTTAAATCCAAATGTAATCACAATCTAACACAATCCCAAATTCTTTTTATTACATCTCCGGCAAGTGATGCAGACACAATTGTCTGCCCGGCTGACAAAGGCGGTAATATAGTACTTATGGAAAAACAGAAGTACATTGATGAAGTTATGTGTCAACTTAATAACACCCAATTTTATAAAGTTACCACCAAAAAAGTATATACCAACAGTATTGTGGGGATTTGGCAGTTGCTCATGGAATGGAAAGATAAGGGCTTACTACTATGGGAAGAATATTGTTTTCTAAAAAGAGATTTTCCCAAACTACTGGTGCTGTATATTCTTCCCAAGATTCATAAAAATAGGACCAATCCACCAGGAAGACCTATAGGGGCATATTTATACTCCGTTTGCGCCGAATTAGCGTAGTTTTTTTCGACGCAAATTCGGCGCAAAACTAACGCCATATTTATACTTTGGCGTTAGACGCGTCTAGCGCCAAAGTATGAGGAAAGAGCGTCATTTTTTTGCGTGAACGCCTTCCTTGCGTTAATGAGATGCAAGGTAGGCGTTCCCGTCCAAAAAAATGACTGCGACACAAATGCGTCGTATTTATACTCCCGGGCAAAAATCACGCCCGGGAGTAGGCGGGGCAAAAAACCCCGCATTTGCGCCTCTTTTTAACGCCTGGGTCAGGGCAGGCGTTAAGGGACCTGTGGCCTCAAAATGAGCCCACAGCTGCCCTCCTATGCCCCCAGGGACCCCCCCTGCCACCCTTGCCCACCCCAGGAGGACACCCAAGGATGGAGGGACCCATCCCAGGGACATTCAGGTAAGTTCAGGTAAGTATACATTTTTATTTTTTTTATATTTTTTTTTGGCATAGGGGGGCCTGATTTGTGCCCCCCTACATGCCTCAATGCCCAATGACCATGCCCAGGGGACATAAGTCCCCTGGGCATGGCCATTGGGCAAGGGGCCATGACTCCTGTCTTTACTAAGACAGGAGTCATGTAAATGGCGTCTGGGCGTCGTTAAAAATGGCGCAAATCGGGTGGAGGCGATTTTTTAGCGTCAACCTGACTTGCACCATTTTTAAGACGCCCTAACGCCATTTTCCCCAACGCCGGCGCTGCCTGGTGTACGTGGTTTTTTTCCACGCACACCAGGCAGCGCCGGTCTGCTAGCGCCGGCTAACGCCATTCAATAAATACGGCGCCCGCATGGCGCTTCCGAATGGCGTTAGCCGGTGCTAAACTTTTTGACGCTAAACTGCGTTAGCGCAGTTTAGCGTCAAAAAGTATAAATACGGGCCATAGTATCTTCATGTGGTAGTGTATTGGAAAATGTCTCCAAATATGTTGACCATTTTCTGAGAGAATTTGTTGTCAATCTTCCCTCTTATGTTCGCGACACTAAGGATTTTCTTGGGAAGCTTGAGGGTATTGTATGGGAAGATGATTTCCTGCTAATAACCTTGGATGTCAATTCCCTGTATACTATTATCGACCATGAAAAAGGCATTGCAGCCTGTAGACATTTCTTAGATGCCAGATCACTGAAATATCTGGCAGACACTGGAATGATAATCAACATGATAAGATACTGTCTGATGAACAACTTTTTCTTGTTTAATGGGGTCCTTTATCAACAAATTCTTGGGACTGCGATGGGCACTTGCTTTGCTCCGAGTTTTGCCTGCCTTTTTTTAGGCTGGTGGGAAGAGAATATTTTTAAAGATGAAGAAAAATATCCAGAAACCAATCAGGCAATTCTATGGCTAAGATATATTGATGACCTTTTCATTATTTGGAAAGGTTCTGAGGAAGAAGCTTCCCATTTTGTTTGTAAATTAAACAATAATGATTTGAATATAGGTTTGACATACAAAATGAGTAGGTCTTCTATTGAGTTTTTGGATACATTGATAAAGATTGATGTAAATAAGGTTAATACTGAACTCTTCCGAAAGTGCACAGCAGGTAACAGCCTACTACATGCATCTAGTGGACACCAAGTGGAGTATCCCCTACGGAGAGTTGCTAAGGGCTAAAAGAGTTAGCAGTACTAATGAAGCCTTTGAAGTTGAGCAGAAAGAGATGATCTTGAGATTCAAACAGTGGGGGTACCCTGACTGGGTTATCAAAAAAGCAATTGATAAAATTGAGGTTATACAAAGAACTGACATCCTTTTTGACAATACTCCCAAACAAAAGATGGACAGCAATGATGACATCAGACTTATTATAACTTATAGTGATGATACAAAACAAGTTAGGAATATCATTGCAAAAAATTGGAAGATACTAAAAAGTGATCCTGTTATTGGTGATTTAATATTAAATAGACCTCAGATCACGTACAGAAGAGGACGTAGTTTACAGGACATGTTAAGGTCTAATGATATTACCACCATATCACAACTCAAACAACATGGCTTACAAGGTTTTTTTCCCTGTGGGCATTGTAAAGCATGCCGTAACAGTGTTATGCGTAAACAATATGCACTATGCAAACCCGGTAAAAACAGGCCAATTAACCAATTTATAACATGTAGTACTCCGTTTGTCATTTATATATTGGAATGCCCGTGTCAAAGATGGTACGTTGGCAGCACCAAGCATAGTGTTAAGAAACGGGTTATGGAACATATGCAAGCCATAACTTCAGTTGATGAACATTATCCTGTAGCAAGGCATTTCAAAGAAAAACATAATTCCGATTGGACTCAGTTGTCTTACTTTGGCATTGAACATGTCCCTTCATTTCATAGAGGGGGCAATAGGGAACTAACATTGAGGAAAAAAGAGTCAAAATATATTTTAGATTTAGAGACAAAGATACCCAAAGGATTGAATATTGGGGAGGAATTGAATACCCATTTATATGATAATTGAGAACTAACTATAATTGGGTATTGTATTTTCAATAGGACAATGTGTAGTGACTAATCTTAATGAATTTTAATGAATTCTAATGATTATAAAGCATTTAAAAGAACTTAACAACTGTTCTAATACTAATATAGTGTGTTAACAGGGGATGTACTTTCACTTTTGTATTTTCACTTTTATTTTTAATTTTATTTTTATATATATTTATTGGATTTGGGGATAAATGATTATTTATTATATGTATTTATGTGTTCTTTCAGATTTAATGGGTCGGATGAAACTAATGCTGCTTTCTACCTGCTACCGCGCTCTCTCTACATTGCACGTTATTGGGTGTTGTCAATGCTTATTATCAGATAAGAAATTGTTAAAGAATATGTTCGATATTGCTGATCTGTCTTATTAACATCAACCTTATAAGTAGTGATATAGGGGTTTTACTATTGCAGTTAGTGTGGTTAAGGTTTTTAATTAATTTTTACAACACATGGTTGTAGTTCACCTTTGGACCTATAAGTAATAATATTTAATTATGATACATGAATCTGGTGGACTTTCAATCTATGATATATCTTTACCTTCCGTCCTTGCATGTAATTTTACCCCATTTTATATCTATCTTTACGGTTACATGGTTGTAGAATTATGTATTTATATATTTATATATTCATATGTCGATATATTTATACATATTTATTTATTTATCTATATATGTGATAATTGCGTATATTGGTACAGATCTGATTAGTTAATGTAACCCAGATATAATTTTCTATGAGGTTGTAATTTCTTAGGAGTTGTTGAACCTAAGGTTCTTTGTTTCTTTCCTTTTCTTATCTGGTAGCTGTTGTTGTTTGTCTCATTTTTATGTTCATGACTGGTTAGTATTTAGCAATGGTGGATGGGTGACGAATAACACGTGACCAAGGCTGCTGTGTCAGCCGAAACGCGTTGTGTTTTGATTAAACTTGTCTTTCACTTTACCTGAATCCTGAGCGTGCTGACATACTTTTTTGTTGTTGTTGGATTTATTATTACCGGCTTGCTCGTGCCGGTCTCTGCACTACCCCTCTTGGGCCATATGAGTTCTCTTCGAGCATTTGAAGTTGACTTTAATATATATATATATGTATATGCATATATATAGATATATATATATATGTCAATCGAACTCGGTGAATATAGGAAAATACCGGATGACTGCACAATGCCACAGGGATCGTGTTCGGTAAAGAGAAAAATATCCAACAAAGAAAGAAGGAGATTCTTTCAATGTAAATCCACCGTCAGCAATTTATTAGAAAAAATCAATCAATGGTAATAAAATTAGAACAAATTCACCATCACGCTGTCCTGGCCAAATGTCTAAGCGTTTCGGCAAACGCCTTCAACTGGATATATAAATACACAAAATGTATATATTTAGTTAAAGTACTAATGGAACAATTTTTATACTAATTTTAATATGTAAATTCGGTTACATACAGTTTTTTGTTGTATATTCATTTACTAACTTTTACTTTTAAGTTATTAATATTCTTAATGTAATGTTCTGTAAACAATATACATATTTATATGTATATACATATGTATACATTTACAAATATATTTAATTTACATTACTTACAAAACTTTTTTTAATTTTGTTTTGTTTTTGAAGTGTCATAATTTAAATGAACTACTTATAATGCTATGTATACTGGTAGTTTGATATGCTTACCTTTTTGACGCTGTTCTGTTCCATGGTATTTGTGACAGACAATATGTTTGACACAATATTTTGGTATTTTTGTATGTGAGTCTTGTTCTCAATATTCTGTCATAAAACTGAGGATTGCTGTAAAAGCAATTATACAAATGTGAGATGGAGTAATGGAGAGATGAGGAGCTCCAAAGGAGGGTGGTAATGAGGGAATCCCTGGAGAAGGAGGTCATAGAGTGGCACCAACAATGATTGCCACACTGGGGACCACCAGTTCTAAATATGGCCCTAGGTGTTTGTGTGACCTGGCCCGGACTCAGACAGTGAGACACAATGCCAGTGACCCTTCCACAGCTCATTGTCCATGGTGCAGAGTCTCTAGGGTGACCGCTTCACCCTGATCACTATGAATTCTCCAAACTGTTTTATCTTTCATTTAAATGGCCTGAACGGGTAAACAACAATAATAATGTGAATTGCAGCCATTAGTAAAATAAAAGTTAAAAAAATTAACTTTAAAAAGCATATTTGATCCTGCTTGTATCTCAGAAACCCGTGTATCCTAACTCTCAAAGCATGGCTACAAATTAAAACATTCTTCTTTAGTGCATAACTCAAATGCATGTGAAGGCACACAGAGATTGTATATTTCATCACATTTTAGCTTTAGTTCCCTACACCTTTGACAGTGTTATGTACACTTTCACACACAACGACACCCACCCGCCATCATATGAGAAACTTCCAGCCACTTCTAAATTTTTAGCCATCACTGCATTTTGATGATGCTTGTTCTTAGCTTTTGTTACATTAAAAACCCCCAGCTTGCTTAGGGATCTTTTTAAAAAAAAAGTCAGGAATGACTAAGGCTGTCACATTAGACATGCTGCTACTTGGCAGCTGTTCACACCTGTTAGAAATGGGGTCTTTGGTTGGCAGTCAGGTTACCCCCTGTCCAAGCAAGGACCCTCACTTTAGTCAAGGAAAAGAGAATCACCCTCAGCTAACCCCAGCTTACCCCCTTGGTAGCCTGGCACAGAGTGCTAGGTGTAAAGGATTTGTACCAACACACAAAGTAACTTAATGAAAACACAATAAAATGACACAACACAGATTTAGAAAAATAGGAAATATTTATCTAAACAAAACAAGACCAAAACGACAAATATCCACCATACCCAAGTTTTGTTATTAATTTAAATGCAAAAAGAGTCTTAAATCCTTTAGAAAACAATGCTAACACTGTTAGCGTTGAAAAGTACTTGGGTCGCGTTAAAATAACTCGCACAGGTGAGTGTGCGTTGAAAAAGGTACGAGGTGTGTCGATTTCTCACCCGCAAGCAAGCTCGTGCATCATTTGTCCTTCTCCGGTCAGACCGGCGTGCGTCGTTTCTCCTCCCTGCACGGGTGAGTGTGCGTCGAAAAAGGTACACGGTGCAGCGATTTCTCACCCGAAAGCGAGTTCGTGCGTCATTTGTCCTTCTCCGGTCGGACCGGCGTGCGTTGTTTCTCCTCCCCGCAGGGGAGCGATGAGTCGATCCAGGCATCACTCGGGTCCGGGCAGCCGTTGTGTTGTTTTACCATGGCTAGCAAGGGTTGCGTCGAAAATCCTGCTGCACGGTGATAGCAAAACCACGCTGTGTGGGTTGCGACAATACCAACCTCCGTCAGCGATGCAGCGCATTGTTTCTCCAGCCGCGTGTGTCGATCTCCCAATCGCGCTGCAAGCACTGCATTGATTCTTGAGCCGCTCTCGGCGGTTGCATCGGAAATTTCCCCGCACTGCTATCTGTGCGTGGATTTTCAGGCTTGGTCTGCCAGTTTCACCTGTCAAGGCCCCAGGAACTGGATAGGGCATCACTTGGCAGGGCAGGAGTCTCAGCAGAGAGTCCAGGTGCTGGCAGGGGAAGCCTTTGATGGCCCTGAGACTTCAACAACAGGAGGTACGCTCAGGATAAGCCCAGGGAGATTTCTTCACAAGCAGGAATGCACAACAAAGTCCAGTCTTTGTCCCCTTTCACCAGGCAGAAGCAGCAACTGCAAGATAGCTCCACAAAGCACAGTCACAGGCAGGGCAGCTCTTTTTTCTCAACTCTTCAGCTCTTCTCCAGGCAGAGGTTCCTCTTGGCTTCCAGAAGTGATCTAAAGTCTGTGGTTTTGGGTGCCCTTCTTATACCCATTTTGCCCTTTGAAGTAGGCTTACTTCAAAGAAAAGTCTCTCTTGTTTGTGAGATCCTGCCTTGCCCAGGCTAGGCCCCAGACACACACACCAGGGGGTTGGAGACTGCATTGTGTGAGGGCAGGTAGAGCCCTTTCAGGTGTGAGTGACCACTACTCCCCTCCCTCCTACACAGATGGCTCATCAGGATATGCCGGCCCTGGACACCTCTAGTACACTCCACTAAGAAAGTACTAGTAAATCAAATACGCCAATCATGAATAAACCAATCAACAATACAATTTACACAGAGAGCATATGCACTTTAGCACTGGTTAGCAGTGGTAAAGGGCTCAGAGTTCTAAAGCCAACAGCAACAGGTCAGAAAAAAATAGGAGGCAGGAGGCAAAAAGATTGGGGATGACCCTGCAAAAAGGGCCATTTTCAACACAACCCCCCCACCAGCCTAAAGCCAGGGGAGACCAATCAATACCGTGATGTGCTTCCCTAAGTGGGGCAATAGAACAGGGACCCAGACCCACAACAGCAGGGGCATGTTCCTGTTCTACACCTTCCGGACTCCAGTTGGATACCTCTGACCATTCTCTCAGGGCCCACTAAGCTAACCCATGGGGAACCCTTCTCCTCACCTGCAGACACCATCTGTGCAGCACCTAACTTTATTTTGCTCACAGATGTATCCCACTGGGCAGATAGTACTACCAGGGCTAACACAGTGGTGTTGCCCACTCCACCCCCGGGGTGTGACTCTTGTCCCCCACCCAGGGGCAACTCTTTCCACCAGGAAAGCAAGTCACAGTGGCCACTGACAGCTGTCAGGGATAAGAGCCAGGCCCCAGGCCTCTCAAGGCTCTCCAACCACAGTGACTGTGGAGAGTGGGGGGCGGTAGCCCCAGGTGCCTGGCACATTTTGACCACTCTCCCTTCCACCAGGTCAGGGATGACAGCCTGACCCTGGTCCTTCCCTCTGGGGCTCTGTACCCTCCCTCCATGAGCGGCACCCCCAGAGTACAAAATTGTCAGGGTGGTTTTAGAAGCAGTCCTGCACAATTCTCCCACCAGTGCAGGGATGTAAACCTGCAACTGGTCTTCCAACATGGGGTCTGTATGTTCCGGTTGGACCAGGGCCAGGGGTGAGGCTTCCCTCCCCGCCCTCCATTCTGGGGTTCTGCAGCCCCCCAACTAGGAGTGCCCCCCCCAGAGGACAACATGGTAGGGGCACTGTTAGCAGTAGCCCCTCACTCGAGGTCAGAGGGGACATCCTGAACCTGGCCTTCCAATCCAGGGTTCTGCACCCCTCCCTTCAGGGAGAGTACCCCTACAAATCACACCAGGGCAGTGATTGGGCAAACCGCCCTTCTCTTCAGATCAGGGTTTAGCCCCTGCATCTGAACCTCCAGGCCAGGGTCTGTACCCTCTGACTGGAACACTGCCGGACAACCCAGTACTTCCTGGGGGTCACACCTACTCCCCACCTCGTCAGAGTTTAACCCCTGAACCTGGTCATCCAACCCAGAGTCACCACCCTGCGGTTGAACCACTGCCTGGCACACCAGGACTTCTAGGGGAGTACACTTACCCCCCTCAAGGGACACACCGTCCCCAAGGGCCACACAAGGGTCTGGCTGGCGCAGGTCCCCTGACCCCTGCCCATCTGGCAGTGTCTGGATTCCCACCAACCCAGAAATGGTCTCACCAAGGTCATTCCTTGGGGCTCTGCTCTCAGAGCTGACCCCTGTCCCTCCAGGTTCTCCACTGGGGTCTGCAACCCCCTCTCAATCCTTTGTCTGGACTTCTGCACCCCCTCACTAGGAGTGGTACAGCCAGACACCAAAACTAATGGGAGGGTGGCTACAGCTGCCCCCCCAAGTACTCCTGACACTGTGGGGTCTCTCTCAGCAGATGTCCCTGCGATACAGGCTAGGCTCCCCTCCTGGTGTTCCCTCATTGAACCCTCCAGGACCTGGGCCTGGATCTCGGGCACCTTGGGCCTCAGCTCATCCCCATTCCCTCTCCTCTGAGACTGGACATGGGGTCCCTCACCCATCCCACTACACTGGGACCTACCTGGGATACCGTAATCCTTCCCTACCTCACCTGGTTGGGTAATACCTAGACCACTCCTCCCCAGGGGCACCCCCAAATGCCTCCAGTGTAAGTTTCCTGGGGTCAGAGAACTCACACTCCACCTGGTGTTGGCGTAGCTCTGGAAAATAAGGACTAGACATATGCTCTCCAGCAACTACATCACTCAGCCCCATACATGAATTAACCAAACTACCCTTCACCCAACCATCCAGTGACTCAGCCTTGAAAAAGCACCCCACATCACCCTCCTGAGACTGGTGAGACAGTACCTGGCTGTCACTGACACACAACCCACACATCTCTGAGATGTCCTCACACTCCATAACCAGGACCTCTACCTGGGGTGAACCCCTCTCCCTGTCACTCTCACCTAGAGTCAGTAGAGTGTCCCTCCCTCCACTAGTAATTTGACTCCCCATGCCAGTTCCCCAATCCACCTCAGGGACCATATGCATCACTGGAGCTACCTCTTACCCCTGAACCTCCTGGTGTGTGTTAACTTCCTTCTTAATGAGGGGCACCACATCTCTGGGGATGTGCCCTTCTTCAGCAGCACTGGATATAGAATTGTTGCTGCCACCATTCCAGCTGGACTCCGCCCTCATGACTTCCAGCTCTTTCAGTTTTAGCTCATAAGCCAAAAACATATTTTTTATTTCTAAGGCCCTCCTCATCTCTTCTAATTTATTTTCCAGTTGCATCCTCAACTCCTCTCCCTTCAACTGCTGAGCCCTATCTGCCTGTCTGTCCTGTAACTCTTCAGGAGTCAGACCCTTGGATGACACCCTGCTACCCCTCCTGGGGACCCTCCCCCCAGGCATACCAGGTACTTCTAGTACACCACTGTGTAACCTCTGCACTTCCCCATCCTCCTCCTCAGTGTGTCCCCCACCCTCCTTGACTGACACCCAGGCCCTCAGTGCCTCTTGCAGCTCCCCCTTCCTGGTGGAGCTCTTAACGGGACAGGCAAGATCTTTACAGAACTGTTTCAAATGAGCAACTGAGTACCTTTTCAGTTTCCCTGATTCAAACACAGCTCCAGCGGGTGTATCTTCAGATTGAGACAGGATGGCAAACAAGTGCAAAGTTCCAAAGGCAGGAACAAGTACCCAATGAAGTTCAAAGAAAAGTCAATCAATAGATCAGCAAAACATGGAAGTAGAACAAAAGGAGTCCCATGAGAAAAAAACAAAAATCACAAGACAAGTATTATGTGGTCACGTAGTTAGCCAAGTCGAGTTATTAATTAAAATGCAAAAAGAGTCTTAAATCCTTAAGGAAACAATGCTAACACTGTTAGCGTTGAATAGTACTTGGGTTGCGTTAAAATAACACGCACAGGCGAGTGTGCGTCGAAAAAGGTAAGCGATGCATCGATTTCTCACCCGTAAGTGAGATCGTTTGTCGTTTCTCCTTCTACGGTAGGACCAGCGTGTGTCGTTTCTCCTCCCCACAGGGCAGCAATGCATCGATCCGGACAGCACTCTGGTCCTGGCAGTCGTTGCTCTGTTTTTCCACACCCAGCAAGGTTTGCATCGAAAACACTGCTGCACGGTGATAGCAAAACCACGCTGTGTGGGTTGTGACGGTACCAGCCTCCATCAACGATGCAGCGCATCGTTTCTCCAGCTGGTTGCGTCGATCTTCCAGCTGCGCTGCAAGCGTTGCGTCGATTTCAGACGCGGATCCGGCGGCGCGTCGTTTCTTCAGCCGCTTTCGGAGGTTGCGTAAAAAAATTCCCCCGCACAGCAGTCTGTGTGTGGATTTTCAGGCTTGGTATGCTAGCTTCACCTGTCAAGGCCCCAGGAACTGGATAGGGCACCACTTGACAGGGCAGGAGTCTCAGTAGAGAGTCCAGGTGCTGGCAGGGGAAGTCTTTGATGACCTTGAGACGTCAACAACAGAAGGCAAGCTCAGGAAAAGCCCTTGGAGATTTTTTCACAATCAGGAATGCACAACTGAGTCCAGTCTGTCCCCTTCACCAGGCAGAAGCAGCAACTGCAGGATAGCTCCACAAAGCAGAGTCACAGGCAGGGCAGCTCTTCTGCTCTTCAGCTCTTCTCCAGGCAGAGGTTCCTCTTGGTTTCCAGAAGTGATCTAAAGTCTGTGATTTTGGGTGCCCTTCTTATGCCCATTTTGCCCTTTGAGGTAGGCTTACTTCAAAGAAAAGTCTTGCTTGATGGTGAGATCCTGCCTTGCCCAAGTCAGGCCCCAGACACACACCAGGGGGTTGGAGACTGCATTGTGTGAGGGCAGGCACAGCCCTTTCAGATGTGAGTGACCACTCCTCCCCCCTAGCACAGATGGCTCATCAGGAAATGCAGACTACACCCCAGCTCCCTTTGTGTTACTGTCTAGAGAGAGGTGCAAACAGCCAAACTGTCAAACTGACCCAGACAGGGAATGCACAAACAGGCAGAGTCACAGAATGGTTTAAGCAAGAAAATGCTCCCTTCCTAAAAGTGGCATTTTCAAACACACAATCTTAAAATCAACTTTACTAAAAGATGTATTTTTAAATTGTGAGCTCAGAGACCCCAAACTCCACATGTCTATCCGCTCACAAAGTGAATCTACACTTTAATAATATTTAAAGGCAGCCCCCATGTTAACCTATGAGAGGGATAGGCCGTGCAACAGTGAAAACCGAATTTAGCAGTATTTCACTGTTAGGACATATAAAACACATTAGAATATGTCCTACCTTAAACATACACTGCACCCTGCCCATGGGGCTACCTAGGGCCTTCCTTAGGGGTGTCTTACATGTAAGAAAAGAGAAGGTTTAGGCCTGGCAAGTGGGTACACTTGCCAAGTTGAAATGGCAGTTTAAAACTGCACACAAAGACACTGCAGTGGCTGGTCTGAGCCATGTTTACAGAGCTACTATTGTGGGTGGCACAACCAGTGCTGCAGGCCCACTAGTAGCATTTGATTTACAGGCGCAGGGCACCTCTAGTGCACTCTACTAAAGACTTACTAGTAAATCAAATATGCCAATCATGGATAAACCAATCAGCAATACAATTTACACAGAGAGCATATGGACTTTAGCACTGGTTAGCAGTGGTAAAGTGCTCAGAGTTCAAAAGCCAACAGCAACAGGTCAAAACAAATAGGAGGCAGGAGGCAAAAAGATTGGGGATGACCCATCAAAAAGAGCAAATTCCAACAACACATATCCCTTCACACTGTATCAACTGTTTCGTCACATATGCTTGATCTTCTGCTGTGGTGTTCTACCTGTTTGGGTGCAAGGCGCCTATACAGGTGCTGAATGCTTTACCGCTCACATGAAAGTGGATGTCACTGATCCTTCTTTCGCTTTTGTGAGGGATGTTTGCAGCACTCCTGTGTCTGGTTGGATGTGTTTCATGAGGGAGACCTGTACAGCTGGTGCTCATATTTTTCAGGTTAACTGCAAGAGGAGCTTACATAGCTGCTGCCCATGCTGAACCTGTTTGCTAGAAATGTTTGCACGTCCACTTACGGTAATACTTTAAATTTAGAGTGATTTCAATGCTGATATCTATCCTGCACATTTTCTGTGCAGTAGGTAAGGTTTGCAGTGCTGTTGCTTATTGTGTTCATTGGATGTAAGGAGCTGGCACAACAGATCCCTCTGAGAAGCCTGTTTTCCATGACGGAAGCTTGCAGTGAAGTCTGTGTGCTATTCCTCTTCTTCTGCATGAAGGAAACTCATAATGATGCTGCTTGAACATATGCTGCAGGAGGAAATCTTGCTCTGTTGGTGTGAGTGAAGGTTGCACTTCTACTACATATCAGAGCTTTATTAGTACTGCTACCCGTGGACTACTTCTTGTAAGTTTGAGAAACTAAACTGCTCCTACCTGTGCTGTACCTGTACTTTGAACATGAATCTTGTTCAATTGAACCTTTGGCTATTGAATTCTATTGCAAGTGTTGAAATAATTAAATGCATTTAGGCAGAAGTCTGTAAATAAACCAGTGAGAAGACAGAGCTGAGAGAGCTGAGGGTTTAAGAGCATAAGGGAGTTAGGACTCAGCATTGTGCCAGAGGGAAATGTTTGAAAACACAGAAAAAGAAGAGAGGATAAAACACATAGGGATAACAGAGAAAGAGAGCAGGTGACAGAAAAAGGAAAAAGGAAAAGAGATATACAAAAGGGGCAATACTAAGAAATTAAAGATGAGTAATGAAAAAAGCAAGGAATTTAAAAGGACAGAAAAAAACACACAAAGAGTGGAATTTACAGGAAAAGAACAAAGGAGCTGGATAAAAGGAAGTGAGAAGCAGAGCGAATGGAGAAAGTAAGACCACAGGCTGAACAATGACAAAGAGCAGGAGTAGGAAGGCATGAGTCAGATACGGTGCAACAGGGATAGATAAACATAAAAAGGAGACAGCTATCTATTGCAAAGTGGATAAAGAGTTCCTACGGGATGGGCATAGATGTTACAGGATGAGTGAAGTGATGGAATGTGAAAGGGAGATGACACAAGTGTAAAATATGGAATTAGAAAGGGGGAAGTCTAAAGGAAGCAGCAGAAAACTAAGGGAGATGAACGGAAAACTGCAAATGAAAGAACTAAAATGAAAAATAGAAGTTTGAAAATGCATGGCATTGAGAGAGGTAGCAGTGAAGGAAACAAGTGTGATAGTAGTTTGAAATTGTGAGAAAGTGGTAAAGGTGGAGGTAGTTGGGCAACTGGGGATGCGGAAGTGCCAACAATGCAGATACGGAGATGGTGCTGAAAGTGGCACTGAGGGCCTCATTACGCATCTGGTGGTCAGACAAGGCAACCACCAGACTTGCAGTGAGGAGACTGCCACGGAGCTGGTGGTTTCCCCATTACAAGGTTTCCACCGAGGTGATCGGCGGAGTCAGCCCAGTGGAAACTGTGCGGCAGCATTGGTCTCGGCTCCACATCGAGTTGAGGCCATCGCAAAGGGGGCCCCCCAGCACCCTCGCAATGTGCACTGTCTGCAAAGCAGACAGTGTGCATTCTGACGGTGCTGGGGAGGGGGGCCTCCAGCACTGACTTACCGCCAGACCGCCATGGGAAGGCTGGCAGCAAGTACAGTTGTAATCAGCAAGGCAGCGCTGAACTCAGCCACGCCCTGGCTGAGCACAACTCAGACTGCCGTTGGACCGTCGAGAAACATATTTCCGGCAGGGACGGCGGTCTGACTCCCTGAGTTGTGATGTGGCAGCCGGACCACAACAGTTGCAGTGGTCCGACGGTTACCGCAATGTAATAAGGCCCTGAGTGATGACAGTGGGAGAATCAAAGGGATAAAGTTGGAAGTAGGAATTGAACTGAAGAGAGATATTTAGTGGTAACAGGTATGATTAAACATTAAAAGGAGTGTGGATGGTATATATATATATATATATATATATATATATTTATTGGAGAATGTGAGGTGTGCAGGTTGAAGGTAAATTTGAAGAGGGTGTGTGAATGAAGTGCAGGAAGGCAATTAAACTGAGAGAGATAGCGATAAGCATAAGATAGATACACATATAGGGCCATATTTATACTTTTTACGCAAAACTGCGCTAACGCAGTTTTGCGTCAAAAAAATTAGCGCCGGCTAACGCCATTCTGAAGCGCCATGCGGGCGCCGTATTTAACCAATGACGTTAGCCGGCGTTAGCCGCCGGCGCTGCCTGGTGTGCGTGGAAAAAAACGACGTACACCAGGCAGCGCCGGCGTAGGGGGATATGGGGCTTGGGCGTCAAGAAATGGGGCAAGTCAGGTTGAGGCAATTTTTTCGCCTCAACCCGATTTGCGCCATTTTTTTCCACTCCCAACCCCCATAGAAATGACTCCTGTCTTAGAAAAGACAGGAGTCATGCCCCCTTGCCCAATGGCCATGCCCAGGGGACTTCTGTCCCCTGGGCATGGTCATTGGGCATAGTGGCATGCAGGCCCCCCTATGCCACAAAAAAAAATAAGAAAAAACACTTACCTGAACTTACCTTAATGTCCCTGGGATGGGTCCCTCCAGCCTTGGGTGTCCTCCTGGGGTGGGCAAGGGTGACAGGGGGTGTCCCTCGGGGCATGGGAGGGCACCTCTGGCATCCTTCAGAGCCCACAGGTCCCTTAACGCCTGCCTTTTGCAGGCGCTAAAAAACGGCGCAAAAGCGGCCGTACGTCATTTTTTTTGACCCGCCCACTCCCGGGCGTGAATTTTGCCCGGGAGTATAAATCCGACGCACATGCTTCGGAGTCGATTTTTTAGACGGGAACGTCTACCTTGCATATAATTAACGCAAAGTAGGTGTCCACGCTAAAAAATGACGCTAACTCCATGGACTTTGGCGCTAGACGCGTCTAACGCCAAAGTATAAATATGGAGTTAGTTTTGCGTCGAAATTGCGTTAAAAAAAACCAACGCAATTTCGGCGCAAACGGAGTATAAATATGCCCCTGCGTTTAACAAATGAGAGGTTGAGAGTTGGAGATAAGCAGCACATTGGAAGGGATAGACTGTAGTAATGAGAGACTGAAGTGCAAAGATTCCAGGAGAAATAGAGGTCAGAGCAAAATTGTCAGAACAGATTGGGGAGGTGTGAGGGAACATGTCAGAAGCATGAGAGCAAGAGAAATAAAGATGAGCGAAAAGAGGAGATTCAAGGAAATTGATGAAACTGAAGGATAGAAGTGGAGGTATGAGGAGAACTGGGAGAGAGAGGAGGCAGCGGGATTGGACAGTCCCCCCATGTTTAAGTAAGGGGGGCTTAAACATGTTAGTGAGGGTAGCAGTGCTAGAAGCATGAGAGATTGCTGATATGCTCAAAAGAGAAAAGGTGATGATGGTGAGATAAAGGTGAGAGGCAGACTCAGAAAGAAGGGATCGAGAAACGTGAAAGACACAAAAGAAGAGTAGCATGGTTCATTAGTGCATTCCAAATGAAATTTTCAGTGGCACAAATGCACCACTTTTGCTCAATGTTACCATTGACATGCTTGTAGCTCTATGACTGTGCCCTGGAGTCCTTATATGTCATCAATTATTTCTCTTTTGGAGTCACTATAGCCTTATTTTGTAAATAAATACGGGCAAAAACATCTCTGATATACGTCCTTGAATTTGTCAGTATCGTTGAAAGTCCTACTGATATCTTGGGGGTGGGTGGCAACGTGAGGTGCTTGAAAATGGCAGGTGGTAGGGTGATTGAATATAGGTCCACCCCTCAGAGTACATTGCGGGGGCATTTTAAGGTTATATTACACCATTGGGTAGAGAGTGAGAGGTGAGACAGAGGAAGTGCTAGAAAGAGAGGCAGATGCACAAACATGCCCAGGGTAATTATACAAATGTCCTGGGATGTCCATGCCTCTTACTGAAGATTTTATTGCACCTCAAGGGAAAAGAAGTGCTTAGGGAAAATGGAAAGCAGTAGCATGTGTTAATGAAGAAGTTTTAGTAGAAATGATTATGCCTGTCCACTGACAGTGAAAGCCAAAATAGACAGCATAATCCCCTCCCTGCTGTCCTACAAATTATTGGAGGGCCCATCAATGTGAAATTGCAAGAAGGGAAAGGAGCTTCACTCGCCGGCTGGACCAGGACCTTGGACACAGGACCAGAGGGCCTGAGCTGAAAGGGTTCATTGGTCCACTGACCATCACAAGCCCTAGGCCTCTGTCCTTCCCCCAGGGGTGAGTGGTGAGAATGTGAAGGCTAGTGCTAGGGGATGAGCTGCAGTGTGTTAGGCAGAGGCAGCCGACCTAGGTGTTAGTGCAGCCTGACAGCAGCTCCAAGGCCCTCCTTTTCCTCTTCTACACAAAAGATTAATTATTAGAATCCCACTCTTTGCATGAGAGATGTTCTCAATTGTACTTTCAATGATATTATGTATTTGAAGATTGTACAGATAAGTTGTTATACGAATGCAATTGCAGCCCTGATGAAGTCACGGGTCACTCCCCTGACGAAACACGTGTAGGCGACAATTGGCGGCAATTGACAAGTGATGGTTGAATTGTGCAGCGGGAACTCAAGTCCTGAAGAATAAAAGACACAAAAACGATTCTCACAATGGACTTTGTGCTTGATGTGTGCCTTATATAAAATGATACTGTTATCAGTGATATGATCACTGTATGGAAGAGGTTAAAGGTGATCTTCTTTTAAGTGCACCATCAATATCATTAGATTTAAGTGGATAACTGAGAGGCAGCGCCATACACTCCTTACGTTCACCCATTAACACAATACGTCTTCACAACAGCACTATACAAAGCTGAGTCTGAGTTTTCATCATCCAACATGTGTATTTTTTGTAATAATTACCTTGCTGACAATGTAATTCCAGACTCTTAGAGAGGAACCATGCTCAACTCTATTTAAAACAGCGGCAAAAGAGACGATCCAAACAATTACAGGCTTATCGCCTTAATGGATATTGAGGCAACATTTGTTTTCTAGACTCCTATTCAAGGACCTTGAGGATTTGGTTTCAGTAAAGTCACTGATACCAATAAATAAAACTTTCAAAAAAATATGGGTACCACAACAAACAGCCTTCTCTAAAGTAAATCTTCACTTTATTCCTGTTTCGTGGACCTAAAATCTATGTTCAATAAGGCTTCAGGGCAGGCTCTGTGAGCTAAACTAAATCAATGGGGAATATCCTCAGCATTCGCGCCATCCAGCTTCTATACCATAATTCCTGGGTAAAAGTAAAATTGGGAGATGGCTCAACAACCAAAAAAAGATGAAAACAAGTGATGGTCTAAAACATGTCTGCATGCTTGTGCTACTTTAATTTTATTTATTTATTTCACACCTCAATTGTACTTTTAATGTAGTAAACTCTGATGCACTGTGGTTAGCCCAGACTCCCCTGACTAGTCTTCAGTATGCTGGTGATATAGTCTTACTCAGTAAGACTCAAATAGGCCTGTAACACTTGATAACCACCTTTGCTACAAAAAGTTGGAGGGATGGGTTGGAAATAAGCATCAAGAAAACAAACGTCATAGTTTTTGGTAACCTACGGCGGAAAAAGACCTTCCCTTGGTACCTTGATGGAAAATTGAACATTACTAGAACATATTCATACCTAAGAGCCATTTTTGATTGATGACTTCAGTTTACACCCACATTTTCAAGCATTGAAACAAAAAGCAACTTCCCTGGCAGCCACCTTTAAATCATTACAAACTAATCTGGGAGGCTCAACATTCCTTTGCATTCTCAAGGCAATCTTGTCTAAATTTATACCATCACTTTATTACAGATCAGAAATAATGCCATGGCAAGATTCTAAGCTTCTGTAGACACTTAAAGTGAAAATCAACAGACATCTTCTCAGACTGCAACCCAATTCATCACAGTCACAGATTCGCCTGAAATTTGGATTTTTAAGCCAAGCTCTCTCGCACCAAGACGCATTTATTAAATTCTGTGAAAAATTGAACAACCACCTGACCCTTCCTTGGCATCTCTCTTCTGGTCAGAAGCTAGAAGTGGTAGAAATATTCCTCATGTAAAAAGCATCCTGTGCATTGAGCACCTTAGGGTTTACTTTGCTAAGGGGCTCTTCCGACTCAGGTCCTCCTTTTAAACAAGTGGTGAACAGGTCAGTTAGACTTGTTTCACACCATCAGGAAAAACATCAATTTGCCAAGAAAGCCCATGCATGGATGTTTAGAAACTCGTATGTCTGCTTACACCACAGTCCTACTTGAACAACTCAAATTCTCATTACATTAAGTTGAGGTTAAGGATGGGTGATCTTCCCACAAAGGACAATACTCCACATTGAAAGAGCACATGGCCAATACAATTTTGTTGCCTATGTGGATATAAAAAAGAATTGGTAATTCACATTTTCTGTGTTTTCTCAAGTTTGATGGTTGCACAAAGATACTTTTTATGCAAGCACTTTAATACTTTACCAATAAGATCACATAGGACAGTTCTGGTTCTATGCCTAAATGGGAAGCACCCATTACTCTCGTGTAATTTTGTAAAATTCATGGAATATGTGTATTCTAGGATTCCACTATATTGACTTGTATTGACAGTCAATCAAATTATTTATGTACACAGTTTGATGTGCCCAAAATTGCCCAAATTTGTTTGATGCACATCAATATGTTTTACTCAAGCACTTTAATGCTTTACAAATAAGATCATGAAGGGCATCATGGATTAGATTCCTAATTGGGAAGTAACTATAATCTCTTGTGCAATTTTGTTAAAACTATGGAATATGTGTCTGCTAGGATGTCACCGCATTGAATTGTATTGACAATAATTTGGTAAAAAATATGTTCTATGTGGTTTCCAATATTTTACTATTTTACACTGCTCATAGGGATAAATGGTGTGGACAAATGAATAAACTTACATACATTTTACACAGTTTCATGTTATTGGTGATCGATGAGAGGAGGACATACTGATGAACTTACATATACATTACACAGTTTTATATTGGTGGTCACATTTTACTGTGTATTTATGATATTCATGTTTTATTGGTTGTTTTTATGGTTTAAGCTGAATTTGTTGAACCATGATTGTTTTTAATTGTATTTGGTTTTATACTGATTGTTTGTGTAATTAGTGATATTTTTTAATAACAGAAGCAAAACAATTAACTTTACTTACTTAACTACTGGAGCACTCACCTGCCACAGACCTTGAGCTGAAATGACTTCACCAAGGCAGAGAACCGGAATGGCCCCACAAATATGACTTCAAACTTCGGGAGCACTAGACATTGGGGCCAAGAAAATGAGTGTGAAAGAGGAAGCAAGGTAAACGCACAGCTGCACTAAATGCCACAAAGAAGAGAGGTTGGTGAGTGAGCAATCAAGGTAGATGAAAACCTTCACTAGATGGTGAGGCAAAGAAGTGATGTGTGAAGGAGAAATCAAGGTGAAGGCACAGCTGCACTAAATGGCGCACGGAAGAGAGGTTGGTAAGTGAGCAATCAAGGGGGATGAAACCCTGCAGTAGTTCGGTGAGGTAAAGAAGTGAGGTGTGAGAGAGATGCACAGCTACACTAGTCAGTGAGGCACAGAAGAGAGATGTAAAGGAGGAATCATGGTGGACACAAAGCTACACTAGATGATGAGATGAAGAAGAGAGTTATGAGGGAGGATTCAAGATGGATGCAGTGCGGTACTACACAGTGAGGCAAAGAGAGTTTTGAGGGAGGAATCAAGGTGGATGCAATGCTGCACTAGACAGTGAAGTGAAGAAGAGAGGTTCGAAGAAGGAATCAAGTAGGGCGCAAAGCACCTAAGCACCGTGGATTGGCCTCTTCCTAAGAGAGAAAGAAATATCAAATGTGGATCTCTGTGGTACTCACGGAGGCTCAACTGTAGTCAGAAGGATAGTATATCAGCCCTCAGCAGGCATAGCGCCTTATTACGGTCTTGGCGGATGAGATACTTTGTCACAAATGCGACGGATATCACGTCTGCAGTATTAGAAGTTCTATTATATCCCATAGAACTTGCAATATGGCGGATGGGATTTCTGTCACATTTGTGAGGGAGTATCCCATCCGCCAAGATCGTGATCAGGCACTTAGAATCAGGGGTCCCTGATGCCCATGAATCATCGACGAGGAAATGGCATTATTTACCTGCACCAGTCCTAGGATTGTACTAATAACATCAACCAAGAGCACAATCGGTGGGCTTAGTTTCTGAACTTCTAACACCATTTGTGTTTACAAAATAGAGTGCAGTTGTTTGCCTAGCCCCTTCGGTCACTGAAGTTGCATGCCAGCGAAAAAGATCACACATAATATGAAGGGAGGGGGTCCTTTATTTAAAGATGGGTAAATAGTGTCTTATGCTATCACTCAATGTTACTGAAGAATGCAATAAGGCTATACTGTCCCAAGGGAAGATACTGAATTTGCTCCCCTCTTCTTAACCAATGGAGCAAACAAGAGCTCAGTTATTCCACCTTGTTTACACTAATTTTAAGTAAGTTGTTTCCTAGTGCAGACAAAAAGCCTTCAGCCAGACCATAAACATTGGTTGTTCACACCATCTGGGCAACAGTTTCACCTCTTCAAATACATGAGTAGAGCAATCGACAGCTGAAAGGTGATCTCTTGACTTCTGACTTAGTTAGGTTTTCTTTGGGATGTTAACATATATTTCACGAGGGACTGTCAGTAGAGATGATGTCTACTCGGACCCATGATTTGCTTGAAGAAAGAGTGAAATGTACTGATAATGTCCATTGCCCTGTGTCTTATTGCTAACGTAGGATTTAGGGATTTTTTAAAATGTTATAAAAGAAGATGTCTTTTGGTGAGTTGTATAGTCTGTGCCCTCTTGATATAGTGCCTTCAGGCTTTTCATGTGTGTATGTGAGATGTTGAAATGTGGACCTTAGTTGAATTTTCACTTTCATCGTCCTAGTCAAATAACGTCCCAAACAGATTGTTTTGAAGTATCTGTTTAAGGGTGTGTGTATTTTGTTTCAGAAAATCCCACATTGAAGTATACATTGTGTACAAATATATCAATTACTTAGGGCCTAATTATAAATTGCTTGTTTACACACAGGTTGGTATTACGAGTTAAAAGGTATTTAACACGTCCGCTAAATATCGGATGCATTAAAAACCTCAAACTTCATTCAATTTCAGCAGGTCAGGCCTACCCAATTTTATCAGGGGAAATGTCTATGGTGTTTACTGTACCACGTGCGTTAAACACCAACATATGCATGTTATTCCCCAGTAAATTGTAGTAGGTGCTATTTATAAATAAGGAACCCAAGGGTGTTGTTGCTTAACAGGTGCAATAAATAGCCCTTTTACTTGTAATCAGTAGATTAATGTATTACATAATTCAAACTTGCAGCAGTTTAGAGACAGCTTGTAAAGTTACAGCAATCTTATGTACTAAAATTGGGCCACCTTTTTGACATGCCCAATACACAGTTGATCTGCATTAAAACTGTACATTCACATATAAGGAGGGTCTAAGTATGAAAAATAGCTGGTTCTCAATGTGATGCCATACTAATAATGGGACAGGGATTACTTTCATGGCAGACTAGCTTGAGTATTATATATGTATATGGTTTTCAGTTACAATTGATTGTAAATTATAAAACCCCACAGGAGCAAATATTTACTTTTCAGTGGAAACCAGAAAACATTGAACTCTCCTGCAACTTTCCTGCATATTTTGCTGTAAAAGCACTGTTAGTGCAGCCATGATTCCTAAACAATTCTTTTTGATGGATGCTCCTTCCATGCCACGCCGAATATGTCCTTATGACTGACTGTCTCCAGTGCCCCTGGGTGCCCAGGACCTACTTGAAATTCCCTGTCCCTGCCATTTTGGGAATATTGTCCACCTTCTCCGGATTCAACCTGATGTTCTCTGCAATGCTACTTTGCATTATGTACGCATGAAATGGCAACAGATCTAACTGTGTGTGTTTTTGTCTCTTACAAGTGTAAACAGCAGAACAGTGAACGTGGGACAACTGCTGCACAGAATGGAAAGACAAATGTTTAGCAGTCCTTGTGCTTACGTCTCAAATGGGGCATATTTACTCAGAAGTGGCGCAACGCAGCAATGTGCCAAAATTGGCAGCGCCATGCTGCGTCACTTCTGAAATGCAGGGATGTGCTATATTTACACAAATATGCGCACATCTGTGATTCCCTTATCGCTGGCGCTAAACATAGCTGCCAACGCAGGCATCCTTGCATCATAGTGCAAGGGTGAATGCGTTGAAAGGAATGATTGTTTATGAGTAGGAAGGTGTCCATTCTCGCTCATAAACAATCCACAATAGCAATTTGGCACTTCTACGTGTCCTGCAGAATACAGCACACATAGAAATAGCAAATGGTCATTATTGAATGATTATGTGCAAGAAGGAACACCTACCTGCACATAAACAATCATTCATGGCATTTCGCTCTTTCTATGTGTGCTGCAGAATGAAAAAGCAAGAACTAGGAGAAATAAAATTATTTCTCCTGGTTGCGCCATGCTGACAACACCCTTGGGGTGGTGTTAGTGTTTGGCACTGCCAAAGATTTACGAATTTTTGTAAATCTGGGGCAGCTTCAAAAGCAATGGGTGTTGTGGTGGAGCACCCACAGCAACACCCATTGCATGCCCCTCTGCCACAGAAAACTGCATCGGAGGGGCCTATATTTACAATGCCATATTAAGCCACAAAAAGTGGGTAAGTGCCACCTTGTAAATATGGCGCATTGCACAGTGCCACTGGAGTGCAACAAAACATGATGCTTTGGTGGTGCTAGAGGGATGTAAATATTCCCCTATATCTGGTAGGCATAGCCCAAAAAATAAAGAAACACAAGGAGAAGGAAAGAAAAGCTTTACTAAAGTAGATAGACCTTGCTTGGTGGTCTTCCTACCTTTAGAGGTTCACCTCCTATATCACACTGGTTGACTTCATTCACATGGTGGCCTTAACAGTCAAATGACCAAAGGTCTCTTGTAGATTATGAACTTTAATATTGCAGTTGTTCTTCCGTACAGCAGCAGAGTTCACTGTCATCAAAGGTCATGTAGCCAAAAGAATGCACATTATCGCCACTGCTTGAATTACTGGCTGTTAAGAACAAATGCACTTACAACCATTCTTTCTCAGAATGCGCACCAAAAGTTGAATACTCGCTTCCTCCTGTCATTTGTACCACATCCTCCCTGCCAGCATAAAAAAAATCTAAAACTCTTCCTTCTCAACCTCTATTTCCCATCTCCTGGACTTTAGTCTAAAGTCTGATCTTCAACAATTGTGACTGTCATCTGCAACTTACTGCTCCACTTCACTGGGCTGGATATGTTGGAAACTTCTACACTCCGCCTAGCTCATCCTGAGGCATCCTTATTCTACCCGACAATTCATCAGGATTAATTCGGTTAGTACTTATTTACCTTTGTGGAAGTTACAAGACAGGCATGCTTTTTAATTCCTTGATATTATTGCTCTTTGCTGATTGCTTCGCTAGAATGTTTGCAGTGGTATCACTTTATAGTTACACAATTTTGTTCAAGGTAAAGCCCTTGTCTTAGTTTTTACAAACATGTTCTACAGGAAGCTCTCTGATGAGCTTAGGTCTTGTGTTGGCTATTCAAAAACTTAGATAAATATCTTCAAACGTACATGTTTGGCTTGTAGTGGGACTAGCCTGCTGGGAAGAGAGGTTTGAATGGTGGAAAACAAGATATGCAGAAAGATGAAAGGAGTAATGAAAAAAATCCTGAAAGAGCAAATTCAGAAAAGGGTACAAGAAGGGGATGAGGAGAAGGAAAGAAGGAAGTAAGAACTGAGAATAGCAATGAATGAGAGAAGGAAAGATAATAAAACAAAAGGAAGCACTGGAAAAACAAACTGTCATGAATGTAAATGTAAAAACTGATACCCAATGATTTTTCCAAGTTTAAAAAACACACTGAAAACCCTACCAGAATGGACAACAAATAGAAACTGTAAATAGAAAAGCCTACTTGTGATTTGAAAATTGCATATCGAAGAACCTATTTCTATGTTCCGAGCTTCATGTCTAAATCAGAAGAATATTAGAAATTTACCCATAAGAAATAGGATGCAGAATCTTTGGGAATCAGACCAGACTGCGATCTGCTGCAGCTCTACTAAAATTAAATGTATACCATATAGAGGGCATAGACCGGCTGCGTATTCACAGCAATGACTACAGGAGATACCCACATAGAGGAAAGTAACTCAAGGAGTTTTGTGTGCTTCATCTGAGGTCCCTTTCTTTTTCAAAGCTACCACAACCACAAGATGGTCCCATAAGACCATAATACATAGTCATGTGTTATTTATGTGGAATTAGTCTGTTAACATGCGTGTGCGTGTGTGCATGTGATTTCCCATCCCAAACGTAACAAACAGAATATAAAAGGTTATAGCTGGCATATAGCCATGAACACTGGAGAGGAGAAAAGCCCAGGAGAGATTTGTGTAGCCTCCTCTTGCAGCAACACCTACCATACTTCGACACATCAAAGGTCTTAAAGCCCTCGCCATTCTCGATAATGATAGCATAGGTGCCGAGCGATGGCTCATCAGAAAGCTGGAAGGAGAGATCCACAATGCCTTTGTTTGGTGCCACTTGCAGCCACTGGGCCAGACGGTTTCCGTTAGGGTCCTGCACCAAGGTGGGAAGGGAACATAAAGAGTAGCTAGTCAATGGCACACATCCCTGTCCTCAACTAACGGTGAAGGCCTGTTACACTCACAATGATGTTACATAGTCCATAGGAACCAAGGGGCAGATGTACACAAGTTTTTATCAATCGCACATCCTGTGATTCACTAAAGTAGTGGTTTGAAACTGTTTAAAAGTGTTTACCTATACATGTTAAACCCATTTACTGAATCGCAAAATTATATGACATTCTTTAAATGAGCTTGGAAATGGTTTACAAGCAGCTATTTGGAAAGAGGCATGTTGTGGATGTCTGTTTCCAAATAATGTCTCAGTCCCATGTGTATCAATAATTTGCAACCTTAAGTCAGTGTTCGATGAGACCTCAAAGAAACGTTTATGAAATAAAAAACTTTTTTAAAAGAAGCAGTGTTTCCTTAAAGGAAATATGACTGTTTTTTTTTAAACATACTTTATCTAAAGTCAATCACAGACATGGTCGTCCACTGACGCAAGCAGGCCACAACCCCTATGATTTCTTCAATCAGAGTTAGTCACATTTGTAACCTGGTCATAACTATTAATGAGGCAGGTCAGATTGCGACCCTCTCCAAATCTTTTTGTATATATATTCGATCACAAAAGCTTTTCTGGTATAAAAAAGAATACGAATATTGTCTACAGAGGAATGCTCTACTAAAATGTAACACATGCCAAAATACCTTTATGACCCTCAGTACCAATGGCCTGGGAAACTCCAGAATGTGTGACATTTCCGACTAACACGCGTCTCCATGAACTTTTCCCCAGGTAAATTTCCTCGGGGCAAGGGCAAGTACACTTGAAACATTTGAGCCAAGAATCACAATGTGAATTAATCTGAAGAGTATTTCTTTTTGATCAGCATTCTGATTTCTCATATGTTTTCAACAAATTGTCACAAGAGATAAACAATTTTGTGATGCCTGCCTCTTGATAAATTATTTCTAATTCTACACCATTGGGCTTCTGGGATCATGCTTATAGGTGTGTGAGCTGTGCTCCTGGTTTGAGAGAGAGCTTCCTGAGTAGAGGCACAAGTATCTCTCCGTCCTTCGACTTTCTGACTTAAGTAATGTCAAATATATTCAGTGATTTTTCTATCCAACTAGTTGTCTTCCAAAAAAAGCAGACAACAATACATTACATAGATAAAGAAATGTCTCTTACCTTGAGTTCGATGATAGAATACTTAACATGGGGAGAGAGGAGAAAAAAAACGTTAACCAGAAGGGAGACAGAATTGTTTTTCAAGTTTAAAAGCTTACAAAAATAACACTAAAAAATAGGAAGCGGTTGGAGAGGGAAAACGTGTGATAAGGAAAATGTGCACAAAACGAGAGATAGAACATTAGGGAAGATGACAACTAAAGAGAAAAACAAAAAAAGGAACAAGGAAGTGGCAAATAACTGAACAAAGAAAGAGGGAAAAGAATGAAAGAACGGAATAAAGAATGGAAAAAAATGAAAGAAGAATATTGATAAAGTAGTCTGAAAGCAGAAAGAAGAAACAAGCAGAAAAATGAGCTAAAAGAAAAAGAAAATACAGGAAGGAAGTAAATAAAAGAAAGAAATAGCGAAAGAATGAATAGAGGAAGCAAGATAAGATAAAAATTACATAAAAAAGAAGGAGTAAAAAAAAGCTGAGATTGAAAGGAGGACGAGAGAAAAGAGGGAAAGAAAAAATGCAACAAAGCAGCAGGAAGGAAAAATGGATTTAGAAAAAGAAAGAAAAGGAAATGCAATGAAAGGGCGTTGTGAATGGAGATAATAGGGGCCTCATTTACAACAAAATGGTGCATCAATCACAATGTGCTAGTTTGCTTGCGACGCTGTGCGCCCCACTAAGGACAGTATGGTAGCACTGTATTTACAATACAGCGTACCAGGGCGGTCATTAGCACTGCTGCATCAGAATTTCTGAAGCAGTTGTGGCGCCTTACAAGACTAGCATCAACATGTTTGACACTAATACAGCAAAGCTTGGGAAGGCCCATATTTATTCATTCAAACATTGGTTACTGTAGCATTTGATTTCATGCTGTTTCAGCAATATCATCAAGGGGGTGGGGCACCCCCAGTTAGTGACTGACCAGGTGGAATCATAGGGTCTCAGGGTCTCCCTTCTGGTCGATAACTACCTGGAGTTCCTTCCTGCTTGGATAAGATTGTTATTGCAAACCATACACTTGACATTTGGGACGCCATTTACAAAACTATTTGTTAAATAATAGTTTTTTCATGGTGCTCTTTTGGCGGAAGTTTGTTTTGTGTGATTAGGCATAGCCTCTTTTCACCTTGCACCCTCATGATACCCTGATGGGGGTATGATGAGCCTACTTTTTCAGTTTCAATATTTTTTTTACTCAATGTTGCTAGGCAAAAGTACACAACAGAAATATATTGTAGTTACAAAAAAGCATATAATAAAATATTCAAGGAGATTTAACACAACACTACGAATTCCATTTACAATTGGTAATATTAAAATCTCAACAAAATAATTATGCGAATTTGGTGTAGATTCTTTCGCTGTTTTGCAAGGGACATGTCCAAAAGAATTCAAAGGGGCAGAGGGCATCAACAACCATCTTAGCTGGGCAACTTTGGGAGACAATTCTGCATTCAACGATACACATTTCAAGAGTGTCTATGCAGGCAATGACTACAGCATAACCAGTGGCTACTGCCCTTTAAATAAGTCCATGAGTTCACTAGAGAGGTGGGAAAATGTTACAGAAATTAAGTTCCCAATTTTGGACTGAATCTACAAGGAAGCAGCTATGTGATGATTAAAGGCTCTCAGACTCGCTACTCTTCTACATTGGTTTCTGTAGGATATGCTCTTTTTAGCAGTGGTTTTCCCAGGAAATGTAGGTGACACTAGGGGTCAGATTTAAAAAAAAATAGACCAATGAATGTTGCTGGACTACGTTGTGCTGGGTAAGAGAACAGCCTTATGTGCAAAATACCAAATCTAAGAAATCAGTCTGTACAATGAAGCTGTGGCTATAGCAAGGTGCCCTCTCTTCTGATGCCCAAATACCTTCTGACTTTAAGCAGTCTAAATCACTTGCATGGGCTGTTTTTAGATGACATGGATGTTATGGGTGCGACTACAGCCTCATAGTTAGCCACAAACTTTCTGTGATATCCAGTGAGTCCTTTCTGTAATATCCAAAGAGAATCTCACTTGTGCCTGGATTGTGGGAATCCCCTACAGAAAATAAATTTTGGCATCCAAAGGGAGAATCTTCCCATTGCCCACCTGATGGCTAAGATAGACAACAGAGGTCTGCCCCACTTGGCACTTGGCTGGCCTGAAGGTCAGGTTTGCTCCCAGATTCCTGCCCAACACCTTTTCTAAGTGTCTAAGTTGGCCCTTCCATGAATTCCTGAAGACAGCACTCTCATAAATGTAATCCATCCTGAACTCTTGTGGAAGGACCATTCTTGATCACAAAAGACATAACCCTACCCTGATTCTGTTGCGTGGGCTCTCATTATCCTAAATGAGACTACTGGATTTCTAGGTAGCAGGGTTGTTCCTGGTGTGGGGGACTAAGTCTTACCCACTTGGAAGGACCACTGTCACCTCAAATCCGGTTTTGCTCCGGCTAACTAGCAGTGCCTCATCTCTCCCAAGGGGAAGAGATGATTGGGCAGCCGAGCGCATGACATCTTTGGAACTTCTCAGGGAAGTTGTGGTCACTCAGATCCAAACCAGTATGATCTCATATACAAATGACAAAGGCAGTTTAAGTTTTATAGATTGTTTTAATAAAACGACTGCATTTTAGATATTAAGGCGTGAGCCGAAATAACCAGAACCATACAACACAGTAGGATTAAAATAGTCACGAGGAGAGTGAAACATAAGAATAACGCTATCATGGTGTTAATAGATTCTATTCTCTCTCTCAGTTAGTTCTATTTCGAGCACAGCATGTTAAGCTACTAACTTGCATTTTAGATTCCCCCGGAAGCCATCAACCCTCATACCTGAGCAAAGGCCTGTGATCTGGTTCAGCATCTGCAACGAGGCAGTCAGCGTCTAGTTGTGGTTCCCTGGTCGGAATCTCCCTCTTGCGTGTTTTAGGACAAGGAAGTGTTTTTATAACTAACATGCCAATGTGATCACAAAATGTCCCTACGCAAGAATGCCAAAGACTAAACTCCTACCACATCTATCGGCAATGTACCAGACTGTATCCTTGACTGAAGCACAGAGTGAACAAGAACTCCAGTGCTGAAGTAGGCTAAACAGTGTGATACAAAAAATAAAACAAGACCGTAGAACTGGCTATTCGAAAAATAACAGTACGAAGCTGAATAAAAAGCATTTAGAGCAAAGTGCACAGAGGCTCTATGCTGCGAGCAAAGGAATAAAATACATCCAGGGCAAAGTGCACAAAGGCCTAACGCCTGAAGCTAACACGCAAAGGATACATAAAACTGACCACACTACAATTCGACCCTTCTGGCATAGAGAATACTGTCTTCTCCTTGGCACCAGCTGCTTATGAGATCTGCCAGTACCCAAGTAGTGAGAAGCACCAAGTCAATCTACTCTCTTGTCATCTTAGGGAACCAGGTGAGCAGCGGTCTTGGTCACTGTTTGAGGGCCCTGCAGTCCACACAAAAGTGCAAGTCTGTGGTTATTGCTTGAGCACCAATGCCACTGGGCTGGCCAAAGGACTAAACCAACACTTAATCATCACCAAGTCCAATATCTTGGTAACTTTTGCCTTGATGCACTCAGTCATACATCTGGTAAGTGTCACTATTTACTGGCAAGTTATCCCCTATGGACACAGACAGGTGTCATTCTGGAGTCAGTGAAAAGAGATGGGAAAATCATCCCAGCACTTCTCTACACTCTTTCTGCTGCTTAGGCATTATTGCAGGGGCACCATATAAGGCATCAATAGAGTCATCTTTCACATCATCATGCTGCAGGTCTGGAAGTAGCTTGCTGACTTCCTCAGCCTCCTATGTCTTTTCCATAATGTGCATTGTGAAGAAGGCAAAGTATGACTTAAGCGGTTCACATGCAGTACCCTCTTTGGCTGCATTGTGGCACCAGGGTTCACCAAGTAGTTTATCTCAGAAATCGTATGCCTCAGTACCAACACCTCCTGACCATCCTGGTACCCAGTTAATACTGCTTTCTGGCCATATCACTGATTTATCAACTTTGGGCTTACTTGAAGGATTTTCTTTACCGGACTTATGGATTGTGCCCTCAATCCCTGAAGCTAACCAAAGTCCATCACATCCTTTTCAAGTGACTGAAATTCAGAGGCTCCTTCTCACCTTCCCTGACTAAAGTAAGTGTGCCCCACACTGGGTGCCCAAACAGAAGCACAAAGGGACTGAACCCTATATTCTTCTGTGAAATATCACTGTCAGTTAACAGGAGACATGGCAGGAGAAGACCCCACATCATCCTTAGGTTCTCTGGCAGACTTTCCATCATGCTCTTAAGGGTCTTGTTAAACATTTCTACAAGCCCATTTGTGGTAGGTTGAATGACATGGAGCATTGGTAGGTCACACCAGTTTGCTCACACATCTTTCTCCTGTAAGAGAAAATGATGTTTGTTCCACCATCAGAAATCACTGCCTTAGCAAATCTAGCCCTAGAAAAAGATCCCTGGGAGTGCCTTTGCTGTTCAAGTGGAACAACTACACACGTTAGAGGCACTATCAGAGACTTAGTTGAACCTTCTGACTTACCATTCAACTGACAGAAGGATAGATTTCACAGAACATCTCTGGGTCTCTGAGCATCCCTGGTGAGTAGAAAATAGGGCCCGGTTCACAAAGAGTGTCTGCAGTTGTGGCGGAAGCTCCACACTTGTGGCGAAGTCTCTGCACTCATGGCAGAATGTCCACACAGCTAACTGGAGAGATTGAGCCATGCGGAGATTTCGCCACAAGTGTGGTGTATATGACACGAGTGCAGAGCCTCCACCATAACTGAGGAGCCTCTTTGTGTGTTTTGTATGCCTAAGTGTCCTGCTAAGCGCACTTAATGGGTCAATGACAACAGGTAATCACTCTGCATATGGGATCAACTAATTTCTTGCTAGCTCACGGCCAAGGATTCACAGGCTCACTATCAAGCAGTTCATTCTTCCAACCAACCTAAGGCCTTATTTAGATATTTTTGAAGGGGTTACTCCGTCACAACGGTGACGGATATCTCATCCATGAAATCTAAATCCCATTATATCCTATTGGATTTAGATGAATTTAGATTTCGGCAGACAGGGTATCCTTCATTGCTGGGATGGAGTAACCTCTCCGCGAATATCTAAATCAGGCCCTTAGTCTCTTCTAATCACTCTCTCACATTGGCATCCCAAAAGGCCATTCAAAGCACTGCAGCATGCTTCTTTCAGGGTCTGAAGAAATATGATGACATCATCATCCAGATAAAACTCCAGTGGCTCCCCTTGCAAACCTGCACCTTCTTCAGATCCAGAATGCTTCATGCACAAAGCCATAAAGATAAACACCCAGCTTATCTTGTACGCTCTCTGCACACCGGCAGACAGGAAGCCCTCAGACTGGAGGCTAAGAAGTGTAAAAAAAAGAAAAAACAAAGCAATAGGCATTTAACCCCTACACACCAAGGATCTAGAATAACATTCCCATATGTACCAGAAACAACCAAATGCTGTTCTTATAGAGGAAAAGGTAGAAGATGCACCTCCTCAAAGAACAGAAAATTACAATGTAGGAATCGTACACTTATGGTCAATGAAACCAACTACCTCTCCTATCAGTCATTGACTGTATGCCTTCCTTTGGCCCTGTACAGCACTTCACTCACTTTGGGCTAGGTTTGTGTTATAAAAATACAACATACATACATACACGGCCCTACTAGGTCCCTTCATCTACAGTTAACACACTTGCTATTGTGGGTACAGCTGGTACAAGTCTTTTCACCTGGCACTCCCTTTTGTAATTCCCCTCGTTGTGACACGTATAACAAATAAGCACCTTGAACTTGGAAAAACCTTCCTGTCCTCCTTTCTCCTTGTGTTCCTGACTCGGAACCCAATTCCCTTTTCGATTTTGCCTCTGTTTGACCCTTCAGAATATCCCTGGTCATCACCCTTTTGTTTGGAGCCAGTATGTTGAGAGTTCCTCTGCACTTTTTACTTAAAGCCATGCTGCTCCAGCTATTTGTTAGCCAGCAGCTCAATCTTCTCTTGATCCTTCTCTCTCAAACGAGTGGAGGTGACTTTAGTAATTTGGTGGCCCATGGATAATTCATTATCTAGCTAAACACCCAGGTTCTTAACCACTGGGACAGGGGTCAGAATAGTACTCATCACCTTTGGCTACAAATGAGTGCCACAGAGATGGGGAAGGTTGCCCCCCAAAAGCACCTGAGTCTTATCCCCATTTAATTTGAGGAAGTTGGTGTTCATCCATGTAGATACTTGTGTAAAACATCTTTTCAAAGCTGCTGTGCTGTCATTTGCTGGGGATGACAGAGAGATCACAAGCTGAGTATCATCAGCATATGACAGAAGAGTAAGACCACAATTTTCCACATCTGCAAGTGGACTTCCGTAGACATTAAACAAAATAGGACTTAATATGGAGCCCTGAGGGACTCAGAAGGGAAGGGGATGAGGCTTGGAGCAATGCTGATGAGAACGAACCTGAAAGACAAAGTCTTGCAAAAAAGAACAGTGCCATGCACACCCATAGGCCCTAATTTCGACCTCGGCGGTCTTTATGAAAGACCGCCGAGGTACCGCCACGCTGAAGACCTCCAGTGCAGGTGGTTTTCCGCGCAGCATATTATGACTGCTGGCAGCCCTCCATCCTTTTTCGGACAGAGTGCCGCCAGAAGCCATACTGGCAGTTGGCAGGGAAGTGGAGGCTGCTCCACCTCCACAACCCATCATCAGAACACCGCCCACCGAATCACAACCCATGATTCAGTGTGGCAGTGTTCTGGTGACAGGGTGCTGGTGGCTGAGCAGCCCCCATGGATCCTGTCCCCTCCCGGAGGATCACCGGAACAGGTAAGGTCATCGTCCGTTATTGGAGGGGTGTGGGGAGGTGTTGTGTGGTGTGTGCGTGCATGGGGGTGTGAGTGTGAGTGTGTAGAGGGGGTGTGTGAGTGCGTGTATGCATGCAGGGGGTGTTGTGTGTTTGGAAATGTGTGCGTGTCTGCCTGTATGTTTGACTGTGAGTATGTGTGCGTGTATGTCTGTATGTATGTGTGCGTGTATGACTGTGTGTGCCTGCTGGAATGTTTGTTAGTATGTGTGCGGGTATGTGTGGTGGTGGTGGTGTCTGTGTGCGTGAAGGGGGATGTGTGTCGATGTGGGGGGGGTGGGGAGTGGGGGTTCTACCACCTTTGGGGGGCGGTAGGGGGCTCGCGGTGTGGGTGGAGGACTCAGGGATGGGGGAGGGGGTGGCAGAGACCCCTATCAGTGCCAGGGAAGGAATTCCCTGGCACTGATAGTGCCTACCGCCATGGATTCCGTGGCGGTTCCAAACCACACGAAATCCATGGCGGTATGCAGGGTCATGATACCACCGGCGGTCTGGTGACGGCCGCCGGACTGGAGACCGAAGTCTCCAGCCCAGCGGTCGTCACCACCCTGGCGGTCGGAGTGGAGAAGTGGCGGATGACCATGGCGGTAACCGCCATGGTCATAATTCCATTTTTTTTTTCCGCCGGCCTGTTGGCGGTATTACCGCCACTTCTCCCCCATCCCCCAGGGTTTTAATGAGGTCCATAGTCTCTAATCTTTTAAGAAGTATATTATGGTTCACCATATCGAAAGCAAAACTGAGGTTCAAGAGAGTTAGTGCTGCAGTGCCTACCGTGTCTAGTTGTTGCCTAAGATAGTCCGTGACCGGCAAGAGAACTTACTCTGTGCTGTGTCCTGCTGTAATGGCTGATTGAGAATGGTGAAGCAGACCATTAGTTTCTGCGAACGACATAAGCTGTTTATTCACACGTTTTTCAACCACTTTGGGAAAAGTGGGCCTATAATTTGACCAAGTAAACTGATCTAAATTAGGCTTCTTCAGCAAGGGCTTGACCATTGCATGTTTCCATGCCCTTAAAGACTGAATGAGTACATCCAAGGATTGTGATTTGAATTTGCAGAAAACCGAAGAAGGGCACTGGTCAAGAGGTGAAACTGACTTAATTGTAGAAGAAGAGGAATATGATGGGTCCAAAGCTGAAATTTGTTCAATCCACAAGGCCCATCCAAGCAAGCCTGTTGGGGAGTACATTCTGATGTATGGGAGAAAGAGGTCTGAATATCATTTACCATTTCAAAAAGAAAGTGGCTAACTCCTCACAAAGGGGTTGTGATAGATGAATGACAGGTATTGTGTTTGTATGATCAGAAGGTGTCTTAACCACCCGAAAAAGAAGTTTTTAGCTGTTTTGGGCAGAGCTAATTTTGTTCGACAAAAATATGCGGCTCTAGAAGTTCTACATTTTTTATGATACTCTTCTAGAGCTTCCTTTTTTTTTACATTGTTTGGTGCGCAATAAGATTTACAATGTGAAAATCCTTGGCCTCCAACTACCTTCACCACTCATTCCAGTTCCACAATATACCACAAATGTAAGTTTCAAATGGACCACCATCTGCTCTGTTGCTTTCTTTGAACCTCTAGAGTTCCTGCTCTGGCTGCAGGCCAGACTGTCTAATCAAGGGCAAGTGGCACCACAGACTTCCTGCAACAAAGGGCCAAATGACAGATGTTACTGGGTTCACAGACTGTCTAGACTAGACATCCCAGTAAAGGACATCAATGACCCATATATTTGGTGTATCATTGAGCCTTGTAGTAGCTTTCAGTGGCACCACACACTGCCTAGGTTAATGGGCCTCATTATGCACATCATTGACCACACAAGGTACCTGCAACAATGGGACTAGGTAATGAGCATCCGTGGCCTCACAGAGTTCAGGCACAACTGGTCCTACCACTATGTATCAGTGATCTCAGATGGTATGTGCACAAATAGTTCTAATGGTCCATATTGAGTGTCAGTGGCACTGATAGGCCTAGTAACAAGAGTCAGACCAATTGCGGTGGCGGTGCAGCTGTATGTGTGCTATGGCCTAGGGCTCTGCTGGAAATGGCCCTTTATGCAGGGTCATTCCCAGACTTTCTTGCCTTCCTCCTACTTGTTTTCTGACCTTGTTTTCGTTGGCTTTAGGACTCAGGGCAGTTTACCATTGCCAACCAGTGTCAAAGTGCATGGATGCTCTGCTTAAAACATGGTAACATTTGTGTATCCACAATTGGCATATTTAATTTACTTGTGAGTCCCAATTAAAATGCACTATATGTACCCAGGGACTGTAAATTAAATGCTATGAGTGGAGCTACAGCACTGATTGTACCACCTACTACAGTAACCCTTCAAACATGACTCAGGCCTGCCACTGCAGAGCCTTTGTGTGCAGATTTAAACAGCCATTTCGACCTAGCAAGTGTGTGTACTTGCCAGGTGCAAACCTTCCTTTTCATTACTGTTGGAGATGGCCTTTCTGAAGGGTCACCCCCAAACTTTTTGCCTTCCTCCTTCTCTTTTTCTGACCTCATTTTTGCTGGCTTTAGGACTCTGTGCACTTTACCACTGCTAACCAGTGCTAAAGTGCATATGCTCTCTCCTTAAAACATGGTGACATTGGCTCATACCCAATTGGCTTATTTAATTTACTTGTAAGTCCCTAGTCAAGTGCAGTATATGTGTCCAGGGCCTGTAAATTACATTCTACTAGTGGGCTGCAGCACTGGTTGTGCCACCCACATAAGTAGCCCCTTAACCATGCCTCAGATCTACCTCTGCAGTGCCTGTGTAAGCAGTTTAACTGCCACTTCGACTTGGCATTTAAAAGTACTTGCTAAGCCTTAAACCCCTCTTGTTCTACATATAAGTCACCCCTAAGGTAGACCCTAGCAAGCCCATAGGGCAGGGTGCTATGTAGGTTAAAGGCAGGACATGAACATGTGTGTTCTATATGTCATGGTAGTGTAAAACTCCTAAATTCGTTTTTACCCTGCTGTGAGGGCTGCTCCTTTCATAGGATAGGTTTGGGGCTACCCTCTTATAGTGTTTGAGTGGTAGATCTTGATCTGAAAGGAGTACCCAGGTCATACTTAGTATGGCCAGAATGGTGATACAAAATCCTGCTTAATGGTGAGGTTTGAGTTTATATTACTATTTTAGAAATGCTTATTTTAGAAAAGGAACATTTCTCTACACTTAAATCCTTCTGTGCCAATCCACGTCTGGCTAGATTTAGTTGACAGCTCCCTTGTGCATTCACTCAGACACACCCCAAACACAGGATACTCAGCCTCACTTGCATACAACTGCATTTTGAATTGGTCTTCCTGGGCTGGGAGGATGGAGGGCTTGACACTTACATGTCAAAAGACAGTAGCCTGCCCTCACACAAAGGACTGCCACACCCCCTACCAGGACACTGGCAGAAAGGATGGAACTGAAAGGGGACCTTGTGCACTTCTAAGCCACTCTTTGAAGACTCCCCCACTTCAAAGGCACATTTGGATATTTAAGCAGGGTCTCTGACCCTACCAACTTAGACACTTCTGAGGTAGACACGCTACCTGACAAAACGATTCCTGGAGAAGAGAACCTGAACCAGAACCTGCATCCTGCCAAGAAGAACTGCCTGGCTTCCCAAAGGACTCACCTGACTGCTTTCTATGAAGGACTGCTGCCTTGCGGTTGCCCTGCTGCCTTGCTGCTCTCTGGCTGTGGTGGAAAGTGCTCTCCAAGGGCTTGGAAAGAGCTTGCCTCCTGTTCCCTGAAGTCTCAGGACCAAAAAGACTTCATCTCTACAAGAAGGACTCTTTGTGTGCTGAAAATCGATGCAAAGCCTGCCAGAAATGACGCACAGTCTGCATCGCGGTGAAAAATTCACTGCACGCTGAACCGGAACGACACAGCCCGACTCTGCAAGGAGAAGATGGACGCAGCGTAGCGACCGGAATTTCGATGCACCGCCCACTGGATCGACGCACAGGTGAGCCAGAACGACGCAGCCCGACGTTCAGAGACGTAATCGACACAGCGCCTGCCATGCGGTAGAAATTACCATGCAACACCCACCGGATCGACGTAGCCCCTGTGACTTCATCCTGTCAGCGCCAGAAATCTATGCATCGTCACCGGGGCGTCCAAAAACCCCGCAACGCAAAGAGGATCCACGACTAAGCAACAGAAATTGACGCAAAGCCATCCCTGCATGAAAACTAAATGACTCATTGCCGTGTGCGGCTCGAGACATCAACGTAAACCTCCTGGTTTCACGCATCTCCTGCTCTGCAGTTTTTTGCAGAGATTTTGAACGCAAACAAGGTACTTTGTGCTTGAAAGAGACATTTATTGTTTTTAAAAGACACTTTATATCATTTTTACAGTGATATTTTCAACATAAACTTATTGTATCTTAATCGTTTTGACCTGCATCTTAGCAGATAAATATTAATTATTTTCTAAACACTGTGTGGTGTATTTTTGTTATGTTCTACTGTGTTATTGCATGATGTATTGCCCAAATACTTTACACATTGCCTTCTAAATTAAGCCTGACTGCTAGGGGCCAAGCTAACAGAGGGTGGGCACAGGATAATTTGGATTGTGTGTGAATTACCCTGACTAGAGTCAGGGTCCTTGCGTGGACAGGTGGTAACCTGACTGCCAACCAAAGACCCCAGTTCTAGCAATTACATATACATCACCCCTAAGGTAGGCTTGTTTTTCTCCAATGGCAGGGTGCAGTGTATTTAAAAAGCTGGACATGTATTTTTGAATTTAACATCCAGGCAGTGAAAAACTGCTAAAGATATTTTTCACTACTGCAAGGCCTATCTCTCATATCGGCTAACATTAGAGTTACCTTGAAGCATCCTTTAGGTGTAGCTTTCAATTGGGCAAAAGATAGGAACATGGAGTTTGGTGTATCTGGACTCACAATTTAAAATCACAACTTATGATGAAGTCAGATTTTAAATTCTAAGTCTGAAAATGCCACTTCTAGAAAGTTGAAATGTTCTTACTTAAACCATTCTTACTCTAAGCCTCTGCCTGGCTCTCAATACACGTCATGCCACAGGTGAGGTGGCAACTGAACTTGTGCATTCCCTCAGACAGCCACACACAATGGAAGAATAGGTTTTGACTTGATTGGCCTTCATGAATCATTTACTGGCTTGTGGGGGGACAGACCTTAGCATTACCTCACTTACACCTGAATAGGCTTGTCCTGTCCACACACAATAGGGCTTACAATTCCTGCATTCTCACTTCAGCCAGCTTGGAGCCAGGAAAGGGGAAGAAGAGCATCTGGGCGCTTTAAAGGCATGCCTCTAGAAGTGTCTCCCACCTTCCAGAACCAGGGCATCAAAGTATAAATACTGGACCCTAAACCTCACCAAATCAGAATTCCACTGGAACCAAGGACACTCTGCCAGGAAGAAGGACTGCTGTGCTGACCCGAGGGACTGCCACTCTGCAACTGCATTGCTGTGCTGGCCTACTGCTTGCTGTGTGCTGTGCTATAAGAGGGACTGCCATTTTGCTATTTGCTTTGCGGTGCTGGCCTGCTGCTTCTTGTCTGCAGTGAGAACGACTGGACCTGTTCTTATGATTTTGGAACCTAGGATTCTCCAAGGGCTTGTTGGCTTGTCTCCTGTTCTCCTGCAGTCTCAGGGGCATAGAAGACTGCCTACAACTCTCCTGGTGCTGCTGGACTCAGGCAAGGGTAAGACTAACAGATGGCAGAGGGGCCCCCTCCAGTCCTGGGTCTCAGAAGTGGGTTCTGCAGCTGATTTCCCCAAAAACCAACGCATCAATGCTTTGCTTCATCAAAGGTACTGATTCAGCAGACCCTGCGTGGGTTCTGTAGCCGGCCTACCCTTCATTCCATTGGGGTTGCCCTGGATTTTGGATTTGCACCAGCCCCTCCTGTCCTTTAGTAACCTTTTGAACACTAGTGATTTCTAAGCACTGTTTTCACATTTAGGGCCTGATTACAACTTTGGCGGAGGGGGTTAATCCGTCCCAAATGTGACAGATATCCCGCCACCGTATTACGAGTTCCATAGGATATAATGGACTCGTAATACGGCGGGCGGGATATTCCGTCACATTTGGGACGGATTAACACCCTCCACCAAAGTTGTAATCAGGCTCTTAATCTTTAAAAAATCATATACCAGCTTCTACTGATTTAATTTTTGTTGTTTGGTCTGGTTTTATTCAGATAAATATTATCTATTGTTTCAAAACTGTTGTGGAGTATTTTTGTGGTGTCTTTTACTGTGTTACTGTAATTAAGTGTTGCACAAATACTTTACGCATTGCCTCTTAAGTTAAGCCTGACTGCTCCATGCCAAGCTACCAGAGGGTGAGCATAGGTTAATTTAGGGTGTGCATCTGACTTACCCTGACTAGGATTGTGGTCCCTATTTGGACAGGGTGCAGACATCTGCCAACTAGAGACCCAATTTCTAACAGGCATCATTAAGCTAGTCTGAGCTTGGAGCACAGCCACCTGGGAATAGTCTATGGACAGAATTTTCTTATGTGCTTGAAGTGTACTTCTGTTTATATGGTTGTGTCCGCAGTCCTCACACCGCTGCCCAGTGCTGAGAGACAACCAATAGCTTGAGACAGTCACAGGGGTCCAACAGCTCAGCTCCTCATTCCTCATGTCTTCCTTCAAGTGACGTATTCTCTGAGATCCAGTGGATTCTGGTAGGTGGGCCTAATTGACTCTAAAAAGTCAACCACTGCGATTGTCATGCCCAGAGCAGAGCTCGCACACGTTTCTACATCTGTATCCATTACAGACTAGCTGTACTTACTGCATCTTTTGGTCAAAAAAGTGACCCTTTTTGTACTGATAGAAGGTATGGAGCTGCTGCACCTGGTGAGGTGTTCTGCAGAAGGGCAATGAGCAGAGACCAAACATGATGTTTTTGTGAAATATCAGTTTAATTGAAAACAGCCTCCTTTCGCCAAGGAATAGCAATTACACTGAAAACAGGTGTATCGTCCCTGTGACTCTGTGGGCTGCTGCCAGCTCTTGTCCAACGAGGCACAGTTCAGCCAGGCTTCCACCTAATACTTCAACACACTTCCATGTGTTGCTGTCTGTGCCCCAAGGAGGTACCCCAAGCATTGCTTGGTCACAACTTTGCATGAAGCTCTGAACAGCTGCTCTGGCCTTTTACAGAAGCCAACTCTGGCTCTAGGATATACAACAATAAAAGAGGCACAGTTCCACTTAAAACTCATCTTAAACAAAGCCAGACAATCCTTTGAAGTGGGTACCAAATCTAATCAAAATATTTACATACACACAATACTTTGCACGAAAAGAATATATTTTGCTTATAGCCAATGTCAGACCTATAGGCTTTGCCATTTCTTGTTTGACCAACAGTCAGCTTCTAACCCCAAAGTCCTACACCCAGTGCCTTGTTCCCCGTCCTGTTCTTTCTTTCCTTTTTCCTGTCTTTGCTCTCATATTTCTGGTCTGGCATTACCGATACATATTGCTCTCCCTACAAAAATCATTTTATATATATATATATATATATATATATATATATATATGTTGTGTCCAAAAAGTAATTTACCGCACTCCAAAGTTCCTTTAGGCACCAGGTGGTTGCTATTCTTATCAATAAATCTGCCTAAAGGAACTTTGGAGTGCGGTAAATTACTTTTTGGACACAAAATATCTTTTGAGGGTGGTCTCCTTTGTTACCGGCACCGGCAGCTGAGTGATCCTGTAAGAAAATGACTCTGGCCATTTGGATAATATATATATATATATATATATATATATATATATATATATATATATATATATATATATGTATATATATATATTTATATATATACACATATAAAGTGGCTTTCAGTCAGCTCTGTTTATCCTCTGGTCTATTTAAATGTCCTTAACATGGTTGTTCTTCCTACCATAGCATATAGCATGGAGCGAATGGCAGCCCATCTCAGCTACTGATCTCTCCTGTATAAGTGTACTATTCATGAGTGTAGATTGGAAATAAGTGAACGCTTACATGTATCCACCCTCTCAGTTCAGGGCATGGAGTTTTCTAAAACTGTAATAATTAGTATAATATTACTACTAGCAACTTTTCACATATTGTGGAGATCTATGCCCCCGTAGCAGATGTAATTAAGTTTATTAATTAGAAAAATAGAATATTTTAATATAAAATACAAATTTAAAACAATTTACAGGAATTAACCTAGAATTAATAAAAATGTTTTAGCACATTAACTCTTGAAATTAAATGTATGTTAACTAATGACATAATATAAATCTGGGAATTTATATAATAAATATTACTTTGTTAAAGAAAATACAGAAATCCCACCCTCAGTGATATTTTATCTTGAAGTAATATTTAGAAGATTTAATTAAAAGTAATGTCTTTTAGCATTGTGAATTAGCTTTACATTTTTCATAAAATAAACAATTATTAATTTTACAAGTATTTTAACATTATTTCCTATGGATTGTGTTTTTTTTTTTTACTCAGTGACTCCATTATTTTCTAGGGGAGGAGTGAGTATTGCAGTGCCTGTGAGTGGCCATTTGTGGTGCTGGAGTACGTTTACACCTGTTTTGTGACCATCAGGGATTTAGCAGCGTTCTTACTCTTCGGTGGGTTTGTAGCACGTTCCTCCCCACACCCCTTCTTACAGTTCCCTAAACCTCTCCCATTCAGAAGTAGATGTTCTCCATTTCCGTCTGCAGGCTTCAGAACTACATTTTGTATTACATGACAGAACTGCGGTACTACTACTTTGCAAACTATAAAATGCAGTGAGTGGATAGGCCCTCTGTGTTTGCCACTCAATGTTTTTGAAGTTCCCCAGTTTTCCTTTTTCTCCACATGGTGGCACTTTTGCAAAAAAATTGAAACAATAGTCAAACCAATCATTTTATTGTAATTGCATTACTTCTCTTCTTTCCCAGCTACATTTTGTGATTTTTTTTATGTCATAGATACACAGAAAAAGAAAAATAACAGATGTGGACCATAGGTTCTGTTGTAGAGGACAGATGCTGCCTTTTGCTAAAAGCTAACAGTTCACTGAAGAGAAGACTGTTAGGGTCTATAATTCCAACATAGGAGTCGCCCCATCCATCTTCATATTTGCATTGAAGACCTGGATCAGTGAATATTCAAGAGGGCACTACAAACCGGTAGAAAATAATAATTAGCTAAATGTTGTTGTGTTGTTGTCAGTGGTGTTTGAAGCGGCCATGAGAGGCTCCTGTAATTTGTACTTAATGGATATGCATACTTTTTCTATCAGTGCACTGACCAGACAGGTGATATCAACATATATTCATCCCACACCTATCGCAGGTGTAAAATAGTTACTAAAGGATCACTGTTGATCAACACTCGTCGCGCACCAGCATCCTCGGAATGCACACGGAATGCATAGCAGACAGTGCGCATTCCGAGGATGCTGGCAGGGGGCCCCTGCACTGTCACTGGCCCCAGCACTGGCTTCCATAAGCCTTTTTCTTGTCAGTGACACCGCCCTGGAAAGGCTGGCAGAAAATTGAGTCATGATCAGCACAGTGGTGCAACCATGGGCACCGCCGGGGCTGACCACAACTCCGACCACCACCAAACCGTCGGGATCCATGATCCCGGTGGTGGCAGCGGTCTCCTAGAGGTCCAACCACCAGGGTCGTAATCTGGCAGTCAGACCGACAGGAGTGCAGCTGTCCGACCGCCACCATGGGTATGGCGGTCCTTGGACCGCCAAACTGGTAATGAGGCCCTAAGTCCTCTTTTCTTGTGCTACAGTCTCCTTTCATGCTCACAGCATTGCATTTCTTTATTCATGCCATCCCTTTGACATGACAGAAGTTACTTCTCTTCTATCTGTTTTGTTTTATCATGATTGTAGTTCCAGTTACTTGTTTTTGATTTGCCTTTCTTTCCTTTTCAAGGTGGAATGGCAGGGCCCTTGGCCATGCCCGTTGTTTGCAGGACATCAAGGCCTTGCACATGCTGCACTGGCATGCACAAGGATGCCATGATTTACCATCTGGCACTCTCATCGTGAGCTCCCACTGTGCCCATCTGTGCATGCACAAAGCCACTGCACGTCTAGATTCCCAACTCCTGAACTTTTTACCATGGACAATGGAACACTTACTTGGACATGGAAATTTGCCCAATTGTAACCAATTACTACCCTTTCTAAGCCTGGCCTACATACAGCTTTAGATGTAATCCCAGCCTTAGGTAATCAATAACAATCCTAAGTTAAAAAGTACATGCATATATAAATAGATTTAGGGCCTTCAAGTTAGCACTGTTTAGTCACTGGTCTGCTCAACTGTCATTCAAATTTTACTTCCGCCCACCCCTGCGTACATCATGGGGCAATGGGCAACCTGCTTCCGCCGCGGATTCTCTCTCACTCGGAGTCAGAGTATTTACCACATCACCTTAGCACATGGACCTAAAAGATGTGCACATCAGTGCAGGGGCTGGTGGGCTAATACTTTATTTTATCAATGCTTTTTTTATTTCCAGTTGTTTTTAAATCGTCCTTTTGTGTTTAATGTAGGTCTTCAAATTCTGTAATTCAAACTAGGTAGTACTTTTTTCTTTGAGCTAGTAATGATCATATTTTCATGTAATGGTTAATCTAATTTTAAATGTAAGCATACAGACGCCATGTTTTATTGGAAGTGTGATTTTTTTAACCACTTTTAACTTTACAGCATATGCTTCCCAGAACAGAAACCCACCCCGATGTGGGTAGAGCCTCCCCCGCCTCCCTCCACCACATACACCTTCTGTTCCCTGTTCCTTCTGCTGCACGTTTTCATTTGCTTCTCGTTTTCACTCAGACACACGAGTGTGTTTTTGAAAGTTATTTATTTAGGGGCTTATTAAATGTCTTGTGGTCTTTCGGTACTTTAATACTGCAATCAGTAATTACCAATACCTTGGGATGCAGTATTTGCCAGATCAGTTACTGCTGAATCATTCCACGTTCCTTACCTCTGAATCAGGTGTGACATGGGGGTTTCCTCCCATTCTGAGATGCAAAACTCGGAATTATAAGTTTTTTTCCCCCACAGAATCCCATCAGGCTTTACTTGGCCAAAATACTGAGAGAATGAACAGCAGGTACTGCAACTCCTGCAAAACTCAAAATCACAGTTTGGGATGAAACGTTCATGTGTCCCCAGATAAGTGTTCACACAGAGCTCAGAGTGAGGTCTCGACTTATAATGTTGGCATATGCAGCTGGTATATGTGTCTTTGACATTTGAGGCCTCCTCTGTGTTATTACCTTAAAGTCTAGCTGTAGCTAATGAACTTGTAGACAAGTTTTAATATCCTAGAAAACAATGATTCATTTAGGCGTGCTTCAGTTAGCATAATTAGCCCACACCGAGCCACAAAGGCACTCATTCATGAAATGCTGCAGAAACGGCCAGGTTTATTTTAGGTGTACCACCATTCCACATGCATGTGTCTTGCTCTATTTCCGAAAATCAACAAAATACAACTACCGCTGTGTTCTGTCCTAATACAATTATGTGATATGTGTTGCTCCTGCGGAGGGAAGGGTGTTCTTTCTGTTGCAAGTTTCAAGATTGCTTAGCTGAGCTTGGCTGTAGTTAAACACAGTGCCACGCTATGCCAGTACTATTTGATTGATTGATTGATCTCATTAATTCAATATGTACAGATTTAACCAGTAAGATGCCTTAGAATGTAGGTGTTACTAGAAGTGCTGCACCAATTAATCTCTTAACTGGGTGTCTCGAATGAAACACTTTTAACCCAACCCTTCTACATAATGTCATGTTCTGAAATGTGGTACCTTGCCTCCCTAAAACATGATAAAAGACATGCTATGTTGGAGGCGGGCCAGATTTTGTGTCTTTTCTTTAGAAACGAACTAGGTCAGTCTAGTTGTAGATATAATTTTTTAAAATATTAATTAACTAACTATTATTTGCTTTCTGTAATGAAACTATTTTTGAATAATCCCACGAGGTTGACAACTTTAGAATTTTGTGAAGTGTAGGTTTCATAGCCTTGGATTAAGTCTATGGCAGACTGAGATAGTCCAGTTCTCACCTAGTGTCTCTCTTAATTTCTTAATTACAGCATCGACAAACTCAAGGCTCAAATCTTTCACCTGTTTAGATCTAACTCTGTGCTTGCAGCAATGGCTCCCTCTCAGTGGTATATCTGACATGACACTGAGGTATCTGTGCCGACTCACTTTACTTTTCCAAAATATCTTTCTCAAGTCCCACTTCTTTCAGTGTTTATTCTACTATATCTTGAAGCCTGTCACCTGCCACCTCAAATAAGCCCCTTCCTGTCCTGCCCCTTTCTGTCCCTTCTTTGTGCAGGAATGGCCATCATCATTGGAGGGACAAGGTCAAGTCTTTCATTTTGATGAAGGTCATAGTCTCTACTGTACATCTCTCTTCTTTGTAGCATGGGAGGTACTCCCTTTATGTAGCTTTACGTGCAATAAAGGATGGTGCACCGATCATTGATGGATAGAAACACTACTGAGTAATGTGCCAAGATAGGGTATACATAGGTGTACATGTCTGCATATGGAGAAGCGTTTTGCGTAGTGCATTTTGATGACCTAGATTGCTGCCACACGTGGCCCTTCTCTAATATCTGTCAAGCGCCAGTGCTAGAAGGCTGAGATGAGCAGTTGATGGAGGTGTCGGGTTTATGAATAAAAAAGCAATTGCTGTCAAAGCTGATGTGTTTGTATGTGTGTGTGGTGTGTCTATGTGAGAGAGAGAAATTGTGTGTGTGTGTGAGTGTGTGTGTGTGTGTGTTCAGATGTGAGTGCCTTTGCCTGATGTCTATCTGCCTCAGGGCCTGATTTATATCTCTGCGGATTGAAAACTCCATCACAAACGTGACAGATATCCCGTCCGCCATAATATGATCCCCATAGGATATAATGGGATCGTAATACGGCAGATGGGATATCCATCACATTTGTGATGGAGTATTCCCCTCAGCCAATATCTAAATCAGGCCCTAAGTCTTTAAGTATTTCACTCATCTACCAATAAATGTACTCCTGAATCAGACCACCCCTCACAATAGATACTAGGTACAGCCCTGGTGCTATGCATGCTTTTTCGAGATTTAAAGAAACATTTTGCTTTTTGCCCGTGCTAGCAGGCACAGCTGCCCGGGGCAGAATTTGGTGCTACTGTCTGACATGGTAATACTGCATTGCTTCAAAAAATAAAATCATGTTAAATATGAAGAAAAGCTGACATCCTCTTCATCACAACCCAAACATTGTGTACACTAGAACATGATTAAATACAAAGAGCATTGGCAAATCCAATTGGGATTGCTTTGCCAATAGTTTTTGATCGGCACTATTGACTTTGTCAATGCCGGATGCCTTTATAATGTCCTACCGCTAGCAAAGCCAAGAAAGTCAAACTGCCATATTGATAGTGTATTTGTACACTTCAAAAATGGCTGTCACGTTGTATTACACAATGTGACGTCATGCAACAGAGAGGACATCTTTAAAATCTATAATATAATGTTTTCCATAATCTAAGGATGTCCGCTACGTTTTATGACGTAACATGGCGTGACTCAACCAGCTAAGGCACGAAGCAGTGGCCATTTAGGCTGTATGAAAATATTTTTTTTCTGTGCTTTCAGATGGCTTCCACATTACATTCTCACTCGTGCCTCATTCATTCTCAATCTCTTGCATTCACTCTTCCTCTTGCTCATTCTCACACACACTTAATCTCCCTCATTCTTACTCTTACTTTAGTTCCCTCATTCTCACTTACTCTCCTTTATCCTCACTCACTGTGACTCACTCATTCTCACTCACAGTGACACTCACTGTCACTCACTCTCGCTCATTCACTCTCACACACTCTGTGGCGTGTGACGCACTGCAGATTCGGGTGTGCCTGGCACTTGCTGGCACTGAGGCATGGGCGGTGCTCTCTCAAAAGGTTGCCGACACTGCATTGACAGCTGGGCAGGATATCAGGCACATACCCTTGGGCCATTAGGTAAGAGAAGACCCCAAATGCTCCCACATGCTCCACCTTTTGATTTTTGGTAAGTGGAGATGTTGCAACAGACGGGAATTTTAAGTCTCCTGCTTAGCTATGAGGACGTGGTTAGAGGTCTGTATGATGAGAACTATCTTGTCGCGTTAAGTACCATTTATTCCTACAGGGCACTGCAATGCAGGAAGTTAGGACAGTAACCAGTTGGGTTGTCTCGTCTTCTCACTGGATATCCTCCTTTAGATGAGGGGCTCCAGTGTCCTATCCAGCTCTGTACTTTGGTGTGTTGAATTGGTGGGAGGTTGCATCCTGACACAAAATATTTGGTTCTCCTTCTCATCCCCACCTTTGGTTTGTAGATGCAGTAATCTAAACCAACTGATAGTGAGTTTTCTTGAGTTTTCAACATTCGCAGTTTTATATGCGAAAGGTCTTTGTTCGATTTTTATATAAATTTAATAGCATAGACACTACATGACGAGTATCAAGCAATTCACAAGTTTGTGATAAATAGAGCCACTTGATACACAGAATTTCTGACCTGGGCTTTCACTTACAAAATCATTGTTTTCATGTGTTTTAAGCCACGTGGATCAAATAAACTGAATCAAGGGAATATTTCCAGAATGCAATGATTAGTTTCACAAAATGCTAAGGATTCAGTTATCTGGCCGGTATGAACTCAGCTAGATACCCCAAGCGGTGACGTTTAATGAGTTTACAGGGGTCACAGGCTTGCCGACACTTGGGAGTGGCACCTGTTTAAATGCCAGTAATTGCAATTTGCTGCTTGGCCAGTCTGCAGCACTTACCTTCTCATTTGAGGGGACAAAATTTTCTTTCAAAGTCACTATTCGGAACTTCACTGCAAAACACAAAGCAGGTAAAGAAATCAGTCAAATCCTATTGCATTTCATATCTAGTCTAAAAATCCCTCCCACTATTTCTCACCCTTGCAGTGTAAGGTTCTAGAATAACCAATGATACTGTGCTAGTAATACCTACATTAGTGGTTTAACATAACAGAGAGTCCATGCAAACATCTCATGTCATAAGCATCCCCTCTGGGGCAGAAAAACTCATATTTGGAATTCAATACAATACAGTACAATACAGAACAGCTATGCTTAATGACAGACAAATTAATATAGACTAATGCAATTCAACATATAATAAATCTTTCCTTCATGAAAAAACACCCATACAAATGTGGAATTTGGTTTCCAAAGTCAAGCATGGCTCTTGACCCTGGATGTTATAGAATCACCATTGGTCATGCTTTGGAAGTTCCTGAGGCTTGTGGATGAATCATCCTGGAACAATGAATCAGTAACATTTAATTGGCTGAATCAGACCCTTTTCAATTGTCCACACTGCCCAGCCTTATCAAGAACTTATTGTGATCATTCTCACATCCATTCTCATATGCTGTCTTTTTTCAATGTTGGACTTTTCATTGCCACAACATTTTCCTACTCACCGCATGTTCGAGCAGCTTCCATCTGAAGTTATTACACTACCCCTGTTGACTTTCACAACCTTTCCGGATGGACAAAATTAGTAATGCCTTTTGGAACCATGTCTCGTTTGCGTTTTTTAGCCTAATCTCCTACTTTCATGATTTCTGAATTTGATTTGATATCACAGAGCTCTTTGGTCCTTAGTTGGTGCAGATAGACGTGATTACTCAACTTTCTCAAGTCATTAGCTTGGTTTGTCCACTGAAGATAATCCTGAGAAGCTGCAGACCTTCCTTTAAGCAAAAGAAAAGTAGATGTGGCAGTGACTATATATGGTGTAATATAATAAGCCCATAACAAGCTTCTGGTGGTTCAAGCTACAGCAAGGTCACAACACAGGTAGAATTTCACACTTGCTTCAAGATACCTGTTAAAATGCTTTACTTCACTATGGCATTGTGGATAATGCAATGCTGAGATTATATGGCTGATGTTATACTCCTTCAAAGAACATTCTTCAGAACAGAATTGCACCTCCTTGTCAGCGACTAAAGACTCGGGGAAACCTTCCTTTCTGTATGCATATAACATAATTATATGACAGATAATGTGTTCACATGGTCTACATATTTAACTTTCAGTCATTAGGAATGATAGTCGATTAATGTTAAAGCAGATTTGATTTAAGATGAAAAGGTCAGGAACAAGCGTAAAATATTCAGAGCCACCTTCTGGTATGGAAAAGATGGCCATTCAACAAGTGTCATAGATAAAACTCAATCAAGCAATTCTGGAAGTGGAGACAAGATACCAAACAAAGGTTTGTAATCAGTATGGACAACAAACATTCTGCCCCAAATAGGGGGCCTGATTTAGAGTTTGGATCGCAGTTTCTACTTTGTTGCCTTGGAGGAATACCCTTCCTCTGGCCTTGGATACATTTCTAATGATTGGCAGGAACCCCTGTCTTGGCGGTTCATGCCAATGTGTTAAAGGTTTGACATATGGTACCTTCAAATTGACAGACAGTCAAGCTTTTAACATGATTTGGGTTTTACAGAAACACACTCCCAAAGCAGGAGTTTGTTTTTGACAAACCAAAAAATAATGATCTCCACACCATCGGAATTGTCTCCTATGGAATGGGGGTCATTTAAACATTTTCATTGTTTCTTACCACTAGGGTTTACCTGGCAGTGACAGACAGTTAAGACTGCCCATATGTCTGCCCAGTCTAACAGGGGCAGACGGTGGAATCCCCAAAACTCTGACTGGCCTATCAGTATCATCTCTGCACTAGTTCAGTAATGGAGTAGGGTCTGTCTTTGAAATACTGAAGGTCTACCTTCCTCTGAACCAGGCGGAGGGGCCAGGGGTTCGGTGGCTAGAGCACACTGTTGCAGTTGTGATGGAATGCCCTCTCTCCTAAACTTTAAATCACATCCATAGTGCAGAAAATGATTTATGGCTCATACACATAACAAAAGCTCCCTCTCGATGACTGCATAGCTACGTTCATTGCATTCAGTGTCTGAGAAGCAAAAGCTTTATTCCATTCTTGTCTTTCATAAAATTGTGAAAGCACTGCCGCCAAACCACAAGAGCAGGCATCCACTGTGATAACAAAAGCCTTACCTTGGTGAAATGGTTTTAGATTGAGTGCATTGTCAGTGACATTTTTGAGGCATACAAAAGCTGCTTTTTACCATTCACTGACACAGATTCTTGTCTTTCTTTAGGAGTTCTCTCAGCGGTTACATTATTTTGGCAACCTTTGCCACAAATTTGCCATAATACTCACATAGTCCATTGAAAGATAACAGTTTCTATTTAGTATCGGTTGCAGGAACACTTCTTATGGCATCAACCAATTTGTGTGTAGGGACAATCCCTTCTTCCGATATAGAGTGCCCAAATACACTCTTTTTTTTTAAACAAAGCACATTTGCCTAAATTAACACAAATCTTTTTTTTTTTTTTTTATTTACTTTATTCGGTGCAAAAAGACCATAAAAGACATAAAATAAATAAATAACATACAGAATTTCCAGTCATAAAATTTTTCTAAAAAACACTGTTAATACATTTTCCGAGCACCAAAAGCAGCATGTATAAAATTAAGCACAGCCTGGATTATGTCCATAGTTCCCAAATCATGTAAGTGGGAGTAAGCAAGTTGGCTAGTTCTAATACTGTTAGATTGAAATAGCGGACGTAGAAACCTTCTTCTTGGAGTAGTGTATAAAGTGCAAAAAAGCATAAAATGTAATGTACTTTGAGTTGTCTTTCCATCGCAGCAACAGGGAGGGAGGATCTTAAACCAGGTTCCAGCGGCTGGGAATGCTACCAGATAATGTAGGGTATTTAGGCGTAGTCTTGTGAGTAAAAACCTTTGTCGCTCATGATTAATGATGGTCAAGTACAGCTTCGGTTGAAGTTGTTGTGTCTCTAATCTTGTCCGTTGGCTCATTAAGCAAGAGGCTGGGTCCATATCCTGATTTTTCTGCCAGAATATGTCTTTGACCTTCTTAATGTCCTGTCTTGTTAAGGTATCTGGTTTAAGGAAAAAATCTCCTAGCCCTAATGATAGGAGAGAGAGGTAAACATATCTAAGCCAGGGTATATCTAGAAATCGTGACAGAAGAAGGGAGTCCTGTATCACTTTTCTACATAGAAGCGTTTCAGGCTTAGTCCAGATTTTTATCCACAATATGAGAGGTTGAAGTTTTATATAGCTGGATATGTATCTTAGACCTACTTCTTTATGACAGAACTTTATTGGTGTAGATTGGGGGACTGATAGTAGCCTTCTTAAAAATGTGTTTTCTATAATCTGGAGCCCTGTGCAGTCTGCATGCCCCCAGACCCCAGCTCCAAATGTCGCGACGGAAAGGCATTTAGAAGTGTAGACAGTCATCATTTCCTTAACAGGTTTATGTCGTAGTCTTCTTGCAAATCTAAAAACAGCTTCAATGGTTTTTTGGAATTGTATTGAGCGTGTATTAACTAAAAACTTCCAGTTAAAATCTACATCAATAGGGACCCCCAGACACGTAAAATGTGGGACCTTAAGTATCTCATGCCCATTTAAAGTAAAAAAGTTCGTTTTTGCTAACTTAGGACCACACTTCATGACAAATGACTTGGTTCTATTAACTTTAAGGCCAAGGTTCCTCATAAAGGTATTAAAAGCATTCAGTAAAATCTGGAGGCCATTCGCTGTCCTTGAAATTAAAACTGCATCATCTGCATATAAGAGTACAGGGATTGGGGAGTTGTTAATAACTGCAGAGTCTTTTCCTAGATTGCAAAGAGATTTCTCCAGCCCATTTATATATAAGAGAAAGAGAAAAGGGGCAAGAACACAACTCTGTCTGACCCCTTTTTGTGAGGGGAATTTCTCTGTCAGACCTCCCTCCCGAGAGTAACGGACCCGAGCCTCTGTGCAGGCATGAAGTTTGCTGAGTAATATAACTATGTGTTCATCCACGCCCATATCCAGCATTTCCTTCCACAATTTCTCCCTGCTGACTGTATCAAAGGCGCAGGAGAGGTCCATAAATGCTAAGTGTATACAGCCCCTTTTGGCTTTAGTATATTTCTGGACTATGAGTGTCAAATTAAGGGTTTGTTCGACTGTGCCCACCCCTGGGCGAAATCCAAATTTTACCTCTGAGAGGGAGTGAGTATCAGTCGCCCATTCTTCTAGCTTATTTAGAATTACCCGGCCCAAACTTTTTACTGAACTATCCAGCAAAGAGATTGGGCGGTAACACAGAGGGTCTGCCCTATCTCCCTTCTTAAAAATCGGGACGATGATCGCTTCTTTCCAAGAGTCTACTAAAGGGCCTACCACAGCTGACCTCATGACGTTGGTTAGCAATGGGCCCCAGAAGTCTGGAAGTGCTTTATATAGGTCAGCAGGAATTCTGTCTGGACCCGGGGCTTTCTCAGATGGACTATCTTGGATTGCCTGTTTAACATCGTCTACACTTATAGTGTTACTAAAAGCCAAACTTAGCTGATCGTTTCCTGCAGGTTTTAAACAGTTTAGTATTTCTGATTGGGTGTTTGTCTCTGTGGTGAAGGTTTTTTTAAAATAGTCCACCCAGGTCTTGGCTGGAATGACAGTGTCCATGGGCGTCTCATAGTTATCGCTGAATAATGAGGAGTTAACCACACGCCAGAATGCAGTTGTATCTTTGAGTTTGCTTGCAGTCATCAGTTCCTCCAACGCAGATTCACTTAGATCAACTTTCCTTTTGGCAAGAACTTCTTTATAGTTTTTCCGGGCAATCTTAATTGCTAGTAGATCTTTGGGAGATGCATTGATTGTTTTTTTTAGCTTGCTCAAAGATGAGGTACATGCGTGGTTAAACCATCTTGGGCAACGGGCTTTATTGGCTCGTTGAGGTTGTAGTTTCTCTGCCATGTAATTTGTTAGGGAGGAGAATGCCCGGATAATTTCGTGAGGGGCCTTATTGTCGTCCAGGGATGTCATAACATCTGGCCATTTGTTCAAGAAAACATCACAAAAAATTTTTTTGTTGTTTATCTTTCCCCATTTGATTGTGAGCCCTTTTTGGGATGAGAGCTTCATGGGAGGGTGTTGCTTCCCTCTGCTTGGATCATTTGTCAGATCTAAGTTAATCATAATGCATAAGGGGTTATGATCACTAAAACAGGTCGGGGTAACCCTGAATTGACCTGTAATAGGGGACAATTCTCTAGAATAAATAATATAATCAATAGTGGTGTTAGTGTCCCCCCCTTACAAATGTTGGTATTCCTCTGGTAGCAGGTGTGGGAAAGGAAAGGGAGTTTACTGTTATCAGAGAGTTGAGGGCGTTCCCATACGGGGAGTGTTTGAAGTGTTGAATGGGAATGTCATTCTCGTCCAAGAGTCCACAGCAGTCGAGGAGTTCTGGCTCACAGAGATGGGCATTAAAATCACCAACCCAGACTATTCTTATGTTCTTTTTACTAGATACTGTTACCTTATGTATTTTATGCAATTTACCTACAACACGTGCTTCCGTCCCTCCAGCCTCCACAGATAAAAAGATAGCCAGACCACCCTTAGCTCTGCCTGCCTGGGCCTTGGTTGCAGGAACATAGTGGGCCGTATTTATACTTTTTTTAGCGCCGCATTTGCGCCGCTTTTTGACGCAAAACGGCGCAAACCTACAAAATACAATGGTATTTTGCAAGTTTGCGCCGTTTTTGTGTCAAAAAACGACGCAAATGCGGCGCAAAAAAAGTATAAATACGGGCCAGTATGTGGTATAGCCATTAATATGTGGTGATTCTGTGAGCCAGGTCTCCTGGCAGCAAATAATAAGATTTCCCATCACTAAATTTATCCAATCCGGGTTTCCAATTTTTGATTTTAGACCTGCAACATTCCATGAAATAATCCCTAGGGGTGTCGTACCCTGTATATCACGTATGTTAGAGACTCCTTTAGATTCTAGGGGGGACTAATCAATTCTTATACATGTATGCACACATTTCCTTCTTTACTTCCAAAAGATCATCTTCATTTTGCATAAAAGCTAACATGTCATCCTGGAATATCTTTATATGTGCATTTATGTCTCTAAAATATGATACATCGTCCTCTGGAAAACTGATGAGGCAGACGCTATCTAAACGGCATCTTTTTAAAACAATATAAACCAAAAGCAGTAACACAGAGTGGAAGGTGTTTAGACTGTGACGCCAGCTCGACCTGAAGATACATGGAATATAAGTGTAATGTAGAAACTAAAGATGCCCTATAACCATAGTCATCATTTTATTTATGTTGGGTGTCCACTATCAAGTTGGCTTTCTATTGCCTATGATCTACACATAAACGAAGAATGTCATCTGAGTTATTGGTCAAAACAATGGGCAACACCCATTCACCTGACTCAAATTCTTAAATATTATCTTTGTTCACCATGTCCTCTAAAATGAAACACATCTAGGCTTCTGCCTCACAGGAACAGCATTGTATCTTTTGAGTACAATCTTGTACTGAAAGCCCAACAGTTTGCCTATGTCCTTAAAAATACTTAAGGAAAATGTTTACAATTAATTCATCCATTTAGCCCTTAGGGATCTGCTCAGAAGAGCAAAGGTTCAACATTGTACCAAGTCTGTGCTGATCCCTCTAACCCAGGATACAAACACCCTGTCTTGTTACATATACTTTTCTCCATGTTGATCTCTCTTTAAAAGTCATATTGTCAGCAAAAATGAAACTGGTCAGATATCCAGGTCCTGCAATTTGCTAACAAAATCCCCCAAACCTTTATTGAAATACTCTTTGGATCTTATGGTATATATGGATCCTTAGTTTGCCATTACTAAAATATCTTTGTTCAAAGTGCAAATATACACATTCTCTTCAGCAACACTATTTACACTTCTAACCACCAAAACTATGGCCCATATTTATACTTTTTGACGCAAATCAGCGCCAGGGCAGATTTGCATCAAAAAGTTTACCGCCGGCTAATGCCACTCCAACCCGCCAGCCGGGTGCCTTATTTAAGGAATTACGTTAGCTGGCTCTGCGGCCTGGTTAGCGTCAAAATAAATTGGGGTAACCGGGCAGCGGAGGTGAAGGGAAGACTGGGGGTTGTGTGCTAAAGAATGGTGCAAGTCAGGTTAGAGTCCAAAATATTGGCTCTAACCTGACTTGCGCCATTTTTTTATGCACAACCCCCATGGAAATGACTCCTGTCTTAGCAAAGACAGGAGTCATGCCCCCCTGCCCAATGGTCATGCCCAGTGGACCTCTGTCCCCTGGGCATGGCCACTGGGCACAGTGGCATGTAGGGGGGGGGGCAAGTTAGGCTCCCCAATGCAACTTAAAAAAAAAATTATACTTACCTGCACTCACCATGGATGGGTCTCCCCATCCATGGGTGTCCTCCAGGGGTGGGCTAGGGTGGCGGGCGTGTCCCTGGATGCAAGGAAGGGCACCTGTGGACTGCTTCCATGGTCTCCCACCATGGAAATGAGCCCACAGGTCCCCTAACGCCTGCCCTGACCCAGGTGTTAAAAAACTGCACAAATCCTGCTGGGCACCTTGTTTTAAGGCCCGCCTCCTCCTGTACGCCATTTTGACGCCAGAGGATAAATAAGGTGCACATTAAAGAGTCATTTTTTGCACGGGAACGCCTACCTTGCATGTCATTAGCGCAAGGTAGGTTTTCACGTACAGAAAATGACTCAAACTCCATAACTTTGGCGCTGGACGGGTCTAGCGCCAAAGTATAAATATGGAGTTAAGTTTGCACTGACTGCCAAATCCGGCACAAACAGAGTATAAATATGGGCCTATGTCCTTCAACTTTGAGCATTCAGCATCTGTTCCTGAACTCACATTCACCTATGCAACTCTGCCTTTGAGATTTCCTTTTACTGTCTCAACACACCTTGTCAAAATGTCCTTCCCTGCGACAACGATTACACTCCTTACTTATTACTCGATACCATTGAACAAGTCCAAGTGAAAAGGACTGCCACAATTGTAACAAGGCATTTTATCCTCATACCTCCTATCTTTCTCTGTATGAAAGCGTGAGTAACCTACAGCATATCATTTGCTAGTTCTTTTCTAGGGTCTGCCATAATTTACTTCTTTCACCCAAGGAACAAGTTATTCAATGGCCTTAGAAGACCTGATAACTTCATCCAATGTGGGGCTCACCTAATATCCACAGTGTTTGTTGTATTTTCTTAGAATTAGTGCTTAATATCAAATGATCTCTTAACATCTCATCTAGTGATAAACCAAAATTACACACATTAGCTGGACCTCTCAGAGCAGTGAAAAACTTGCCATATATTTGATTAGGTTTTTGCACATGCATGTCAAAAAGATAATGCTAAAGAGTCTCAGGTGTGGGGTTTGAATCTGTTTTCCTATCATTCCATGACTTCATCAAAATGATTCAGATCTACTTTGCCCTGTTCAGGAACTTTTCTAGGCAATTTTCTGAATATTCCCTGCCCCTCAAAATCTGAAAAATGCAGTAAAATATGTTTTTACCTCTCAATTGGCATTTTGTATGCTTCAATCACAACTAAATAGTGAGAAATTCTCCCTTGCATGTTTTCCATGCACTAGGCAGATCACATTTACATTAAAGAAATGTCTGTGGAGCTTCAAACTGCATATTAATAAGAAATATGAACACTTCGTACTGTATAAAAAATATAAATACTGATAAAAACAGACTCCTCATGTTAATATTGCATGTGTAATGCTAATGAATCTATCATTGCATCCAAGTAATGTAAATGATGTAAAACTATTATTTGAGTAAGGAACACAATAACAATTACAAAAATAGCATTTGACTAAACAAACTTATCAAGGTAGCTGTGAACACAACAGTAATCTACATTTTGGGATTAGTAGACAGCAAGGTATTACTGAAAAGGTTGTAGTTGTAATAAACTACGGGGAAGATTTATGAAAAGTGGCATGGCACCTAGTACAGCAGCACTCTTCTTGTGCTCCTTAGAGCCCCTCTAATGCCATGTGTGCACTGCATTTAATATAAAGCGCACCTTGGCGGTAGTTAGCGAAGTAGCGTCATCATTTTTTACTCTAGTTTGGTGCTTTGCAGAATTAGCGTAAAAAATGTTGACGCTAATTCCGCAGAGCACCCAGAGGCCCATTAAAAACAATGGAGCCTCTTTTTAACGCCTACTCAGTGTAGGTTTTAAAAAAAAATCTTTTAGAGTTCTTTGCGCCATTTTTTCAGACCTCTTAACAGGGGAATGCTCCCCTTGCATACATTATGCCTGGCGCAGGCATAATGTGGCACAAGTGGTTACAAAGTGGTGCAACGAAAGCATTGGCTACTTTGGAAATATGGCACAGCATTTTTGGCCATCTAACGCCACATTAGCGTAAAATAAATGTTGCTAATGTGTTGTTAGCATGGTGCTAGGCCTTCTTAAATCTGGGCCTATGTTCACATGAAAAGTGGAACTCCACCACTGTCCCAGTGTGCAGCGAGAATTCTCTTATTGCTTGCACATCTCATAACATGTACAATTAGGTATTACAAACCTTATACCACCTTCTGTTCTAATGTTGTGGTTAATTTAATTGTTGTCTGTGTGCACATCACATAAACAATGATTCCAACAGTGACATTTATGTGCCTTATGAAGTAAGTAATGTTCTGTATATAGGTGCGTAGCCTACTCAATAATTTTAGAGTGTGTAAGTCTGACATTTCCCAACAAACAAGGACATGTATCCAACTAAGAAGTATAGGCTAGGCTGGCATCACTGAACAGTGGTAATGGACAGTGGTAGAGTTGTTATTTTTTAGTTATTTTGAAAAGTAAGGCCAGCCAGTGTAAGGCTCCTGTGGGATAGTTTGGACAAAGTTGTCCACTCTAGTCCAGTGTGTCCTCAGAGTAATGAGGGGCATAGCGGCCCAAGAGAGCAGGCTAGTATAAGCCCATTTCTAACATCAGTTGACCAGGCTGAGGATGGGCAGCAAAAGCACTCATTTTCAGCAGTGCAGGCACAGCCGGGCATTAGCAGTGCAAGCTTCCCAAGCTTTCCATCTTCAAAGAAGACGTACACAGCAGCATCCCCCACACAACAGGTACAGCTGGGCATCAGCAGTGCATGCTTCCCAAGCTTTCCATCTTCAAAGAAGACGTACACAGCAGCATCCCCCACACAACAGGTACAGCTGGGCATGTGCAGTGCATGCTTCCCAAGCTTTCCATCTTCAAAGAAGACGTACACAGCAGCATCCCCCACACAACAGGTACAGCTGGGCATGTGCAGTGCATGCTTCCCAAGCTTTCCATCTTCAAAGAAGACGTACACAGCAGCATCCCCCACACAACAAGCACAGCTGGGCATTAGCAGTACAAGCTTCCCAAGCTTTCCATCTTCAAAGAAGACATACACAGCAGCATCCCCCACACAACAGGTACAGCTGGGCATCAGCAGTGCATGCTTCCCAAGCTTTCCATCTTCAAAGAAGACGTACACAGCAGCATCCCCCACACAACAGGTACAGCTGGGCATCAGCAGTGCATGCTTCCCAAGCTTTCCATCTTCAAAGAAGACATACACAGCAGCATCCCCCACACAACAGGTACAGCTGGGCATCAGCAGTGCATGCTTCCCAAGCTTTCCATCTTCAAAGAAGAAGTACACAGCAGCATCCCCCACACAACAGGTACAGCTGGGCATCAGCAGTGCATGCTTCCCAAGCTTTCCATCTTCAAAGAAGAAGTACACAGCAGCATCCCCCACACAACATGTACACCTGGGCATCAGCAGTGCATGCCTGTATTACTCATGGATCAAATACAACATGGGCAGAAGCGCAAGCTTCCCTCCTTGACAGAACAGGTGTGGCATGGTAAGAGCAGTGGAAGCTTTCCTCCCTGACACTACAGCAGCAGTAGTAAGCTTCATACTGTGACAGACCAGGGAAAACATATGAAGTATCAGTGCAGTCTCTTCTCTCACATAACTGGTACGGCACAGTCTGCAGCAGCAGTGCCGAGTAGAAGATTCAACAATGACAAATATGATGCGTTTTATAGGATACTGTGCCTTGCCCACTGCACACTGCAAGAGAAGCTCACAACAGGGAGCATAGCAGTGAGCCATCTCAGAATGATGAATAACCCGTTGTGACACATACGTTCCATTTCTAAGGTCATGTATGCAATGGTGACCCCCGCAACTGTGTTAACCATGTCCCCCGATTTATCTGAACATTCATGATTTACAGACTACAGAATGTCACATCCTGGATCACTATAAGAATGAGCCATTGAGATGCTAAGGAACTGTTAGTAAAGTGTGGCTGTAGGCACTGCTATTTTCAGAGTAGATGTCGAACCACCACAAACACTGTCCTTGTGATCCATGGTCACAATTCAGAGACAAATGGAGGACAGTCCTGGCAGACCCCCAAGAGAAGTGGGTAATGCAGTGGTGGGGGCTCTGAAGACCCTATTTGAACTTGGTGACACTTCCTATTTCGGATACTTCTACCCTACATAAGTGGATGCTGATAGGGGAAAACCGATGCTGAAATGGGGGAAAAGATAATTTAATTTAAGAGCTAATTTCAATTACTGAAGCATGGTGGCTCAGGTGTTGAAGCACCACATCTAAAGGCTGAGAGGGGAATGAAGCTCCAACGCTGTGCATTGATTAGATCACTGCAGGCACCATCCCAGGCAGACATCTATTTAAGTGGGATGGAAAAGGTTGAGAGTCCCTAAAAGAAAAGAAATGTAACTATGAAATTTCCAACCCATGTCAAAGTTTTTAATTACTGCTGCATAAAGTCCTGTTGGTACCCGACCTACTTAAAGTCCTGCACGTGGCCCACTGATGTGGAGTGAGTAATAGGCAGGGGCTTAATTAAATTCATATTGTTGACCTGCCTGCAGATCACACAAATCTTCGTGGGTCAGTCTGCAATCCCAGACCCAGTCTGAGAGGTGGGCAAGGTACTGAAATCTCTAGCCAGATGCATGACACATCTTCATCTCAAGGTCCAGATCGCAGCACACACAGAAGTGCCAAAGCATAATTTTCAAATAATTGTTTATGTGCAGGATATTTCCACACATAAACAATCATGTCTGCCATTTTGCTCTTTCTCTGCGTGCTGCAGAATGCAGCATGCATAGAAAAAGCAAAAAACAAGGAGGAATAACATATTCCTTCTTTTTGTGCCTTGCTAACGCCACCCCTGGGATGGCGTTAGATTTTGGTGCTGCCTCAGGTTTACGAAAACTTGTAAATCTGAGGCAGCATCAAAATGCAATGTGGCACACCCACAGCAACACCCATTGCACGCCCCTTCCACGCAAGGGGCTGCCTGTGAAGTGGTTGTATTTACAAGGTGGCATTAAGCCACAAAAAGTGGCTTAACACCACTGAGTAAATACGGCGCAGGGCATATCGCCATCGGAGCTTCCTGAAAAGTGACGCTACGGTGGCGCTAGGGGCTCATAAATATGCTCCCTAGTTTATTATTGTTTTGTAGTGAAAGTTTTGGAGCTGCTGCTGCTGGCTTGAGGGCGACACTCCTCTGCCATAGCGGAGGAGCCGCGCCTGCCTGCCCATGGCTGCCCCCAAGTTCTAACCTAACTCGCCAAGATTTAATGGAAAAGCAGTCACCTTCGATGTAAAACAGAAGATAGAGAGAGATGCCCATCTAGTAGCTGAATGGCACACTTCTGAAACTGGAAAATCTGCAGTCAATCCCAGTTTCTATGCTTACACAAAGTGTGTGATCATAGACAAATAGTTTATTTCACAGAGCCTCCTTTTTCTTCATTACCACAAACAGGATTAGGTTCAAATGCATGAGTTCAGGATATGTGATGTACAAAAACATCTCGTGCTTTATTTAACAGGCAATAATGGTGCTCAGTCTTTAATAAGAATCAAGGCCTCACATGGGGAACACATGGCACCTGACTTGCCACTGATGTCACAAGTGTGAATGTGTCTAAGTTTATATTTTAAAACTGTCACTTTTAATAAATGCCTCTCAACGCAGTAATATAATCTAAAGTAATAAGGTGATATCCATCCGCATGTCAAAGAAATGCACTTTTTTAAAGGACTTTAACATTTTTACATCATGCTTGTAGCATAACTCGTATTGCAAATACTTCTTTTCTCCTCGGCTCCGTTCTGGCTCAATTCTCCCTGTTAAATGTTTTTTTAATATTGAGTGCACATCGCCGACATGTTTCGTAATAGCCAGTAGATGGCACTGTTGTCAAGCAGAAACGTGCTGACATGCTGAAACACTACCTTTGGAAAGACAGGAGACGAAAGCACTAGGCTCCTAGCAGCTATGTATTCTCTTTAACATGCCCTTTCTGTTTTTGTTTACCTGAGTTATTAGTCAGGTGTCATTAGGGCAGCTGTTGGACATGTTTGAAAGTGTTATCTTCTAACATTTAATGTTTAAACTCTAACAGTTAATGTTTAAAGTGTGTTTTGATAAAAGGAAATAAAAATATCAACTTTAGTAGGGTGACCGGATTTTGAGAAGTAAAACCAAGGTCAGAATTAAAGGTAGGACTAAAGCCTTTAGCCTTCTATATATGGCCTGTACAGCATCCATTTTAGGACATCCTCATTCCTCACTCTTCGTCTCTACTTCTCATCCCTACTTCTCAACCTGCTTCTCATCCATCATCCCTGCTTCTCATCCACCATACATCATCCCTACTTCTCATCCATCATCCCTGCTTCTCATCCATCATACATCATCCCCACTTCTCATCCATCATACATCTTCCCTACTTCTCGTCCATCATTCCTACTTCTCATCCATGCGTATCAGCCCTGCTTCTCATCCATCATCCCTACTTCTCGTCCATCATATATCATCCCTACTTCTCATCCATCGTCCCTACTTCTCATCCATCATACATCATCCCTACTTCTCATCCATCATCCCTACTTTTCATCCATGATACGTCATCCCGACTTCTCATCGATCATCCCTGCTTCTCTCATATCATCCATGCTTCTCTTCCATCATCCCTACTCCTACTCCTCATCCATCATACATCATCCCTTCTTCTCATCTATCATCCCTGCTTCTCTTCCTTCATCCCTACTTCTCATCCCTGCTTCTCTTCCATCATCATCCCTACTTCTCATCCATCATCCCTACTCCTCATCCATCATACACCATCCTTTCTTCTCATCCATCATCCCTGCTTCTCTTCCATCATCCCTCCTTCTCATCCCTCATCCCTGCTTCTCATCCCTACTTCTCTTCCATCATCCCTTCTTCTCTTCCATCATTCCTACTTCTTATCCCTCATCCCTGCTTCTCATCGCTACTTCTCATCTATCTTCCATCATTCCTACTTCTCGTGCCTCAGCCATCATCCCTACTCCTCATCTCTCATCCCTACTCCTCATTCTTCATCCCTCAGTCATACCAACACATTTTCAGTTTTGTGAAACACACCTTCATACTGATTGGCTGGAAACAGCCAATCAGAGAGGCCTGCATTCTATTTCACTGAAAAACAGCCTTCTCATTGCATGTGCTGGGTGTAGAGGGAGACGAGGAAATGCAACTGTGTGTTTGTTTCCAGTGAATTCAAGGCTGTAAAACCTTTCATTTTATTTAACTGAGTGTTTTTATGTTTACCCAGGCCTCTGTAGAAAGCTCTGCTGATTTGGGAAATACAAGGAGCCCACAGCTTGGGCCATAAATCAGCTATTGGAGAAAGGGTTAGACAGTTCATCTACAGTTCATTGAAAACCTTTCGCAGGAGACACGGTGATCACTGCTGGCACGAGGAGCCCGCTCAAAGATCACGAATAGCCCTAAACATCTTCATTTTCACCTGGAATGTATATTTCTGCAGATCTGATGCAGTCAAGGGTCGAGGACCTAGGAGGCACGTCTTGGAGATCAGGACTCACTCCAGCAGAAGCAAGCTGCAGGGATTTGGAAGGTCCAAGTGGTGCTGGCCAGCTGTGCAGTTGCAAGTAGGCCTCTAGAGGCTTGTTGTGTCCCTGTAGCTCGAAGAGAAAGGTCCGCCAATTGTTCCTTGGAGTCACACCTGTGAGTCCTGGATTCAAAGCAAATAGGTCCAGGCTCCCTTCTTCAGACAGCAGGGCAGCCCTTCTTCTTTATCTTCCATGGGTCCATGGGTATTCTAATGAGAGTTTCTGCAGGTGCTATTTTAATACACAATGCCGGTACATGGATGGGAGATGCCTCCTTTATTTAAACTTCCCCATACCCTGGGTTTGGCTCCAGTCTGTCTAGGAAGACAAAGGCAGACACGCCTCGGTGTGATCTGCATTGGTCAGTGGCTGGACAGGCAGCCCTTACAAGTTACAAAGGGGGTGGGCACAGCCCTGAGACTACTCTTTGAATCTCAGGAAGGGCTACTCAGGAGAGATACACCCTGAACCACACCCAAGGCCCTTTTGTCTCCATGTCTAGAAGCAATACACATCACACTGCAGGAGAGCTATTCCCAGTCATGAGACCCAGGACACTGGAAGAAAGGCACATTCGATTCAGGCAGAAAAATGGCAGGTTTCTAAAAGTGTAATTTTCAGGACAGTAACTTAAAATCTGACTTTACCATTAAAGATGATTTTAAATTATAATTCAGATGAGCAGAAGAAGCATTTCTCTATTCTCAGACTGTAGTTATCACTTATTAAATGTGATAAGGTAACCCAGTGGTAATCTAAGGTAGAGATAGACTTGCTACCATGAAAAACAATTTTAGGAGTTTTTCAGTCAGGACATGTAAAACCTAAGCACACGTCCTAGTATTTAAATACCCAGCACTTTGCCCTGGGAGGCTTTAGTGCCTACATTGGGCATTACATATTTAAGTGGAAGGATTGGGACTGGACATCTATTTTGGCAGGTTCAAATGGCAGTATAAAACTACAGACTGCAATGGCTGGCCTGAGCAAGTCTTACAGTGCTTTGTGGGTGGCACAATGAGTTTTGCAGTCCACTTAAAGCATTTCATTTACAGGCCCTGGGTATATATATAGTACCATGTACCAGAGACTATTAAATGAAGCATTCAGGTGTATACCAGTTTTACCTTGTTTGGAAAGGCGGGCACAGCACAAGCAGTTTTGCCTCTGGTTAGCAGCTAAAAAGTCCTAATTCGAACAAAGTTTGATGTTTTTTTCCACCAAACTCATAATCAAAACCTTAGTGTCACCGGATAAATATCAGATAAACTCCACAGGATAAGATGATGTCCATATGAGTGGTAGAGCTAGCGAATAAATTCACAAGGTAAAATGAATTAGAAAATCCAAATACTTGAGAAAGGAGTTACAATACCTGCGATCAGATGCATAATATACACCTATTTAGAAGATAGGATTGCCACCTTTCCTACATAAAATTACCAGCCATCTGTTCAAGCTTTAACATTCTTGAAAGGCCCAAACATGATTTGGTAGTAGAACTTTATATGAAGTTCTCTGTATTCACTTTTAACATGGCGTTTTGACTTTGTTTACTTTAAATAAAGGTCATAAATAAGGGTCATTAAGGCAGTTGTAGATCACATTAAAGAATTTTCTTCTTACATTTACTGTTTAAAGTATGTACTGATAAGGGGAAACAATACTGGCTTTGGGTGATTTTCCTAACTTTTGTACCGGACAAGACATTAAAATGGCAGGAAACTGGCCAGTTGTCAACCTTGTCAGTAGATGATAGCGTTGAGCTCACACATTTCTGATAAAATCAAGACACATTGTGCTTTGGTGATGCAAGTGACTGCTTGACAAGTATGCAGAGTGATGAAGGGCAGGTGTAATAGTCGTCACCACCATTATAGCAATTTAACGTATGAAATGGTCCAAGCGAACACCTCATGGCATCAGCACCCCCCGAGGAGCAGACCAACTGTCAGTTGGAATGCCCAGAACAGAAGGTTTGGAGCGCACCAACACTAGAGAGCAGGGGGAACAGGAAAGAGAAATACTACATGGAAAATGGAAAACGTAATTTGAATTGAATACAATACTGAACAGCAGCGCTTAATGACATCTACATGGGTACATTAATATAGCCCATTGTAATTCAACAAATAACAGTTTTCTTCTGAAGCTCGCCTCTGAAATTGGCCGTGCTGGCTTTAAACGCAAGCATACATGCTGAGAGACCCAATTCAGAAGGGGTACTTACGATTTTTGAAGCAAAAAAAATGCTTTATTTTAGCTGTCTCCCGCCTAAATTGCCTCTGCTTCAATGCAGGTCAATGGGGAAAATACAATTCTCTGGCCTTTACCTTCAACAACTCCCTCTTTCCTGTTCTAAAATGTTGGCCTGTATGCACAAGAGACAAGCCCTTTCATTGCTACCCACAGCTCCGTGGACGGGGAAACCTGAGAGTAGGGCAGGGGTGACATTCCTAGGGAAAACACATCCTACCTCGAAGCCCTGCCAAGGGAAAGGGTGTGGGAAGCAGCTCCACCGGAGTCCTGCTCGGGGACATCCTCATGGGGTCCGCGACTGCTTAGAAAATTAAATAATATTAACAAATTAGGTCCACAGCTTTCAGTAATGACTCAGTGGGGGGGTCCCCAGATTCCTATAATAATTCATTTGGGGGTCCCCAGGTTCCAGTAATGACTCAGTGGGGGGTCCCCAGATTCCTATAATAATTCATTTGGGAGTCCCCAGGTTCCAGTAATGATGAAGTGGGGGGTCCACAGAGGTTAAAAGGTTGGGAACCACTGATGTATGTTGTTTTCATGTCTGGCTTGATAGCAGAACTCTCTGCCAGACCTTTTGTCACTACTCTTCTAAAAACATTTGCACAGTAATCAACATATACAGTATGCTTTCGTCTATGTGGTGGGTTCCTCCGCCTTCTAGAAAGTGCTTCACTGCACTGTGTAAGGGATTCATTTACATTTCTTATCTTTTCTTACCTTGCGTTTCTGTTTTCTGTAAGGTGCTGGCTACCTCCCTGCACTTCCACTGGGCTGAACATTTCGTTTCTTTACTTATTTTTTCAAGCACCGCAGCCAGTACAAATGGAGTGTGATGGAAACAGAGCTCTTGACTCCAAGAGCCACCCGTGCTGTACTGATGACACATGTAACAAGGTCGCCGCCATTGATGGCGCTATTGTTTCTCCAAAGGGTGGCTTGGCATGGGGTCAGTGAACCTCCCGGGCGTTCCTCACCACTAGGCCGCTACATTTTTGGTTGCTACTCCCACATTTGTTTTTTCGTCATCTCAGGAGAGGAGACAACATGCTTGTCTTTCTCTCAAGTGAGGGTGGTTGTGTTTTACTGCTGTCTCCCTTCCATCTGTAGCTCCAAATGTTGTCAGTACCGCACTTGTGCATGAACCCAGAAATGAAGCTGACATAGGCTGGCAACCTGACTCCGAACAGATTGCATGAGTCTCCTTTTTATTGATAATGACATCACTGACATTGAAAGCAAAGAAATGCTGACATTCATTAAAGAGTATTTTATTGAGGTCAATCCTAACACATACATGCCAAAAGACCTGATCCGTGCTGGAGACTCCTGATTTATGAAGTCAAAAATGTCTTTATTTTGGCTGTCTCCCACCTGAAATTGCCTCTGCTTCAATAGAACTCAGTGGGGGAAATGCATTCTCCCACTTAGTTTTTTAAACGCTCCCACTTTCTCCTTCCAAATTGGTGGCATGTATGCTAATATGTACTTCAAATGGGGCTTTGAGATATCTGAATGTTGTGCATGGCCTTCAAATCAGACGGAAACAGAGGGTTGGTTGCGTTCCGGTTCAGGGAGCTCTCAGCCTGGCAATTTGAGCCGGACTATTCCTATTGGAGCAGGGTCGAAACTTACTTGCATATGGCTGGGTCCAAACTGAGTTAAAGAAATGCTGCTGTCAAAGCAAAAGCTCCTCTCCAACAGCATCTTTTCAGACTAAACCCACTTTGTGCTTTCATAATAATCATTTGGAGTTAATAACAAAATAAAGGTACAGCATGACATCATGATGCCACAAATGATGGTTTGTGTGTAAGGAAGCTGGCACTGATGCTGCATGTGATATTGCCAGTGTGTATATGTGATGCACGTGCTGTGTCTGTCCCGTGTGTGCGGTAGTGTTTACTGCTGCTGTCCAGATTGTACTGGTTGTGGTTGTATGTCACACTTACACTCCTGCTACCCAGCCATGCTTGGTATTGATTAAGTGAAACTTTCACTGCTGATCCCTATGCTGCACCTGCTCTATGCTTGAGCAATAACAAAGCAATAGGTTTGTCTTAAACATGCTAACACATTCCAAAGCCTGCTTCTGTAACACAGACCAGCCAAAAATGAACTGTAGCACTTAAATGTATTAAAATAAACATTTAATTTGTAGGATGATCAATGGTGGCACTCAGCCAGTCCACTGGCAGTGGGAGGAGAACTCTCCATGAATCACCAGGAACAGGAAGGAAGCAGACTTGGGGCCTGATTTAGGGTTTGGGGGAGGGGCTTACTCCGTCACAAACATTGCAATCCTATTATAGCCTATGGAGATCATAATATGGCAGATGGGATAGCCGTCACATTTGTGATGGAGTAACCCATCCCGCAAACACTAAGGGGGTCATTACGACCTTGGCGGGTGGCATCAGCCGGCCGCCAATGCGGCCGCACCCCCGTTGCAGCCATTTGGAGATCCCCGCTGGGCCGGCGGGTGGAAACGTGGATTCCGCCCGCTGCCCCAGCAGGGATCAGGGCCGCAACATAGGAGCCGGCTCCGAATGGAGCCGGCGGTGTAGTGGCCGTGCGACGGGTGCAGTTGCGGCCGTGCGACGGGTGCAGTTGCACCCGTCGCGCTTTTCACTGTCTGCACAGCAGACAGTGAAAAGCCTCATGGGGCCCCCAGGGGCCCCATGACTCCCCGTACCGCCAGCCTTTTCCTGGCGGTTCAGACCGCCAGAAAAAGGCTGGCGGTCGGGGACTCGTAATCCCCTGGGCAGCGCTGCCCTGGTGGATTACATCCGCCGGGGCCATTGTGGCGGTAAACCGTCGGCCCCGGCGGTGCGACCGCGGTGCAAAATATGCCGGGAGGCACCGCCAACAGGCTGGCGGTGCCTCCCGGCTCCTGTCGTTTTGGCCCTGCGGTTATAATACCGCCAGGGTCATAATGACCACCTAAATTGGTCCCTTAGTTGTCAACCTCTCCAACAGGACACGATGGGTAATTGAAGAGTATTCAGCACCGGCTGAGAATAGGACGACTTCCAGCTGGGAGCTAATACACACTATTACTCCAGGAAAATAAGATGATGCTTCTTCTTTGACATGCAGGGGTATTAAGCAAATCCTTCTTTGAGAATGGGTTGAAGAAGTAATCTGACTTTAAAACAATGTCCTCCTCTAGTACACCCCCCCCCAGAGTTTTCTATCATTATTAAAGCATGGCCCAAGGATTTACCAACATTAAAAATGTCTTAAAGAGACCTCCCAAAAATGGAATGGGCGGTCTTTCTGCTACTTATATATAGGCTACACAAACTGGGGGTTTCTTAGTCCTACAAGAAGCATACAAAAAAGAATGTCTGATTTCTATCTGACAGGTTCAGAATCTGATTGAGGGCAGACTCAGTGCCTCCCAACTCAGGATGCATTCCTACTTCTTTCTCCAGGGAGCTACACAAAAGGGAGGCCTTTTGATTAGGAATTTTGGCATAAATATCAACTGCAGCCATTCCTGTGCCCTAGGAGGAGAGGAGTCAGGGTGGGTCATCTACTGTCTTTCTGGTCCTGTAGGTTTCTGGGGAGTTCAGTGCCATGTCATATCTGAAGAGGGTTAACTACTGGGTAAGGGCTATACATTTTCAAATGTGCTTACTTTGCAGGAGGTCATTACTCTGTAATCAAACAAAGACTTTGTGGAGACTATAGATTTCCATCCAACTCATCAAAATTTCTGTGATTTGCTGTAAAAGATTCACACTTCCAGTTCAGAGTCCTACTGTTCGAGCTAAAGTCCACCCCTTGTGTTATCACAAAAGTGTTCACAAAGATATTGGTGAATTCTTCATCTTACTTCACCAGCAGGGGATATACGTCCAACCGTATTTGGATGTTTGTCAGGTCCTCTCATTATCCCTGCAGCTACCTTCCAAGCATGTGCCCGAGGTTCTGGATATGCTGACAAGTCATGGATTTATCATAAATCACAAGACATCTCAGTTGGTTCCAGGCCAAGATCATTCTTATATAGGATCCAGGTGTGATACAGGGCAGGGATTGGTTAGCACAGAAGAAGGTGTTGAAATTCAGAGATAATGGTATCTCCTCGTATGAGAGTGATGGAGTGGATGAGAGTCTGGGGGACTTGGCAACAGCTCTGTTCCTGGGATCTTGCTCAAGGTTCCATTTGAACAAACTAATGTGATACATTCTCCTCCCTTGGACTCCTCTATCTCACAGCATGCCTGTAAGTATTCTGATGACGGAGGAGATGAGGTCAGAACAGGGATGGTGGGTTGATTTAGCAAATCTCCTGAACAGAGCTTCATTGATTCCTCAGGATGATTACGATGGAGGTGAGCTTGTAGGGTTGTGGAACATGGGCATGATCGCATCAAATCCAGGATCTATAGTCAAGTCCTCAGAGGAGCAGTCCTACAACTGGAGGGAGATTGAGGCTATCAGGCTGGCCATTTAGGCTTTTCCATCCTTCTGTTGCAGACAGCTCCTGTAATCAGGGCAGACAATATGACAGAAAAGGCCTAGATCAACTGTCAAGAGAACACAAAGGCTTCTTCTCTTTTAGCTGTCTCAGATCTTTCTGTGGGCTCAATCCAGGATCTTCTCCCTGAGAGCTATTTACATTCAGTAGAATCTGACTGCACTGGCTGATAGGTTGAGCAGGGAGATTCCCTCCTGCCACTAATTGTGTCTTTCTTTCCTCTACTTTCATTATATTAATGAGAGGTGGAAGTGACTGAGGGTAGATCTGTTTGTGACCCATCTCAATTATCTTCCTCTCCGCTTTTGTTCATGAACAAGGGAAGACAAGTCCTGGGACATAGATATTCTTTCTTGTGCATGCCCAAAAAATCTCCTGTACACCTTTCCTCTGTTTCCATTGAGTCAGCACTTTCTGATAAGAGTGAAGAAGGAGGAGGAGCCTGTAATCATGCTTTTTCCAGCATGGCCATACTTGTCCTAGTTTTATCTGCTGTTTGTGATGAGAATGGATCATTCTAGTAGTGCCTTCACCTGTACTCTTTTCAACTCTCCAGACTGTCTCAGTAACATGACTCAAGCTGACAGCTTGGAAGTTGAAAGGGCAGGATTTAGATGTACGGTTTGTGAGATTCTGTATCCTCTTCAATTCAAACATCTAGAATTCTGTTCACCTGCTCTAAGCATTGGACATATTTAGGAAGAAGTGCTTGAAGAAGCAATTTCTGCCGCTTTCTGCAACTCTTCCTCAGATCATTGAATTTCATCAAGATAGGTTCTCATTGGGATGTAGTTCCTCTACCCTAAAAACTCCAGCGGGCCACAATTAAAGTCTTTAGAATGCCCTGCAGTTATTTAGAGGATGGGCAGGGGCTGGTGCAGAGATTATTAAAGGGGCTTGGTACTATCTGCCCTGCACTTGCTTCTTCTAGTCCTGCTTCGGATTTCCCTTTGGTGTTGTAGGCTCTGACATTTCCACTTTTCAAGCCTCTTCATTCAATGAATGTTAAGACTGTTTTTTTCTGGTGGCCATCACTTAGGCCTTAAGGTTCCCTTTCCTGCAAAACACCATTCTGTAGGATGTTTGACAACAGGATTGTTTTGAGCCCAGATCCAAACTTTGTACCTAAAGTCAGTTCTTACTTTTATGCTCAGCAGAGGATGATATTACCCGTCTTCTTTCATGATCCTCAATCTCTTGAGCAAGTAGGGTGCGTTCTCTGGATGTAAGGAGAGCAACACTAGCCTAACTCGAGAAGGTGGCTGAGATTAGAATATCGATCTCTCTGTTGGTCAACTTCAGTCCTGACATAAAGAGTTTCAAACATTCTACTCAGGCAGAGAGTAGGTGGGACAGGACTTCTAATTTCGTTGCCATTTAAGAAGTATGGGGTCCCCTCTCCCTTGGGTGCTCAGGGGAGGTCAGCAAGGGGTATGTGAACCTATCTATCATAATTACAGGGGATATCATTAAAGGAAATTCGTTGAGCAGCTACTTGGCCAGCTCCTCCTATATTCATTAGTCACTATATGGTAGTGCAGTATCCAGCGATAGACAATGTCTCTGCTTCTAAGAATCTGTCTGCTGTGAGGTACCAGTAGGAATATAACTCTATAACAAAATGTATTGTTCTTTTAGCACAATTGCACAGTTGTTCTGGTGTGTTTCGTTTTGATACATCTCATTGTCATAGGTGCTGGAAGTAAGAGTGAGGGGTGCTGCAACACCATCAGAAATAACCATGCTGGAGTTTGTAGTTTTCTTGTCACACTTGCTGTGCGTTCAAAAACAAAAGGGCAAATATCAGGCTAGGCTTCTGACAAATAGCTCTTATTTGTTTAACATGAAGATTGGTGTTTACTTTTCATTCTCTGACTACAAAGAGAGAGGATTTTGTAAACTGAACTATATGACAATCTTATACTGGATTATAAGGAGCATGAAAGGAGAGGCTGTAGGATGTCAAATTGTTTTTAAAGACCACAAAATGTTAATTCCTGTAAATGGACATACGCATATTTCAAAATAAGTTAGCATTTAAGAAAGCACAAATGAAGCACTTTTTGTATTATGCAGTGTAATTAAATTTATAGGTATATCAGTAAAACTGCTTGCCTGTGTAAATTTATCGTCCATTTAAATAAAAAATGTACTGTCTATAAATGGCTCTGAGCTACCACACCATGCTTTAGTAATACATTAGCAACAGTGTGGTCCAAAATACACACCAGCTGTCTACCTGCGTCCCACACAACACCCTTACCACTCTCCTGCTGAATGGACATGGATCATTTGCTGCACCTGCTCTTTGTGTGATGCTTGGATTTTTCACAATCGCTATGACTTGGGTGATGTAACTGTTGGAAGGTGGGTCATTAGTTGTTTGGCCTGCACAAGTAATGGGTCCGCACACGACCACCACTGGGATCCAAACACCCCATTGTAACACTTGACTCTCATAGGATAGCGTTGTTAAGCAGTTTAAGGCTTACTCAAAGGAGGTGGTGTGCACGAGCACGCAAGCATGGCACTCAATAAATGATTGTCCAGTCTGTGCTTTTTCTTTTGATAAAGTAAAAGTGCATTTATTACACACACACTACTCAATACTATGCAACAATTTGCAAATATACACAAAATCATGGAATTACCCTTGGATGACATTGTGTAATCTCTCATGCCTCCCCCCAGGGGAAATACAATCCACCACCCACATGGCAAAACAATCCCTGGTATCCCAATGCAACATTTGCCTGTAATGCAGAGTGAACTGCACAACAGTCTGACGAATAAGCATATTTACTGTACATGAGAGAGAGTATCAATCCTATTACCCAACTCAGCATTACCAGGAACACCTAGAAACATATTTAAGTACTTTAAACAATAAATATTTCTTTTGGATTATTTATGGATTATTTCTTGATTACACTGGTGTAAACTCATACACTTGATTATTCTGGTGTAATAACATCCTGCACCCCCAGAAAATGCAGTCACAAGCAAAGAACAAAAGTTTTACCATGCTAGTGCTTTACATTTGCTTTCAACCCTCGGGGGGTTATATTTCCTTTGTCCGTGGCATTGAGGGGATGCTACGCTGTTCCTGTAGCTGCCCCGGACAATGGGCACTTGGATGGCGGTGGCTTCCTGGGGCTACCACGAGCTGAACACTGTGACCTGGAGGACCTGGGCCCGCAAAGCCTTATGGGCCATATGCATATTCAATGAGCGGCTCTCCCACTGTGCCGGGGAGAGCCGCTTTGCATTTCCTTTTTTGCCGTTTTGCGGCCTTGCACCGCATTTCCTAGCCGATAGCAGCGTGGGGAGCCCACCCCCAGCTACCCTCTGGATTGGGAGGGAGGTGCCTAGTCCCACCCGGACATCCCCGTCACGCTGCTTCCTCAATGGAGGGCAGTGTGGGAAGCCAACCCCGGCTACCCTCATCATTTTGAGGCGTCCTGTCCCAACCAGACACCCCATCACGCTGCCTCCTGGATGGAGGGCAGCACGGGTAGCCCACCCCCGGCTGCCCTCATCAGTGAGGGGGGGGGTGGTCCCACCCGGACACCCCCGTTAGGTGAGTGGGGTTGGGGAGCGGCTCGGGGAGCCTACCGCCAGCTGCTTCTGCCGGCTCCCCACAAGACCAGCACCGCCAAATGCTGGCGGGAGACGGCCTGTTCTTTGGTGTCTGCCCGCTCCTGCGGGCAGATGCGTGCTGCTGGGAGGCTGGACAGGCTGCATGGGGGGAGTGCGACGGCACTCCCCCCTCCTTTCCTGCTGCATCGGGCCCCAGGATGGGGTCTGGGGGCCCCCTCACCACTCCGAGGAGTGCAACAGGGCTCCCTGGCCTCACCCTCTTCACAGGCCCCCTTTAGCGGCATTCATGGGGGGTGCGACTGCACCCCCTAACTTGGTCTTTCAGTGGGGCCCCGGAATGGGATCCAGGGCACAGAACAATCTTTACCGGGTGCGCGATGGCGCTCCCCGGTTTAGCTTTTGGTAGCCGGCTTTCCCTCAGCCGGCAGCCATCTTCACAGGGGACGCAATGGCATCCCCTGACTTTTCTTCCTGGCAGAGCCCCGGGACCCCCTTCTCACCATTTTCACAGGGAGTGCGATGACGCTTCCCGTCTTCCTCTTCTGTGGGGCCCCAGGATGGGGTCCGGGGCCCTCTGCTTGTCTTCACGGGGTCACGACGGTGGCCCCCGGCTTTACTTTGGTTTGGGGCAACCCTCAGGCCCTGGCCCACCCTGGGGGCATCAACCAGAGCAACGGCGGAGCCCTACGCACTTCGCTGCTCACTCAGCAGTAGGTCAAAGGTCACAGACCTTCTCCTTTGGATATCTCGCGCCACAGAGTGCAGATTTGGATGGTTCTGGTGTCGTTTCGCTCCTGGTGATGAGCCCTTGTTACCTGGAGCACTCTCCTTAGGCCTCTTGGCCTGGAAGGGCTCCAAATGATAAGGGGCCAGTCCCTCTGACTTCCTACGCCAGACTTTCCTTTGGGTGCCCTCCTTTCCTTCTGGGCAGCGCGCTCGGCTTGCGCCAGCCAAGTCTTTCCCCCAACAAGGACTCAGGGGGAGTGAAGGGGCCAGCTTACCTGGCCCTGTCCTACGCCTCACTGGCCTGAAATCCTTCAGGGGCAGAGTCCCTGCCCCAGGGGGCTGTCAGGGAGTTCTTCTTTCCAGTTGTCCATGACGCCCATCTGCAGGATCAGTGCCCTGCAGTGAAGCCCAGACAAGAGAGAGAGCTCTCCCCTATACACGAGCTTTTAAGTGGGGTGGAAGTGTCCAGCAGACCTGCACCTCTGGCCAATCCAGACGTGCCACATCCCTTCCGTGCCCCTCTCCCCTCCTTCCTGCACAGTGTTCTGGGATAGCTCAAAAATTGTATCGTCCAGGAGCTTGGGCCACATGTGCTCTGAAACTCAGTCCCTCCTTCCTAGCATTCGTTTCAGGGCTTCTCCGCCCATTTCCTGGCAGGGGCTGACAGCTGGCTAATTGATACAAGGCCCTGTTCAGGCAGCTGGATACAGCAGTAATTGACCCTAATCCTGAGCTGAGCCAGCGAAAGATGACATTCCTGGATGATCCATAAGTGGTACTACTATGCTTTTGTAACCTACTGCATCATTCTTTTCATACAGGTTACAGCATACATTGATGTGACTCTGGTCTCTGTGTGCCCCACGGGACCTGAGTTATGCCTTAGGCCACTCTTTCCAATTGACATTGAATGGAGTGTCCCTACAGTGAAAAGACAGTAAGCACACTGAATATCCCTCCTCTGTGTACACCCATCTCATGAGCCCTACTCCAAATCACCACCCACTCTGCATAGTTCCTTCTGCGACAGGCTCCTTAAGCGCAGTTCTCAGGCTGCACACGCCAGTAACCCTCCCCGCACAGCCCTTACATGGGTGCACACTCGCGTGCACACATAATAATGTGTAACCAGCCCGGGGCTTCCTACTCTTGATGCTCCACAGCAGCCTTTCCTTAGCGTGGTCATATGTGCAGTCCGTTTTACCATGAGTTTACTGTGGGGGAGTCCCTGACTAGGAGGCTCCCTCACAGTAAAAGGTCAAAAACCAGGTGGTCAAAAAGCGAGAAAAAATCAGGGCTGACCGGATGGTCAGAACCATCCTCTCAACGTAACATTCATGGCAGCACCCCAATTCTGGGCATTGTCCAAGCACCACTGCTGAAGATGTCATTCATGAATGTGAGAGGGACAGGAGGGTGATGCTTGCATCGCTTAGTGGTAATTGCACTACTCTAAGTTCATTTCTTGCTTTCATTAATTATTACCTACCCCCCTCAAAACCCTGTTGGTCCAGTCCAACTGTTTGGGTGTGGGTATGTTGTGAGGAACAGGATGTGTGGAGGGGGTGTAGTGCTTTTTTTAAATTTAGGAGTGAGTCTGGGAGTGGAAAGCGCCTCATAATGTATTCAATCAAAGCGAGAGATGGACTCTGAGTAATGCAATTACCAGGAAGTAGCCTGAGCACTGTATAATGCTTTGAGGACTGCCAAAAGATAAAATCACTCACGGCAAGACTTATGTGATTTGCCAATTAGCCTTTCAGAATTCTGTCCTTCCTACGTCTTGTGCCAAACATTCACCATTGTTTCGGTGAAGTAAGACTTCTTTGTAATGTTGCTTCTGAACTTCCCACACAGAGATTAACATCAGAGTATTAAGATCTAATTTGGAAGAAAGATCAATGTTGCCAAGTTGAAGCCATCAAGTGTGACACTCTCAGCCAGTTCTTGCTCGACAATTAGTAGCACGTTGGATTCTTGGAAGGGTGGTTTTGCTTTTCCCATTATAACTAAGACTTTCCAAGTCCAAGCATGTTCTGGGCTGTTGGCTAAAAGGGTTATAATTGGTTGGCTTGGATGGTTCACATGCCCTGACTTTGTTGCCTACATAGCTTTTAAGAAACAAAACACCTCTTTCAAGAAATATATTTCACACTGTTTTAAGATGAGGTGGTCGTCGAATTTACATTTTCACAAAAGCATGTAGTACAACCTGTAAAGTCGCAAAATGCCATTTCTACATTGTTAGAAGCTCATGTATTCTTGAGGTTATCACATCAGGTCATGTCTTTATAGGCAAGATGCGCTTTTTCTGGGTTTTCATTTAACAGCCTAATGCATTCTGGGAGTTGCGGTCCTGGGTCATTTCACTTGATCCGATTTGATACCATAACTGAAAACAATGATTTCCAAAAGAAAATTCCTAACCTGGAGCACTGCGTCCTTGGTGACATGGGTTCATTTGGTAAACAAATGTATTGGTACCAACATAACCGTCTCTGTGAGGAGAAACATCCTTTACAACGTAGTGGGTACCACACAATGCCTTTACCATGCATCCATTACCTCTTAATGCCTTTACCACGCATTGCCTGTACCACGCAAATTTATACAAGCATATGCTTTTACCATGAAATAGTAAGTGTATGGCAGGCACATATATATATATATATATATATATATATATATATATATATATATATATATATATATATATATATATATATTACCTACTGCTCCGAGACAATGACAGCGGGCAGGCAGGAAAACAGATGAAATGTCTGCTCCTAGTGGACGGGAGCAGTTTTCCTGCTACCGCCCACTGGGAGGGGATTTACAGCTTGCTCTGCTTGGCAGGAGCTGTCATAGCTACCTCAAGCAACAACAAACTACTGTGTCTGTAGAGTGGACACCTCGGGACATAGGGAGCTGGCCCTGGGAGTTGTAGTGCACAGGGCCATTGATGGCTCCAGGAGAGGGGCTGCGCGACCCTCTCCTTTCTTATCACAGGGCCTGCCTTGGTGGGTAGTGGTCCCCGGATGGGGGTAGTTTTCTTTGAAAATATGGCCAAGCCCCAGGCATGTGGTTATCCCCGGGGCTGGAAATGGCCTGGGTGGGGGGGGGGGGGGGGGATTGTTGCATGGCACCCTCACCCTTTCTCTTCAATCAGCCTGGAAGTGGTAGTCCCCGGGGTCATAAAGGGCTCTAGAGGGGGGTCCGTGCACCCCCCCTTCTTCATTGTAATTTCTTAGGTATGCCTTAGGGAGGTGACATCCCTGTATCCTTAAAAGGCATACAGAGGGAAGGCCACGGGCCTCCACCTTAAAACTGCATAGAGTCCTGGCCAAAGGGGGTGGTAGTCCCTGGGACCCAATCCAGCCAGCGTAGGGGGGTCAGATGCGCCCTCCCATAATATATATTCAAATATGCCCCAAGGACCTGGTCTTATATACAAAGATGTTTGGGAGACAGTGCTTTTTTAAAAATAATTTTCACAGGGATTTGTGGGCCCTTCGTGATTTTTGCCACAAAATTTAAAAACGAAATGCTTTTTGGCCTTTTCGGGGTCCCTGGGCGACCCTACCACCAGGCCTAGGAGGTCAGGGTACTACTATTATGCCCCCTTCACTTTTTTCTATACTTTTCTTTGGGGCTCGGCTCAGTCTGAGTTCCAAAATGGCTGCCAACACTTCCTGGTTGAAGTGCTGGCAGCCAATCAGATCTCAGCATGAATATAGATTTATATATATATATATATATATATATATATATATATATATATATATATATATGGTTAATATTTACCTGTGAAATACTTACATTTACATTTTTGTTGTAAAGGCATGCATGCCTGGTAAAGGCATATGCATTGTAATGGATGTGTTGTAAAGGCATGCATAGTAAATAGTAACGGCAAGCATGGTTTCATCATGGAACCATCGGAATCATATATTTCTTTAATGAAACCTGATTGAGAAATGAGAATAACGTTGGGCAGTATTTTTTTTTGTTTTAAAGTTAATTTATTGCATAGATTTTACAATCTACATTCAGAGATGACATTGGTCTGCAGTTTTTTTGGATCAACAGGGACTTACTCTTCATTTAGGAGTATTATGATTGTGGCCTCTGAGGCCGTACCTTTGATTTCCCTGATGTTTGTGAAGGAGGGAAAATGCATTCCTTAGTGGGGGAGTAAGGGAGTAAAGTGTGTTGTAAGCTTTTTATAAAATGTCGCAAGAACGCCACACAGCCCTGGCCTTCCTATATTTTAATGACAGGGTAGCTTTGGAAATTTCTCAAGTCTGGATCTCTTTGGTAAGCTCCATTTTATCTATAGTATTTACGGATGAGAGGTTTAACTTGTTGAGGTATTTCAGACATTCTTCTATGTTGACGTTGTGAAATGTCTCTAATGCAGATTAATTGCCTGTATTAATTGTTGTGTCCCTGATTGCTGCAACATGCATCTTTTTATTCTTAGCTTTGAGATAGCTAGCCAGTATCCTTCCCACTTTATATTTAATTATATTTTTTGCTTTCATGTTATCTATACATTTTTGTGCCCCTCTTGCTAAGAATCTTGTTATATTTATACTTTAATGGTTTCACTTTAAATAAAATCTCTTTGTCTTCAGTGTTCCCAATCTCTGCTTATAACGACTTGAATTTGGTATTCACCATTTTATTTTTCTTTGCCATAATTCCAATCATTACCCCTGGTAAAATGGCCTTCATGGCATCCGAAAGAATGTTAGGGTATAAATGTTCGGAATTATGTTCTTCAAAGAAGTGGGTAATTGTGGAAATGATTAGATCTTTTGTATCATTGTTGTCTACAATTTCCTCATTCAGTCTGCAGATTTAGACAGTTGGTAGGTTGTTGGTGAGATTGAAGTCTAATTTGCATGCATGGTCTGAGATTGAGGTTGATCCAATCCTGGGGTTGATAGCCAAGGGAGGCAGGTAATCATTGGTCAGTATAAAGTAAATTCCTGAAATGTGTTGCGAGTGTGGGCGTAGAATGTGCGATTGTGGCGATGCCAGGACTCAGGCATGATAAGTGGTTTGATAAGGTGTTCCATCAACCTGTGATATTTGTTTGGTCTGTAAACACAGGATGATAATCTATCTAAGGTAATGTCAAGTGGGAGGTTGGTGCCCTCAACCCAGACAAGACCAATGTTATCAGAGAGAGGTTTGTTTAAGTCTGAAAAGAGTTGTAGGTCTTTCCTCTTTGGGGCAAAGATGTTAGCAACGTAGAACATATTTCCATTTTTGTTTAATTTAGTAACTAGTCAGCTCCTGTTGTTATCATGGATGGATTCTATGCAACTAACCACAGCTTTTTTACATCAATGTGATAACTCCTTTTTTAATATTGTTTTCCGGAGTGGATGAGATATTGTCAATCTACAGGTTGTACAAAAGGCGGGATTCAGACATACCAGTTCTTGTTCCTTAAAGTGTCTCTTGAGTGTATATCAGTAGTCTAGTACTTGTTTCCTTTAACAAGGGTTTTAAGGCCCTTCATGTTCAACAACAGTATTTTTATTGGCTTACTTGTCATAAATAAAATATTGATTATGGGATATGATGGTAACATATGAAGGTACTGAACAGGGCCAGGATGTGCATAGCCAGCCTCTATGATAGATCAGTAGAGTGTGGTATAACAAGGTGTTGTTGAAAGGAGAAGCTAATTTTGGAGCATGGTATTGTGAAGTGCAAACCCACCCCCATGGTAATGAGGGCTAGGGGACCGTAAAAGGGAAAGGAGGTGAATGGAGGAAAGGGCATTAAAGAAGAGAAAAGAATAGATAAAAATTACAGAGATCCTAAGATCGACACCCACCCAACTACCCTCCCCACTCAGGAATCTAAGAGGCAGAGGAGGCCTTGAGTAACCACATCTTAGAGCAGACTCCTAGTAGGAAACCTCATCTGCAAATGAGAGTAGATGAGCTCCTCTACATAACTAAAGACAAATACTATGAAGAACAAAATATGGATGTGTCTAAAGTGCCTCAAGGGTGGCATTTAAAACATAGGACTGTGTTTTATACATTTTAGTCTGCTGTATTCGTATTACTAGAAAAACGAGATAAGAAAGTACAAAGTGAAATGTATTCCAACTTGGAGAATGTCATGTAGCATTTCAACATTGAGGATATTGTCTAAGGTTAATCTATAAGGTGAAAAGTTCTAGAAGCTGAACATTAGTTAAGCTCACAGCCAAAAACACGGGAAATATCATGTCAATCTGTAGCCAGCCTCACGTGCTAGATAGAGAGTATGGTTGATCGTAGTTCTCTTAAGAAAGAATAAAATCCAATTAAGAAATGGGATTCTTGTCAACCAGGACAAGCCTTTTGTCAACACAAGAGAGAATAGCATGGGAATATATTATTGATCTTTGTAGACATTGGTAAGGTAGGTTCCTTAGGCCAAGAGGGGTATATGCACTGAAGTGAAAAGGGTTAGTTTAAATGATTGCTAGAGCTTATGGTTATAATGCTTCTTACATTGTTACTTGGATTAGTTATGCATCATTAACAATCTAGTATTAAAGTTGGTGAGGACTACTATAGTCGTGTCAACGCTCCATGACCCCTCAGAATGTGATTAGAGTAAATTATTCAGCGTACTCCTTACAGAATGATATTATTATCCAAGACATATACGTATTATCTGTAAAGTGACTGTACGTACCAAGTGTCCTTGCCATGTATGTAATAAATGTAAGGTAGCTTAGTATATATAGAGTTGGTCATTCACTCAAAGTTAGTGAAAAACATGGAGCATAAAAGTCATGTGATTACTTAATACATTAATGTATTAGTATGACAGTAAAGACACGTAATTCTGAAATATCAGCAACAGACAGAAATTTGTTGATCAAATCAGGAATATTCCTTAGGTATCCACTGGGAATCCCTGATTGTTTTTTCCTCTGGTTGATGGAACAGAATATATTTCCCTTCATAGATGATTCTCATTTTCAATGGTCCAAAAAAGAAAAATTTATATGTTCAGCAATTTAAGAACTGGTTGCAAAGCCAGAAAGCCTATCCTCCAGAAGTTGCTTTTTATATAGTCATGAGATATCCCTATTTCCGCTCCATTTCAGTTGATTGATTTTACTGTCCTCGTATGATAAAGGATGGCTTCTGAGTGTTCATACTTAAGAGGTCTAAATTAGTGGTCTAGGGAATCTGAAATTCGGTGTAGGCCTTGAGGGTATTGTGTGGGCTCTCTTGATTTCAAAGTCGTTATCAAGCGATACGCTAAGGGTACAGGGGAATCATGTTTTAGAAACCTAATGCAGGTTTTGGCAACTTTTTCTCATTTCTCCAGAAGGCCCCCACCCAAAAATGTCTTTCTTACCGAAGCATACCCAGTTCTATACAGCTTAGCACCTACAGCAAGGAAGACTGAAAAGGTCCCATCTGGGTAGGTGAATGCAAGTGGGATGTCCTTTTGTCTCACAGTCATTGCTGGAGGCCTGCCTCGATTCCCATGTTGTGCAGCAGTCTCAGCGGCTTCAGATCAGAGGATATATGGCTCCAATTCTTGATACAAGCATAACTGCTTCACTTTTGATCTTCAGTGGTGATGATCACATTGTGAACAATATTATTAGGAGTTTAAGTTTGACTTTGTAGTCCCTGATTGGGAACAGCACCAAGATCAGGGTGCCATCATGCTGGGTGCTAACCACACCCTCTGATACAATACTGGCCCTAGCGGGCATCGGGCATTGCCCCGGTGGGCTGGAAGGGTGGGGGCCGGTTCTGAAGCTTTGGGGGCTACTTTTGTTACTGGGTGCCGGTTTTGCAGCAGTGCTGCAACTTGGCCCCCAGTAACAGAAGCAGCAGTGCTTCGCACTCTACCCCCTGCACCTCCAACCCCACCTCCGGTCCGAGGGCTGGTCTGACCAAATCGCCAGGGCTGCTTTGGGTTCCCAGTCCGGTCCTGAATACAGCTCTTCAAAAAACATGTATTTCTGTGAATGTATTTAGTTTTGTTATCATATACTTTAAAACCTATCCGAAGCACATCCTGAATTCCACCTGGATTTTTGGTAGAAAATAAATGGAGTTTGTAAACTGATTTGCGACCTTGAGAGTCTAGCTATCACAAAAAGGAACCCATTCAAACCTCTTTTAACCATTTTTAAACATTTCATTTCTACTAAAGAGGTCTAGACCAAGCTCACAAAAAAAAGTCTAATCTGGCCACGGTTCATGGCAAGTTTTCACTCCATCTTATCAGGTTTTACTTTAGAGGTCAGGGAAATTCCTATCCTGGCTTTGAATAGGATCTGTGAAACCACCTGACCTTTGTAACTTTATCTTCTTAACCAATCTGCAAAAAAATGTAGAAGTAATCACATCTTACCCATTTTTTTAAACGGTTTAATGCAAATTGTCAAATGGAGTGAATGCTGTTAGTTTCTGAATGCTTTTGCTATGGACACCTCAACCATCACTACAGGCCTATTATGGACGACTCTGTAGTATGCATGAACAGAGCCGAGCAACTTGAAACTCGCCTGTCCCAGTGCCAACAAACAAACTGCAAACAAACATACTCAGGACAGCGTCGGAGTTGGAGGAAGCGGGTCTTACCGTTCTGTCCTGGTCGGTAGATAGGTTTGTCTGTCTGCACAAAGATCCCATCATTGATTTTCCGGATCAAGACTTTCTTGCTCTCGGTGAAGTTGACTCCAGGCCCTAGAACAGAGACCCTGATTGTGGCCACTTCTTCGAATCCCACTTTTGGAGCCGGGACCTGTATGTCAAGAAAGGGGAGGGTGTTATGAGAAATGCCCGCAAGATTAACATCACCCAAAAAAGTGACCTCATCAACAGCTCACGGACAAAGGAAGCTGAGATTTCACTAGCAAGGCACAGCTAGGGTTACCAGAAGAGTCCATGCACAGGACACACCCTGTCCCTTTCCCAAGCAATCATTTAAGTTTCATGTGCAATCCAGTACGTGTAATACTGGTTCTTTACAGAGGGACATACTAAAGTCCCAGATAAAAGTGCTTGTGAACAGAAAGCCTATAAAGGGAAGTGGGGCATTCTGTGTACCGAGGTATATTTACAAGAGTGCAGTGAAGTTATTCACCTGGCTGCCATGCGTGACAAGCAAAGGGCAGGAATGTACTTTATTTAAGTCAATACGGTGCACTCCTGCCTTTTCCCCTACATTGGCGTTCTTTTGGCAGCCTAGCACCAATGCAGTCACCCTTGCACCATAATGCAAGGGTGCCTCCTTAGCATGCAATATTGTTTTTGTGCAGAAAGGGGCACCTTCCTGCACAAAACAATCCCCTGAGGCTTCTTCCTCTTTCTATGTGTGCTGCAGAGTTAAAAACGGGGGAAATAGAGATAATTCTTCTCGTTAAGACTCACCTGGGGAGGCGAAGGCTCTTTGGCGTAGTCCCAGGTTTACCAGTTCTGATAAGTCTGTGAATGCGCCAAAATCCATGGATGGTGCGTGGGAATACACACACGACACCCAGGGAAATGCCTCCCTAGCGCAGAGTAATCCAACGCAGCAATTTGCTGTGTGTTGTATTCCTCGAGATTTATGAAGCCACTCAGGGCCGCGCTAGGTGGCCTTGCGTGGCTTCAGAAATCCAATTTTTCAGCTGTGTGGTGCAAGAGCCACGCAAAGGGGCTTGGCTTGCAGGTATAATGGTATTGCCCAGAGCTTCTGCGCAGCTCCCATTCCAATACTGTTTGGTAGCAAAGATGGGATCATGGGGAGCACTATTTTGGAGGGCACGTTTTGGAAATGATTAACGGCGGTGCTCCTAATGACCCTAATTTAGTGTTTGAAGATCTCTCAGCTGCCCTGCATTATGCTTAGGCTGTGTCACAGTACCCATATGGTACCAGCCACAGGCGTCGCTGCTAGGAGATGCGTTACCCGGGCAGTTTGCACAGGAAATGCTCAGCCTAGCATGGCCCCTAAGACATGGCATAAGGGGAGAGGCTAGTGGTGTAACTGCACACATCTCTATGGGAAACCACAGTGGCAAAGGTTAATCACATCCCTCTGTTCAGTGATGGTGCCAAAGAGAGCTGTGGAGTGTTGCCAAGCAAAGAGGTTGTAAGGGTGGGTGCAGGAGGGAGGATTCTGATGAGTGCTCACGACCCTCTAACTTTTAATAAAGGTGCTGCAGTGGGATCTGCTTCTCAGGGTCATTCTGGAGCTGAAAGTAAACATCAAGAAATAAACTAAGGGCTGAGTGGGTTAGCTCACTGGGTCTCCTAAAAGAAGCCCTAATGCCCCCTAAGGAGCACAAAAATAAAATCACAGGCAAGTGAACAAAACTATTCACTGCAGGATCTCCCTTACAGGAGCAGCAAGCGTTCACACCAGAGACGGTAAATGCAATGGAGGTGACCCTGACCAAAAGAAGTTTATTATAATGGATACCTAATGGAGTTGCTATCTTCTGCACAGCAAATTCATGGTAAGGCGACTTTGAAGACATTCTTGTTAATGGAAATAGAAGCAAATGCCAGAAGAACCACTAAAGATATCCTTGGTTCTGGGAGACCTGGTCAGCTTTGCAGACACAAAGAAGACCTGCTCCAGAATACAACCTCTAAGGACAGTGACTTATTTAAATTGGCTGTCAGTATCATTGTGAAGTCTATCAAAACAAGCCAATCAGGGCATTCTAAAGTGGGACTATTGAGGTTCTCATCAATCTCCACTGAGATGGGTCTGAGAAAGAATTATCACCCTGGCAAAGGTGCTTGAGAACAACGCTTAAGTATACAAAAAGTGACTGGTGGAATGCTTGAATTAACCTCAGCCACTGGTAATTACTCGAGGCCCGCATTGCAATCCATCATTATTTTGCTTACCATGCCACCTCAGTTTAGACCCAGCCATATTCAAATCAGTCTTGATCCTGCTGCAGTAGGAACAGTCCAGCCCAAACTGCCAGGTCCAGTCCTCCCTGAACCAGAAAACAAAGTAACCAAGACCAGTTTCACAATGATTGGGGCTCTTGGTTCCAGTTGCACAGTGAGTACGGGACTCACATCAGGGCATATCAGTCACACTTATGGTATTGCACTAAGGACAGAGAATGCATTATCTGTCATTTAGATCTTGGATATTCTCAGGATTTCAAGCAGTTTGTGAGTATTCCTCCTCGATGAGCTAGTTCATCCCATGAATAGCAGTTTTCTGTAGACCACTGTAGGGGCATTACACTAGACTTTGAATGTAATTTGTTATCACTGCAGAATTCAGTGTAGATCTCTCAGCAGGGGTGGTACAATTCTACATCTTAGTTCAAGTAACCACTTAGGCAGTAAAGAAGGCAGTCTAACGAAGGGAGCTAGTGTGATCTCCGGAATCCTATAAGAAATACATTGTTAATGTTTATGTGGGATAGAAATACACACTGAGATACATAGTAAAGATGGCCAAGAGGTTGGCTTAAAAATTCTTTAAGCTAGTGGAGCTGGAAAAGTGCTAAATTGTTGTTCTCTGCTATGTGGCCCTAAAGGTTCAAGTCAATGACAAACCCCAGGAATTTGGCTCAAGACCCTCATTTAAACTCGATGCGTGGGGCATTAATCTGCATAAAGCTCAGTAGTTTTCCCTGATTGCTAAAGGAAAAGCTCCATTTCTACTTAGGTTTAGTTTCAAGGATTTGGCAGCCATCCATCTTTGCAGTTTTGGGCAAAAGGTTTTTAGATTTCAGATGTTGTTCACAGAATGGACCTTGCGATAAAGATTGGTATCATGTGCCTATTGAAGAATAGTCACCTAGCGATAACCTAAGTCACTGATAGAAGCAGCTTAATATAGAGAGAATGAAAGAAGTGGGCAATAACATTGGTCTCAAAGGCATTCCAAATCATTAGTGAGAATTTGGTGGAGTATCAAGACTCATTTTGAACAACTAGTTCTTGAAGTCTTCAATGAAGTTGAAGACTTACCACTTCTTCAATGGCATTTCCGTAAAAGGAAATTTATAGAAAGGTCTTAAGGTGTACAAGTCGCCAAGGCCAAGGATTTTTCTTTTCAGCAAAAGTGATATTTGAGCTGTTATGACTTTGGCCAGCCAGATTCCAAAAGACAATATTGATTAGAATGGTTGTGATAACAGAGGCGTATGAGTTGAGCTAAGTATGTATCATATTGCTATGGTTCATTAACAAAAAGAAATCTATTTTAAAAACTTGGGCTCACATTTGAGAAGACTTTGTGTTATCTTTGAGTCATGCCAGGGACATCGCGAAGGTTTCAGTAATATTTACAATGCCACACAAGGCCTGATTTGTGTGGCCATGCGTGGCTTTGAAAATAAATGTAACGCAAGGCAGCTACTTGTGCTGCATTATGTTACATTTTAACTTGAGAAGCATTCCATGGGTGGAGAATGGGCATTCCGATGCATCCACCCATCCTTTTTGGCACATTCACAGATTTACAAACACTTGCACACCTGGGAATGAGTTAAAATGATATGCTTTCCCAAGTGAGGCATAACAGGGAGAAATATCTTTATTTCTCCTCGTCATATGATCTTTCCACGTGTGCTGCATTCTGCAGCAAACATAGAGAGAGGAAAATGCCTCTAAGGATTCTATTTTGTGTGGAAGACTGTCCCTTATTGCACAAAAACAATTCTGTCTGTAATGCAGACACCCCTTACACTATAGTGCAAGTGTGCCACTACTCCCCACATGGACCACCATGGTCAATTCCTCTCTCAAACAGGGCATCCTCCCTGAATAACTAAAAATGGATCAAGTCAAACCACACTCAAGATGCCCAAACAACTACCACCCAGTCTCCACACTCCCATTTTTAGGCAAAGTAATCGAATGTTTCATAGCATCCCAATTAGCCTCTCACATCCAAACAAACACCCTCCTAGACACTCTCCAATTAGGTTTCTGCCAGGGTCACAGTACAGAAACTGTGATCCTCCAAACAGTTGATGTCTCCCTAAAAATCCTCAATTCCGGCAACTCCTGTCTCCTTGCCCTCCTGGATTCATGTCCTGCATTTGACACTGTCAACCATTATGACCTCCTTTATATTCTTGAACTACGCAAGGGATGCAGAGACACTTTCCTCAGCTGGTTCTCCTCTTACCTACTCAACCTTTCCCAAATTTTGAAAATGGGCAACTCATTCTTGAGACCAGTCAGCGTTCACCAAGGTGTCCCTCAAGGTTCGATCCTCTCCCCAACCCTCTTCAACCTCCACTTAGAGCCACTATGTTTGATTCTCAGAAACTCTGGCATCCTCTTCCACCTCTACGCCGACAATGTCCAAATAAACTTCAAAATCTCATCCCCGGGGATCTATTGCCCTGCTTTCTAATACACTCTTAATGATTCAGAACTGGTTATCCAACCACCATTTAAAACTCAACCCAACTAAAACAGAATTTCTTTTGATCTCACCCCGAAAACAAAAACACCAGTACAAGAATAGATGGCAATCTTTCCCTCCTTCAAAGGCTGCCCGCCAATGTCACAAGTGCCAGATCACTCGGCATCACCCTTGATAATAATCTTGATCTTTCTAGCCACAAAGCAGCCATGGCCAACAGCGCACAACACCAACTTAGGCAGCTATGTCGCATCCGACAATTTATTTCGGAACAAGACCTCAAAACAGTAGAGCAGTCTCTTGTTCGCTCGAGATTAGGCTATGGAATTGCCCTTCTCTCAAGCATTTCCACAGTTCACTTAGGCCTACTGAGAGAAACACTACATGCTGCAGCATCCTTTGCCTTGGGTCTCAAGAAACTGGACCGCATTTCCCCTGCCTTGATAACCCTCCAATGGATCCCCATTGATGTGAGGGCCCAATTCAAAATCACTTGCATTACCCACAGAGTGCTGCCATCCTCCTCACCCTCCTATCTAAACAAGAAACTCCGGAGCACATAGGGATTCCAGAAATGTCCAGTTGCTGCACCTGGAACCCTACACCTTCAGGAGATAACGATACACAAATCAGTCCTTCTCTGGCAGCGCCACTACAATCTGGAACTCTCTGCCTCCCTCACTCCATCTAACCATTTGCCTAGCAACCCTCAGAAAGGGCCCTAAACTCCTCCTATTCGACAGACATCTTGGTTAGTTCACCCTCGACCAGACTTATTTACTTTCTCCACTGCGGCCTGATCTGCCTTTGTTTTACTGTTCATGTCCTCTGTCCTGTTGTTGTAACTGTCTCTTGTGGTAACTCCTGCATACATACGTTGATGTAAAAGTCTGAGTTTAGCTACTATTAATGTAACCGCTATAACCCTGTATCCTGTGTGTTGAGAAGCACTCTGATGCCTTTGGGCCACGCAAAAAAAAAAAAAAAAAATTGGCGCTAGGCTGCACATAGTCCACATAGTGCACATCTTTGTAAATATGTATCTTTTCTGCTCTCTCTCTTTCACGCAATGCAGAGCAGCGACTTTGCTTGCTGCCCTGCACTGGTTGAAAGTTTAGTTATTTTTCCTCTCATTGTGGCTCCGGAAGTGCCATTGAGCTATCTGGAAGGTATAGAGGAAGCTCACCCAGAGCAAGAGGAGAGGACAGGGAGAGAAAAGAGGACTGGCCCTGGAAGAGAAATTGTGGGAGAAGGAAGAAAAGCAGAAGGAAAAGGAAAAAGATCTGGAGAAGATAAGGATAGCCCTTGAGAGAGAGAGAAACCTGGAATGGCAGCAATGACAACTCCATCTGGAATAAATGACTATACATCCAGTTCAGGCCAGGTTGTGGCCAAAGTTCCAAGATATCTTGTGCATGTGCAAGTAGAAGGTCAGGACATCTTGAAATGGTTTGTGAGCTTTGAGGTGGCTTGCAAGGTGCAGGCCTTGACTCAGGTATCTAAGGCAGCTGTGTTAATGGTGTGCATGCCATTGGAAGAGACAGCCATCATTGGAAGGATGTCTGTGGCAGACTTGATGCTCTATGAGTACATGAAGGAGGCTCTGATTAGAAGGGTGGGCGGAAGTCAGCTCATTACTTTCAGAGATTTTAAGACTGCAAGAGAGCAGATGGTGTTCCGTTTGAGACTTGGATTCATTGTGTATTACATTATTGGAATGAGTGGGTGAAAAAGATAGAGGCCAAGTACTGTCAGTGCCCTAACCAGTTGATGGCGACAGAGCAACTCAAGGAGCAGTGCTGTACCCCACTTAAACAATACTAGTCTGATTTGACAGAGGGGGATCTAGAGAATTCTGCAGTGTTGGCTGACAGGTCATTAGCTAACAGGCTTCACAAAGGGCTATAACTGCATGGTTTTAAGCCAAAAGGGTGAGAGGAAATCTCCACAGACTAGTTCCAATCTGAAGGGCAAGGGCCGGGTTAATTCCCATAGGACCTGAGGAGGGCCCAAGACAAATGGTAATAATGTGACACAGAAGTAGCATCATGTGAAGGGAGGGAAGTGAAATTCTTCCAAGTCCAAGGTGGTGACTTGCTCCAAGTGCCACAAGGTGGGACACTTCAAGAGATATTCTCCTGCAAAAGGCACTCACTGAGCAGCACTCATGATAGGAAACATGCTACAAGTGGGTGAAGGGAACTGAGAGGGCCCTTTTGTGATCAACATAGTAGCTATGAAGATCTGGGAGAGGGACCCAATGATCTGAAGCACATTCCTTCTAATACGATGGGGTTTCTGCAGGAAGTTAGTATTAACGGGAGGAAAGGGTGATGACGCAGAAATTAAGGTTTTACATTTATTAGTGCATAAACGTAGTGTTGAATTAATCAAGTGTGACTTTAACCGAACTAATAAAGATTGTACGGGGACAAAATGTGCCCTCAGAGTAGTTTGCCAACATTTATAAGCGTGCTTTATATAACGTGATGTATTAGAACTGCACTAATCCGACATAATCGTAAACGTGTGCTATGATTTGCTTGTTTGAAATGTCTTAGCTTAGCATAACTTTAGTGGAGGCTTTGGCCTAGTTGCCATGTCTCACGATATAGATGCTCGTATTTTTCCGATGTGCTAATAAACGTGTATTCTTGCTTGAAGCTGTACTTTTCCAGTGAGATCGGTTCACATGCTTATCTTAAGGTTTCGTGCCAGCCTGGCATCTTCTTCTTTGCTCCAAGGTCAATCTGCAGGTGCGGACAATGGAAGCTCTGAAAGTGAGTTAATTGGTAAAATATGTTGCAACTTACGTTCCCGACTCCAAGGATAATGTATGCTTAGGTGAAAGCTTAAGAACTGTTGTTTTTGATTGGACAATTTGAAGCCAACCTATGAACCCTCCAATGGAAGACCCTACTGGATTTGAACTGTTGTCTATTTAAACCAGGTGCACAAGAAGAAAGTAGAGAGCGCGCGCCCATTACGAACTTTACAAGCCATTACAGACATTACGAGAGACATCGCCCCATACCCGCCATTTTGCAGGACATTGGCCATTATGGCCCATCTTGCTGACATCGTTATTTTGCCGTCTTCTAGAGACTTTTAAGTAATTCTCGCCCTAGAGACTTTAACTTTGATTTGCCCTTTGCATGAAGTAGTAGTTTTAGTTTGCCGCCGTGAGGCAATTGCCCCGTCCATCCTGCCCCTTTGCCCCGTCCCATGCTGATTGAATCCGGTACCTGTGAGACGAAGACTTCCTTGAATGCTGATCGAACTTGGTAAATATGAAAGGGAAAATGTACAATTGCATTGTGTTTTCTTTTTAGGTAACCAACTGCTGATTTTGATAAGAGCCCTAGTTAGGAGTTTTCTAAATTAATGTTGCTAAATTGTTTTTGCATGAAGACCCACATGCTGATGCTAATTTGAGGTTAGATGAGGATTCATTTGATGCACGATGCAATTTGAGACCTTGTTATGCTGACTAAATGTATGCAATTAGCTCATTACAGATTATAGTTTTAGTGGTTTGTGTTGCTATTATCGAAGGCATTATTATTCAAATGCTGCATAGATTGCACCTGTTTCGCCGCTATGGACAGCTATTAATGTTCATTTACATATATCATTTGGTGTTGAGACACATTTACATTGTGCTAGCTTTGTTAATATAGGGAAATAAATTCATTAACTTTGAATAAACTGGTGTGGTTATTCATGACCGAAAGGTCATGGTTTCGCCGAAATGTTGTCTGGATTAATTGTGAAGTGTTATGTTGATCAGGGCATTGCTTATGTTAGTTATTGATTGTTGATTTGATTGATTACTCTCGGGTGAAGAGTGCCCTACTTGGTCAAAAGATTCATCGACCTAAGAGCGTCCAGATACAGGTAAATTATTAGGTACGGAACGCTCTATCAGTAGATGGTGGCAGAGGATGGTTTCGACTTTTGGGACCCCGCTCGAGACATACATGGTGTTGAATTAACGGTTTCGACTTTTGAGATCCCATTCGAGAAGTTGAATTAGATTTTTCTTGGGTAAAACAGATTGAGAGAATGATGATGGGCTAAGTCCCCCGCGACTTTCCCGGGTTCTCGGAGCTTGCGAATGGAAAGAATGGAGGTGTGGAATCAGCGTTGGTGGTACTAGTGACGGTATGAGTGAAGTTAGGATTTTGCGCTTGCACAGCTTATTGCCGCAGATTGTGTGAAAAGGATGCGAGGATTTTAGAGAATAGCGGAGGTGCGACTCCGAGTGTAGGAGTAGAGAAGTCGTCGAACTTCATAGAGAATAGCGGAGGTGCGACTCCGAGTGTGAGAGTAGGGAAGTCGTCGAACTTCACGTGTATGTGGCGCTTTGTGCAGAAAAAGGTCCACGTGGTTGTTGTTGTTGAGATGGGCCCTGCGAGGTCAAGAGACTCCGGAGTATGTTGAAAAGTGTATGAGACACTTGTTTTATGTTGTGGTCTGGTCGGTTTAGTAGGTTGATCGGGCGTGGTCAACGAGTCGGTACGTGTGTTAAGGGAGTGAAAGAAACTTCGACTTCGGGCTTTGACAAATTCTAAGTGCACTAGAATAGATCATTGACAAGTTGAGAGCAGAGTCTGCGGGTCAGATTTGCTTGCGAAAGTGGGGACCGAGAAAGATGGAATAACTGCCGAGGCTAGCGAAAAATCCCTAAGGTCCTAAAGCGATTGTGTTACCCCTCCTGTAGTAAGCCGACAGACCTGTTTTATATTTTTTGGTTGCTCGCGATACATGCTAGAAGTTGTTACGAGAGGAGCTGAGTGAAGGAGGACAAGCCGCGAGGCTTTGTCAGCCGCAGAGTGTGTGAGTGTGACGTCACTAGGAGCCGCGCTGGGATAGGTTGGTTGCAGAGAAGGGTCGCGCACGGATTGGACGCAGTCCGTGGGGCTCGATTGGAAGGGGAAAGGCAAGCGAAGAGTATTCCGGGAATTAAAGTCACTTATTGATTACAAATTTTGTGAAATAAAAGACGAGAAAATGAAATTTTTTAAAGCATTAAAGAGTGCGATGAAGGGAGAGTCTTACATTAAAGCGAGCGTAGGAGAGGAGACGCCACCCGAAGGTACACCAGCTTACATTGTAATGGAGGAAAAAGGGGTAGCTCCGTGTCTTTGGCTAAAGCAATGGCACAAACTGACAGAGAAACATGGGAGCGTAGCGTTCCCGATCCATGGGACATTCAATATAAGGATCCTAGAGAATTTGAGATTCGCGATGTACGACATGAAGGTACCTCCAAGGCCAGCACAGTTTGAGGCTCTAGCAATTTGGGAACTAATGGCTAGCCAGCAACAGCAAAAGAAGTTCGAGACCAGGATGAGAAAGGTAGAAAAGACACTAGCGGACGCTAGGTGGGATAATGCACAGAAGGTGTGGAGGTCAGATGTATTGCAGGGGATAAAATTGTTCCCCGCAATTGCTAAGGAAGAAGAGGAGACAGGCAAGAAAGCTACCTGTAAGACAAACAGGTGTTCCAAAGATAGAGAAGAAGAGTCAGAGGATGAGGAGTTCATCATCCAATTGCTGAACGACCGTCCACCACCTTATGCAGCGAGTGGACAAGGTCCAAGTACCAGTTCTGCCCCTCCGGCACCGGTACAGAATAATGAAACTCCGAATTCAGAAATGCCATCGGGATCTAAGGACCCGAGTTTACTGTTCACCCCGCAGATACCGCAGGTTAGGAGAATATATCCAGATGTGCCTATATTGAAACCAGCAGAAAATTATCAGCCGCAGGTCCCAAGGTACTACAGCAGTGACAACTGTACAGGAATGATTCTAGATCCAACCGTAATGGGAGTACAGAATGGTTGCAACCCAACATTGGCACAAGCCGAGTCAACTCAGCTTTTGATGCCTCAAAAGCAGATGCAGGGGGGAACCGCACATGCTCAGATGACGGGGAGTCAGATGGACATGCCGGCAATGATGACCCATAGTGTGGGAATGAACATGCCTCAGAACATGGGAAATGGACAGAACCCAGATGCGATATCCCTACCCATTACTGTAGGTCCACCGGTACCTTTGTACACCCAGCCTAACATAGGTATGAGCGGTCAAGGATCAATGCTGCAGAATGGGACGGAAAGGAGGTGCATAGAAAACACTCCAGAGACAACTCCAATAACGGCTCTGCCAACTGGATCTGGGTCCTTGATGGAGTTTAGTCCCATATGTGCTCAGTCAACAGTGGTGAGGTCGAGTCCCCCACTGATGATACCGCTAACATCGAACACTGAGAGGTTGCCGCAACCATCAATGGCAGTCGATGCGAATGCTACACTGATAGGGTTGAATGCGCAACAGCTGACACAGTGGTTCAACAGTCTGAATTCCACACAAAGCTCAGCCAGTGGGAAGGGGGAAGACTATCTGAATAGGGTCAGGTTGAACATGGAAGCACAAGAATTGGTGGAAGGGACTATGGGTTTGAACAGGTTAGAGTCCTACTCGGAAGAAGAGCTGAGGTATCTATGTCCCAGGATTACGAGAGAGGTGAACAAGGTACACAGAAGGTTGCAAGAAATAGCTGACAAACACAGGATTGAGATAGACAAGACAAAACACTTGAGCAGGAGCTATAGATTGGATTTCGGGACTACAGACTTTGAACACATGAGGTCAGCAGGCATGAAAACGCACCTTAGAGAGTTGCTGCAGAGTGCACAAGTGTGGGGGTGCCTAGACAAGTGGGAGAGCAGATGGGCAAAGAAAAAGGAAAAGAAGAAAGACAGTGTCCCAGAGCATAAGGAGAAAAGACCACAGAGTAGTGATGCAATAGCCATGTTACCAATGAGGGAGACAGCAGGGGGAAAATTAGTACATGTACCGTGGCACAGAAGCGACATTCAGTCTTTTACGGATGATTTTCCCAAACTGAGAGAGAAACCGATTGAATGGTATCAACAGACTGATAGGTTTGTGAAGCTTGCAAAATGTCTTTGGGAAGACCTGAACACCCTCTTTGAGATTGTGGTTCCGGCAGATTTGTGGGAAGAATGCAAAAGGGCTGTAGGTTGGCCGACAAGTGAACCAGAGAGAGACAGGGATACGGGTGCACCATTGCCTATGGTGATAAGCTTGTACTACAAGGTGATTGAGCATTTGAAGACGAAGGTTGCCGCGAAAAATGTGGATTGGCAGAAGATTGATCGAACTGCCCAAGAGGCTAAAGAGTCGATCCATGGTTACTATGAGAGGTTGTTGAAGGCGTTCAAGAACTACAGTGGCACAGAAACAATAGAGGCGAAGGACATGCTTCATTTTGTGTTTAGGTTTGTGGAAGGGCTGAGACCAGAGATAAGTCAGATGATAAAGACGCATTTGATTTGTTGGCAGTCGAAACCGATTGATGAGGTGTTGAATTATGCGAAATACTGTAGCGACGAAATTGAAGTGAAACAGAAAAAGTTGAAAGAGAAAGTGATGATGATGCAGCTTAAAGCAGCTCAGACAGGTTTGCAAGGGTTGCAAGGGTTCCAACAGCAGGTACCGCAGCCGCAGCCGCAGGGAAATATGGTGTTTCAGCCTCAGGCGAGAGGCAGAGGCAGAGGAGGTTTTGTGAGTAATGGTCCGGATTTGAACACTGTTGTGACTCCGAATGGTGTGCAGGCAATGAAAAGGGTGATGCCGTGTCACGTGTGCGGAATCGTCGGACATTGGAAACGCGAGTGCCCGATGGTGGTGCAGGAAGTTGCAGGTGTTGGTCAGCAAAACAATGATGTCAATGCATTCCAGACAATGAGGGGACCGAAAATGAGAGGTCCAAACCCAAATTTTCAGGCCATAAATCAGCTGCAGGGATTACAACCTATGCAGCCGCAGCAGATGCAGATGCCCCGTATGCAGATGATGCAAATGCAGCCGATGCAACAGCAGTTTCCCATGGTACCTAATCAGCAAATGCAAATACCTTTGGCACCAATGAATCAGCAGCAAGTGATGGTTCCTCCACAGGTCTCGAGTCAGGTGATGAATACAAATGGCACAGTACAACAGTTTCCATTACACAGTGAGAATGGAATAAACGATGCATGGGAGAGTGAAAGTTCAGGAGAGGAGGGTGATTGTGTGCTTGCAGCATCCTTGGAAGTTGATCAAAACGGTCCGTATGTAGAGGGAAGAGTCATGGGTCATCGTGTTTCATTCTTCGTTGACACAGGAGCCACACGTTCAACTGTTAGGAGCATTGAAGTACCAAATTTGCCACTCTCAGGGAGAACAGTTCAAGTAGTGGGAGTAGCAAACAGGCACCTGACGAACCCAATCACAGATCCAGTACAAGTCAGAATTGGTAACTATCAAGGGTTACATAAATTTGTGGTATGTGACTCAAGCCCAATAGCACTGTTAGGGAGAGACCTATTGTGCAAATTGGGATGTTCGATTATGTGTTCGGACGATGGAATTAGAATTCAGACGAGCAGTGATGGGGGAGAAGAGGAAAGTGTAGAAGGGGATGAGATGGAAACTGTTGATGAGGAATATCCTCTGATTACCCTTTTCCCGATGATAACTGAAGAAGATATTCCAGCTGAATTACGGGAAACAGTCGGAAAAGAAGTGTGGGATATGACAGGAAAGGAAGTGGGATTGGTGAAAGGAGTGGAACCAGTGAAAGTGACAGTAAAACCCAATGTAACCTTTCCCCAGACCCCACAATACCACATGGCACAAGACACCCTCATGAAAGTCGCCCAACTCATTGACGAGTTTGTAAAACAGGGAGTGCTGAAAGAAGTGTTAAGCAGTCCATGTAATTCACCAATCATGGGACTAATAAAGCCGAGTGGAAAGGTCCGAATAGTGCAGGATTTGAGGAAAATAAATGACATCATAGTCAAATGCTGCCCTGTAGTACCGAATCCAGCTGTGATAATGTTTCAAATCCCTTGCGATGCCGAATGGTTCTCAGTCATCGACTTGTCACAAGCATTCTTTTCGGTGCCTCTTCATGAGGACAGCCAATTTCTCTTTTGTTTCAAATTCTTAGACAGAGTCTACAGTTGGTGTCGAATTCCTCAAGGGTTTTCTGAGTCACCGTCAATTTTCAATCAGATTCTAAAGAAAGACTTGGAAGCGTTAGAATTGCCATTCGAGTCAACCCTAGTACAGTACATTGATGACTTACTGATTGCAGCTAAGACAGAAAGTGGCTGCACAGCCGACACCATTGTTCTACTGAACCATTTGGGAAGGAATGGACACAAGGTGTCTCCTTCAAAGTTGCAGTTCTGTCAGAAGAAAGTGAAATACTTGGGTCACCAAATAGAGAAAGGGTCACGGAGAATAATGAAGGAAAGAATAACAAGTGTACTTCAAATGAGTCCACCAAATACAAGGAGGGAGGTGAGGAAGTTTTTGGGGATGGTGAGCTACTGTCGCCAGTGGATTCCCAACTTCTCGACTCTAGCAAAGCCTTTACTGAAACTGACCCAGAAGGATGCCTTGGATGAAATTGAGCTGAAAGGAGATGAGATGGATGCTTTTATTGAATTGAAAGAATGCATGTGCAGGGCTCCAGCTTTAGGTATGCCTGATTACACAAAGCCTTTCACATTGTTTTGTCATGAACGTGATGCATGTTCTTTGTCTGTCTTGACCCAAGCCCATGGTGGCATAAACAGACCAGTAGCGTATTTTTCAGCTACTTTGGATCCGGTTGCAGCAGTACTTCCAGGGTGTTTGCGCGCCGTAGCAGCAGTTGGTATCAGCCTCACTCAGAGTGAAGGAATAGTGATGGGACATCCAGTAACAGTCATGGTCCCTCACTCAGTTGAAATACTTTTGACCCGCTCCCGAACACAACACATGACTGGAGCAAGACTCACAAGGTATGAAACAATAATTCTGGGCTCACCGAATGTGCAGCTGAAAAGGTGCACTACGTTGAATCCAGCAACCTTGCTTCCCAGAGAAAATGCTGAAATTGAGAACGCCGAAGACGTCGAGCATGACTGCCTTCAGGTGACTGAATTTTGCACAAAACCCCGACCTGACATCAAAGATACTAAGCTTGATGAAAATGACCAAATTATTTTTGTTGATGAGTCATGTTTAAGAGATGCAATGGGAATTTTGAAAGCAGGATATGCTGTATGTACTGTAACAGGTGTCTTGGAAGCGTCCTGGCTTCAAGGAGTCTATTCTGCACAAGTAGCAGAGCTTGTAGCCCTTACAAGAGCATGTCAACTGTCTACATTGATGAAGGTCACCATTTACACTGATAGTCAATACGGGTTTGGAATTGTGCACGACTTTGGGCAACTATGGTCACAGAGAGGTTTCCTGACCTCTTCAGGGTCCCCAGTGAAAAACAGGGAGAGAATAAGGGAATTGTTACACGCCATTCAAATGCCAGCCGAAATTGCAGTGGTAAAGTGTAGTGCTCATACAAAAGGACAGGACTATGTTTCCTTGGGAAATGCATATGCGGATCAAGTCGCAAGATTTTGTGCCTTGAACTGTATATTGCTCAGGGATGAATGGAATTCGATAAGTGAGCCAGAGCTTGAACCAGCTGAAGCATTTGCCTTAAAGGTCGTGGATACAATGGATGAACTAAAAGCATTACAGAATAGCGTCAGGGAGGATGAAAGAGTTTCCTGGATTAAGTCACAATGCACCAAGAGACCAGATGAGTTATGGGTTTCAATTGAGGGAAAATATGTTTTACCAAATTGTCTCTTATCGCAGCTAGCGCGGTTCTATCATGGGCAGGCTCACCTAGGGAGAGATGCCATGATAAGATTGTTCAAAACTGATTGGTTTAACCCCAGATTTCGTCAAGCTGCAGAAGCAGTTTGCCATTGTTGTGTCATTTGCCAGCAGATGAACCCAGGAAAGGGAACAGTTGTGAACGCGAGCCACATTGGCAGGGCGAGTGGCCCATTCAGCAGAATGCAGATGGACTTCATTGAGATGCCTGTGCATGGAGGTCTGAAGTATGTGTTGGTGATTGTGTGCATTTTTAGTCGCTGGATTGAAGCATACCCTACACGTAGAAATGACAGCCTTACAGTTGCAAAACTATTGTTGAGGGTGTTGATACCACGTTTCGGATTCCCGATCTCTTTAGAATCAGATAGGGGAAGTCACTTCAATAACGAGGTGATAAAGTTACTTTGCGCAGCGCTGAACATTGAGCAAAAACTGCATTGTAGCTATCGCCCAGAAGCCTCAGGACTGGTGGAACAAATGAATGGTACACTGAAATCAAGAATGGCGAAAATATGTGCATCGACAAATTTGAAATGGCCTGACGCATTGCCCTTGGTGTTAATGTCAATGAGAAACACCCCTGACAGAAAGACTGGATTGTCTCCGCACGAAATTCTCATGGGCAGGGCCATGAGACTTCCTGCAGTTCCTGCAAACGCGCTTTTGAATATTACAGATGATATGGTGTTAGACTACTGCAAAGGTCTGGCTGACGTGGTTCGCTCTTTCTCTCACCAGGTGGAAGCAACCACCTTGCCACCGATCCAAGGTCCAGGACACACACTGAAAGCAGGTGACTGGGTCGTGGTAAAGAAGCACGTGAGGAAGTCGTGTCTGGAACCCCGTTGGAAAGGCCCTTTCCAAGTGATCCTGACGACAACTACCGCTGTGAAGTGTGCGGGGGTTCCCAACTGGATTCACGCCAGTCACACAAAGAAAGTGTTGTGTCCCACAGATGAGGAAGTTGAAGCGCTGAAACTGCCAGTACCTGATAACAAAGTGCCGAGCGCTGAGACAGAGCAAAACAGAACTGGAAGCGAACAGGCAGAAATAGAGGAGAGAGAAATATTCTCTGAGGACGAAACAGATTCACTTGGGGAAGACCAAGGAGAAACCTCAGACAGCGACGAAGCAGCTGAAGGTAACAAAGAGCCTGAAGCAGCTGAAAGTGACACAGAGCCTGAAGAAAGTAACGGTGACAAAGGGCTCGAAAGAGGTGAAAAAGCAGGAGAGCCTGATCAGAGGAGGGCTTTCCCAGAAGCAGACGGTACAGAAAAAGAAAAGGAAAACCTGATTGACTCCCCAGAACAAGGGGACAAGGCAGAACAGAACAAAACTGTTCAAACTTCTTCAGAAGAGATCGCAGGTCCATCAAGTGGACACAGTGCAAAGAAAAGACAAAGTATATCGCCAGTAAAACTAGGAACTAGAGAAAAGTTGAATGACGAAGGGCCAAAAGTGAAAGAGAAAAGAAAGGAAGTGTCTGTCGTGGTACCAACCTTAAGTGAAGAAAAAGACTTGACCAAAGAGGAAAGTACCAGCGAGGCAGAATCAAAGAGAGAGGCAAAATTGAAAAGGAAAAGGATACCAAACAGGAGATATTCCGGTCCAGAATGGGCATATGTAGTCAATGACGATTGGACTGACGAATTTGTATCTCTTAGCCTCGAGAACGAAGAAGAAGAGATACCAATAGAAAAGAAAAGTTTTATGGACACTGTTGTTTGAAAAGCTGATAAATGACATTGCTTGCTATAATCTAACGTGATACAACCAGCTGAGACATTGCTAAACCGGATGAGACATTTGCTAACTTGATAAGACTTTGATAACATGATTGACTCTTAAACCCGATTTGAGACAACATTGCTAACTGAAAGAGACTGAGTTCTGAGTTATTGCCGAATTGAGACAAATGCTGCTAACTGATAAGTGACTGGGCTTCTGAAGAAAACTGTGTGAACATTGCGCTCGTTAAGCTTTGTAACAAATTGCTAAATCGTTTCTTTTTACAGGTGCTTCTAGCTCTCTGATTCTATACAGATCATGACTAGGTACGCTACACAAAACAGTAGAATGAAATATTGTAAATATGTATGCATAGGCTTGATAACTGCATGTGTACTAATAATAATGATAATAGTGCTTGCAATGCATGGTAAGAGTGAGAATGAAAGAATTGATGCTTCTACCTATGCTCCTGTTACTGTCACTGAACTAACTGCATTGAAAAGACTAGAATTAGATGAGAGACACTTGCATGATAAGAAAGAACTTTCGTATAATGTTTTCTATCGCTTGCTAACAGAATATGTTGAGACTATGGATGCGAAAGATTGTTATGTGTGTACACAGATACCGACATCGGTAACGGAAGGGGTGACTTATCATCACATGCCTCTTACATATGGGATTACATGTAGTATAGAAACTTCTAGATTTTATGGTCAAACTAACATACAGTATTTTTACTCAAATTATGATGTTACCTTTGCATATGTTCCTATAATCACGCAGCTAAGCCAGATTGCTAAAGATTGGGATGCTAAAATAATGAGGGAATTTTTCGAGCCAATGCAACCTTTTAAAACAGCTCACGCTCATAGGGAAAATCTTACCTGCTCGCTCTCTGCAGTAGAAATAAGCTTTTTAGATCGCACAGATGATAGAAGGGCACAAATGAATGCGAAATTAGAAAAGGAGCTACATAAGAGGACTTCAGTAGATAATTATGCTTTTGCCGCAATAAAGACACAAGGGAGAATAGCTTTAGATGCTTGGCATGTAGGGAAACTTTGTATATATCGAGGTGAATCTTATTATGATAAAATTTTTGTAGGAGCGAGTGAATGTAAACATACGTTTATCTTTAAGGCCAAATGGACATTCATGCTGAACGGACTTGATCCTGTCATACCAGGTGTATACTACATTTGTGGACATAGTGCCAATTATCGTCTTCCAAAAGGATGGTGGGGGAGATGTTATTTGGGTATAGTGTTCCCAAAGGTTTATCAACTGGATGACCTATCGATGATTACAAAGACATCTGGATCCCATCGTATCCAGAAAAGAGAGACCGCAGCTGCTGTGGTAGGAGATATATTTGGAGCCATGATTCCTTCATTAGGAGTTGTGTTGAATTCCATCAAAATAAGAAAGTTGTCTACTATAGTGGATAACATGTTGACAAAGTTTTCAGGTGCTATAATCCTGATAGATGCTGAACTTGCAGCGGAAAGAGCTATGACTCTTCAAAACAGGCTTGCCTTAGACATTCTTTTAGCAAAGGATGGCGGCGTTTGCAAAATGCTTGGTGCGCGCCACTGTTGTACGTATATTCCAGACAACAGTGCAAAGATTAAAACAATGCTTGCTAATCTAACAAAAGAGAGTGCAGATTTGAAGGAATTGAAAGAACCAGGAGTGTGGGAGAAGGTTGGAAAGGGACTTGCTTCAGTGGGAAATTGGCTTGGTGGCATTTGGAATGGAATATTGCTAAAAATAATACAGGGAATACTAATAGTACTGATTTGCATCTTTGGAATTTGGGGAATAAAAAGAGGAATACTAATGATCATGGCAAGAATTAAGAGAAGGAAGGAAGAGAAAATGATGAAAAGAATGGCAGAAGAATACAAAGCAAGGTCAAGGGGAACTAAAAGGCAAAGAGAACTGACAGAATTTTAATGGAATAAAATTTGTGGGATTAGTTTTGTGTGATGACAAGTAGTCATCAGAGGAGGGATTGATGACGCAGAAATGAAGGTTTTACATTTATTAGTGCATAAACGTAGTGTTGAATTAATCAAGTGTGACTTTAACCGAACTAATAAAGATTGTACGGGGACAAAATGTGCCCTCAGAGTAGTTTGTCAACATTTATAAGCGTGGTTTATATAACGTGATGTATTAGAACTGCACTAATCCGACATAATCGTAAACGTGTGCTATGATTTGCTTGTTTGAAATGTCTTAGCTTAGCATAACTTTAGTGGAGGCTTTGGCCTAGTTGCCATGTCTCACGATTTAGATGCTCGTATTTTTCCGATGTGCTAATAAACGTGTATTCTTGCTTGAAGCTGTACTTTTCCAGTGAGATCGGTTCACATGCTTATCTTAAGGTTTCGTGCCAGCCTGGCATCTTCTTCTTTGCTCCAAGGTCAATCTGCAGGTGCGGACAATGGAAGCTCTGAAAGTGAGTTAATTGGTAAAATATGTTGCAACTTACGTTCCCGACTCCAAGGATAATGTATGCTTAGGTGAAAGCTTGAGAACTGTTGTTTTTGATTGGACAATTTGAAGCCAACCTATGAACCCTCCAATGGAAGACCCTACTGGATTTGAACTGTTGTCTATTTAAACCAGGTGCACAAGAAGAAAGTAGAGAGCGCGCGCCCATTACGAACTTTACCAGCCATTACAGACATTACGAGAGACATCGCCCCATACCCGACATTTTGCAGGACATTGGCCATTATGGCCCATCTTGCTGACATCGTTATTTTGCCGTCTTCTAGAGACTTTTAAGTAATTCTCGCCCTAGAGACTTTAACTTTGATTTGCCCTTTGCATGAAGTAGTAGTTTTAGTTTGCCGCCGTGAGGCAATTGCCCCGTCCATCCTGCCCCTTTGCCCTGTCCCATGCTGATTGAATCCGGTACCTGTGAGACGAAGACTTCCTTGAATGCTGATCGAACTTGGTAAATATGAAAGGGAAAATGTACAATTGCATTGTGTTTTCTTTTTAGGTAACCAACTGCTGATTTTGATAAGAGCCCTAGTTAGGAGTTTTCTAAATTAATGTTGCTAAATTGTTTTTGCATGAAGACCCACATGCTGATGCTAATTTGAGGTTAGATGAGGATTCATTTGATGCACGATGCAATTTGAGACCTTGTTATGCTGACTAAATGTATGCAATTAGCTCATTACAGATTATAGTTTTAGTGGTTTGTGTTGCTATTATCGAAGGCATTATTATTCAAATGCTGCATAGATTGCACCTGTTTCGCCGCTATGGACAGCTATTAATGTTCATTTACATATATCATTTGGTGTTGAGACACATTTACATTGTGCTAGCTTTGTTAATATAGGGAAATAAATTCATTAACTTTGAATAAACTGGTGTGGTTATTCATGACCGAAAGGTCATGGTTTCGCCGAAATGTTGTCTGGATTAATTGTGAAGTGTTATGTTGATCAGGGCATTGCTTATGTTCGTTATTGATTATTGATTGTTGATTTGATTGATTACTCTCGGGTGAAGAGTGCCCCACTTGGTCAAAAGATTCATCGACCTAAGAGCGTCCAGATACAGGTAAATTATTAGGTACGGAACGCTCTATCAAGGGCCTTCCATGAGGGATACTGGAGACTCCACAATATGGTTGAGAGAAAGAAACTTAGGCCTGGAACAATACTCCCTGGGACCAAGAATACAGGTTAGGTAGCCAGTGGAGAGGGCATGGAGAACATACGACAGGGTTGAGATTAAGCTCACTGGGACGGTGGTTATGATTGATGTCAGAGTAAGGTCAAAGCAAGAAGCTGGATATCCCTTTGGCAATGATTTAATTTCCCCTTGGTTGTTGCCAGGACCAGAAGCCTTTATGGCTTGGACCACAGCAGTTGCTTTTACCAGAGCACATTAGTCTCAGAGGGAGACTGGTATAATTCCTGATTTCAGGGACCAGGTTAAGGTAATTTGTTGGAAAGGGCAGATTCCAGTAAGACAGTGGTTGTGGATGTCATCGCTTCTGCTCCAAGAGGGAGGGGAGGATGAGGCTCATGAAGTAGACCAGGTGCTGGAGTCTTAATCACTTCCAAAGCTGAAAGTTTGCTAGCTGCTAGAGGGCCTACCCGGGAATATTTCTGCAAGGCACAGGAGGAGTGCCTTAGGCGTGTATGAAGTTGAGAGGAAGCCCAAGAACAGGTCAGCAAAGAAGTGGTCAGGAAATACTACGGGGCAGATTTATGGAAAGTGGCGCTGCACCGAGTGCAGCGCCACTTTCCCTTCGCCCCTTAGCACCCCCCCCCTACCGTCACCATGTATGCGCCGTATTTAAAATAGGGCACACCATGGTGCAGGGTAGGGGGCAATAGTGTCATTTTATATGAGGCTATTGATATACTCTGCAGGAGTAGTGCCAAAATATTGACGCTACTCCTGCAGAGTACATAGAGGCCCATTCTAAGAATGGTAGCCCCCTTTTAACACCTGCTCTTGGGCAGGCGTGTAAAGTGCCGGAATAAATGGTGCAAGGAAATCCTATAGATTTCCTTGCACCATTTTACCGGCTCCCCTAGCAGGGGAACGCCCACTTTGCATACATTATGCCCGGTGCAGGCACAATGTAGAGCAAAGGATTACAGAGTGGCGCAATGCATGCATTGCGCCACTCTGTAAATACGGCACGGGGATTTTGGCCTCATTGGGCCACATTAACGTCAAAATATATGACATTAAGGTGGCGCTAGGGGCCTATAAACAGCCTCTTTGTTGGCTGGGAGGATGACCTACTTTATAGCAAGTCAGTAATTCTTGAGCCAGGCACTAGCTAACTATGGTGGTTCCATTAGTACACAGGAACTTCCTTTTGCCATTTGCCCATGAAGTGCCTTTAGCAGGACACCTAAGGATTAGAAAGATCTAGGATAGGTTGGACCCTCTGTTCTACTGGCCAGGGATGCACAGAGACACAGAGAGGTTTTGTAGAACCTGCCCCACTTGCCAGGTGAGTGGTAAGACAAGAGGGAGGACACAGGCACCATTAGTGGCTCTACTAGTGTAGGTGTTCCATTGGAGTGGGTGTGACTAGATCTAATTGGTCCATTTGCCGCACCTTCACAGTCATGCAACAAGCATATCTTGGTTGGGGTAGATCATGCCACCAAGTACCTGGAAACTGAACCTATGAGGAATATGACTACCTGGTAGAAGTGAAAGTTCTCCTGGGGATGTTTTCTAGGGTTGGATTTCCAGCGCCAGTAATTTCTAAACGGGTGTCCAACTTCATCTCATATGAGAGAAATGTAGGAGCAAGTTGGTGTGACTTCTCCACGGCTTACCACCCACAAACCAATGGTTTGTTGGGGCAGTTTAACAAGGCACTGAAGAGCATGATGGTAGCCCAGGAGCATGTTTGATCTTCTCCTGCCATGTCTCTTGTTTGCCTACCAAGACATTCCACAGAAGGGGTAGGGTTCAGTCCCTTTGAGCTTCTGTATGGACACGGGGTGCGGGGTCTACTCACCTTAGTCAGAGAAGAGTGGGAAGGAACATCAGAGTCACCACAGAAAGATTTGGTGGACTATAAGATGAGCCTCAGGAAGTTGATAAAAATACACAAGTCAGGCAAATAAAAACCTTTAGGGCAGCCAAGCACTAATGAAGGAGTGGTACGGCCAGAAAGGTAGGCTGAATAGGTATGAGGGGGGTCAGGAGGTGTTGGTGCTAAAGCCTATTTGTCACAGCACTTTGGAGGACAAATGGTGTGGGCCATACAAGGTAGTCCAGACGATTTCTGAAGTTAACTACTTGGTGGACACAAGTGAACCCAAGAGGGTGTTCCATGTGAACAGGCTAAAGCCTTACATCCAGAGAGATTATGCAGTGAATGTGAAGGCTACGGCAGAGGTAGTTGAGAAAGACAGTGGGCCTATTCCTTATTTGCTACATAGTGACATGAAGAATGGTATTGTAGAAGGGGTTCAGCTAACTCCTGGTTTAACGCCAGAGCAGCAGAGGGACTGTGGTGAGGCTTTAACACTGTTTGCCAACTTCTTGTCACTGACTTCAGGCTTGACACCTGTCTGTGTGTATAACAGAGACTCAGGAGAGAGGCAGGGTGTACAGAATGTCTGACCGGCTTTAGGAATGCAAAAAGGGCCGAAGTTGACAAAATGTTAGACCTAGAGATCATTCAGAGATCCCGTAGTCCTAGTCTAGTCCTGAAGTGCTAGCACCAAAGTAGGGGTCTGTGGTTCTGTGCGGACTACCCAGCCCTCAATGAGTTAACCAAGACTGAGGCTCATCCAATTCCTAGATCATATGAGCTTATAGGTCAGTTAGGTGCTGCAAAGAATTTGAGCACCTTGGATCAGACCAGTGGGTACTGGCAAATGGTTTTGGCAATAGATGTCAAGGAGAGGACTGCATTTTCTACAGCAGGGGAGCTATATGAGATCAAAGTGATATGCTTTGGGTTGAAGATGTTCCTGCCACATTTCAGTGCCTAGGGAGCCATGTTCTAGCAGGGCTGGGGGAGTTCTGGGTGGCCTCCTGGATGACATTGAGATGTTTAGCACTTAATGGCAGGACCACCTAAAGCACCTTGAATAGATGTTAGCTAGAATATAGAAGGGGAAACTGACCATCACAGTGATCAAGTGTCAAGTGGGGCAGCCCTATGTAGTTTATGTTGGGCACAAGGTGGGGAACAGGACGTTTTGCCTGTTGGATGCAAAGATTCAGTCTATGATGGAGTAGAAAATGCCTACTATCTTAGACTGAAGTGAGGGCCGGTCTACTTACCGGGTAGTAGAGAAACTTTGTGGTGAACTATGGAAGGCACTATGCACTAAGTGGCTAGGGTATGGGTCCCTTGCTTGCTGCAGCACTGGATTCAAGCTAGCCTGGATGATAAGGGATGACACCCCAAAACCGGTCCCAGGATGCTTGTTTCTGGTCCAGGGAGGACCTGGCTTGGCAGTTTGGGCTGGACTGTTCCCATGGGGAACAGGGTCAAGACTACTTTGCATATGGCTGGGTTCGAACCTGGGTGACATAATGAGCAAAGTAATGATGGATTAAACCCAGATCTGTGACTTGGGTTGAGTGTTTGAAAAATGTTGATACTCCATCCATCATTTTATTTTATGATGTTACTATGCACTGCACCTCTACTAAGAGCATCTGACTATAGTCAACCTTTCATTAAACAGAAGCATGCCTCTGACAAAGCGGATGGAGCAGTGGTTGCTCAAGTGGACGACAAAGGTAGAGAGCATCTGGTAGCCTTTATTAGTAGGAGGCTACTACCCAGAGAACAGAACTGCGTGGATGTTGCATTTTGTCATAGTGTGGGCCTGGCGCAATTTCCAGTATTATTTCTTTGGACCAAAGTTTGTAGTGCAAATTAATCATAAGCCATTGAAATGCTTCATGGCTATGAATGGAGAGAGTCCCAAGTTGTTGAAATGGTCTATTTCTGTGCAAGGGATAGACTTTGTAGTGGAGCACAGAGCTGGATTGAGCTACAGGAATGCAGATGGACTTTCCTACCGGTTGTATTGATCTGACCTCCCAACCTTTCCAGGTTAGGAGTTGATTCGGGGTGCTCTGATCTGCGAGGGTTGCATCTGTTGGGAAGGAAAAGTCAATCACATGGTGATGGACGTGCACCCCTGCCCTGAGTGCTCCAATTGGACTGATGTCTGGATCCCCTAATGCTGATTTTTGTTGTCATGGACAAACACTGACTAGGCGTGTATGCTTGAAATAGGCCTCTCACGAATTGTGTTCTTTTTATACCAGGAGGGGCACCCAAAGCACCACTGCCTTTGCCAGGAGTTGGGCAGCAAGTTTGTGGTGACATATTGTGTAGTGATCAATAGGAGTGATCAGGTCCTTTTTAAAGTTCCACTGCTGTGTGCTTAACTCACCCTTGGCCTACATTGGTTTGATGTGTAGTGCTGTATAGTGCATGTGTGGTATACATGTGCTGAGTGTATGTATGTATGTGTGCCTGTGAATGGTACAATACAGGGATAATGCAGTTCTGTGCAGTGCATGTGTATTATTTGATTGTGCTGGGAATGGCACAATGCACAGAAAATGGAATGCTGTGCAAAGTGTTAATGCTATATGCATAGGCTGGGTGGATGTAGCCCTGTGAATAGTACAGTACATGGAAGACTCTGGGTCCCATTTTGCCAGACCCAGTGCTGACAGGAGGAGCATGAGGAAAGGAGGTAGAGGAATCCCCCAGACAAACTTGTGTATTCCTGGGTTTCCTGTAAGCTGGGTGGGACACACTGGAGGAAGAGAAAACAAGCTCTTTGCACACTTCAAACAATGCTCTTTTATTCAGAGAAAGGTCGCTGAAAAGGGAACAGGACACATCCTAGGAAGGAGATGGGGCTGATAAGAGAATTATACAGACTAGGGCCGAGATCCTGGGGTAACCTTTTGATACACATATCATTATGGCTGACATTCAGATGTAAATCTCTAGTCACTCCCATGGCCTATGTTGTGGTGCTATCAGAATTAGAATAGCTCCTGCTGTGACTAACTGCTTTCTGGAAGAAGAGAAAATGGAAGAGAGGGCACTTCAGATGGAAGCAGAACCCCAACATAACCCTCAAAGACTCAGACTCAAATCACAATGACCCATAAAAAGGGCAGCTTGTGTCCCCATAAATTGTCAGCTATAAAGTAGCCAGTCAGGCTGTGCAAGAAGAAGTTCTGCAAGACTTCTGGCATAACCAAGACTGGGGGGGCCAAAGCCTCCTAGTCTCCCAGCTGGGTGAGGGGACATCACCCAGGGAATCTGTGACTCCCGGCCCTGGATCCTGGAGCACCAGCACCTTCCTGCTTGGTAAGACCAGTGTGCCCTTGTCGTAGGTTCATTTTAGAGCCTTGCTTGGGCACTCATATTTTAGCTTAGGCCTGTAACCTGTTCCCTTTTACCATGTTACATGCTTCATTTCATTTATTCATTTTAATTCATTTTAGCATAACTGGCTTTTTAGCAGGGATATTTTATTTTTCTAATCAGCCGTCATTCTGCAAAAATATTGTTATTTCTTTCCTTGCATGACATTTCACAGTTTACCTCCCCCCAAGGCTGCTTGAGGACTGTACATGATAATCTAACTAGTGTTACTGCCACAAGAGTGCGTTGCCAGTCTCAAAACTTAGACACACAAAACTTCAGGCCTGTTTCTCAGAACACAACATGTTTTATTATAAAACATCACAGAGGCCAAAGAAGCCAGGAGATCCGTCCTATGTTGTATGCCATTTCATTACCATGTCGCTGAACTCAGCCCTGTTTCTACAGCCAACCCGAGGAGACAGTTTGCACACCCCTGCTTTTCAGGTATGGGGCGGGTGTTCCTTCTATGAACAAAGCACCGGCAGAGAAAGGGGCTAACACTGCCATGCTCTCTCATAGAAGCTAGGCAGTGTGGGTAAGAATTCTTAGGCACATGTTTATTCCAATATGGTGGGGTTGTTTATTTGCTTTTCACTTCTGATAACAATCCTAATTATGCTATGTTTCATCTTCCTAATAATCACAACTCATGCATTTGCATTTACAATAGATTGCAAAGTTTTCAATAAATGCATTGAAAATTGTCATCTATTTGTCTGCCAATGTGTGTATGAGACCTGTGCTAATAGGAGAGTCATAGATTGTCATGTGTCAGGCTGCCACAAAACACCTTTATTCTAGGTTTTGGTGAGGTGCTGCTAGCTAGCCAAAAGGGTTAGGATGAGAGCTACCAGACGGTGTAGGATTGACTCAGTCCCCTAAACGCGTTGGTGCTGCCACCCGAAACCAGCAGCCTTGCCCCCATGACAAGAGTCCTACGACACCCTGTGAGGAAGAGAAGATCGGTGGAGGGGTTGAGATTCTGGTGAGTGGATCTCCATAGCGAGGTGTGATGAGACCGAGGCTTCACCGATCGGGTCATTGCTCGTGTGCACGGAAAAGTCAGCGACCTCTGTATAGCAGAGGAGGGCTGCCATGAAGTGAGCTGTGACTGTTATTGCACTGAACAGGTCATTCTTCCTTGTGCTGTCCCAAGTCTGTGATCCCGTTCGCCAAATGAGGGCTGCCATGAAGACTGTTGTGCCGATCTAGTTGTTGCCCTGGTGTGGTATCAAGTCAGCAAGCCCATATGCCAGATGGGGCCACCGTGAAGTTTGCTGCTGTGCCGATCAGGCTGTAGCCCATGCGCAGAGGAGAAATGGTGACCTAGTATGCAGGGAATTAGGCTCCAGAAAAAAGCAAAAAGCCTGATCTACTGAAGACCGTTGACGGAGAAGGAGGCCACTGTGGTGACCCAAGTAAGCCCAAGCCATCACTGCGAACCAGCACCAGGATCATTACATCTCAACATCCGGACTGTGTGAAGGAACCCAAAGAACTATTGAAGCATTGGAGGAGCATCACTGCAGGACCACATGTGAAGAATTCAAGGGACAGATTTAAGAAAAGTGGTGAAAAGTGTTGAAAAGTGGTAAAAAGTGACACTGCACCCAGTGCAGCACCACTTTTCTTGCACCCCGTAATGCCCCCCTACTGCCACCATGTGTGTGCCGTATGTAAAATACGGGGCACCATGGCGCAGGGTAGGGGGCAATAGCATTAACATTGTTTACACTATTGATGTACTATTCAGGGTTGGCGCAAACATTTTGGCGCTAACCCTGAACTGTCCATAGGGGCCCATTGTAAAGAATGTAGCATAAAAAAATTACGCTAATATGGTGCCAGTGCTTCTTAAATCTGGGCCCAAGTACACCAGAGAGCAGCTCTCCTGGGCCACGTGTGAATGACTTCCCAGAAGCAGCTGCTACAGCTCCAGCACCAACGAAGGAGGCACGCTTAGATACTCCATCGCTTGGATCCTGCTGTTGTGGGTAAGACTGATTTTCAGGCCAGATAGCCGCAGAGAACTTGCTTGTCAGATAGCATGCAGCACTGGAACGCATTTGACTTTAACTGAGAGTCAGAGTAGTGCATCTGAAACTCAAAAAACTGGTGGGGCTTAACCAGACTGTTGCCTCTAGTGAATGGAGAATAACCACTTCTACTAGCTAGAGGGCAGTGGGACTCAGGGACCTGCTTATGAAACACTAGAGTTTTGACTTCAAGGGATTGTGTGTATTGTTTATGAATGCCATAATTCACTTTGTGTTTTTTTATAAATACTATTTTTTTTCAGAGCATTTGATTGGATAGCCATTTATTGCTGCTGCTGTATCTATTTTGAGTTGTGATCCTGGTTTCATCACCCTAGTTCTACCTCCCCCTCAGGAAGCTTTGGACTGCTCAATCCGTGCTACCACTGAGAGTCAAGTGCTGAAGGGTACATGAGCCAGCTGCTCAGGATCCATAGTAGATCAGGTCAGAAGTAAAAGACCCTAACCCCCGTTGCTGGGCCCAGTAACTCCTGCTTGCCTCCTAGCCCTCTGATTGGAGTTCGGACCGAGATGTTTGACACTCACCGTTATTTCTACACACTTGAGAGGTTCTCCTCGGGCCACATGATTGTAAAGGATGACAGAGGATCCGTGGTGCTCCAGAATAATGTCAAGGTTCACATAGTCCAATGAGGGCCCGGTGCTTACAAGGTGGAAGCAGACATTCTCTGAGGATGGGTAGTGGAGCTCGGCTGGTATCATAACTATGTATTGCCTGTGAAGAAGAAAGAGGTGGCTGAATGGAGACAAATTCACTATTAAACAGTAAGTAAATCATAGAGTACTCTCACACAGACACATAGGGCCAGATGTACAAGGCCCTAGCACCCCTTAGCGCCACATTTGCAGCAACATTTTTGCCACAAATGTGACGGAAACAGGCCACTGCCATAGCACCATATTTACAAGGTGGCACAAACTAGGTTTTCACCACCTTGTAAACCCTTTGTGCCACATCATGCATAATATATGCATGATGTATGCAAAGGGGGCATTCCCTTGTTAGAGGGTCGATACAAATGGCGCAATGGAATCTACTACATTCTATTGCACCATTTCTAGCGTCATTTTTTTTTAACACCTGCTTGAAGCAGGCGTTGAAATGAGGCTCTAATTGACTTCAATGGGCCTCTTAACATTATACTGACTTAGCATCATTTTTTTTAGGCTAATCCACTATAGCATTACAATAGCATTAAAAAAATGACACTATTGCCCTTAACATGCGCCACGGTGCGCAGTATTGTAAATACGGTGCTACCATGGTGCTGTTAGGGGATGTAAGGGGGCCACAAGAAAAGTGGTGTATCACTAGTGATGCGCTACTTTGTAAATATGGCCCATAGTCCGTAGATCTAACACTCTATCACTATTGCACAGATAGTACATTGAACATATTATTTTTCTCTCTGTTAACGCAAACAATACCTCAAACACACAAAAGATGATGGAAGGAATGTTTGTAATTTGTCTGCTTATCACGTGAGTTAGCATTCCCACCCATTGTTCTTTAGCCCATCATGCCACCTCAGCTTGGCCCTAAGCATTTGCAAATTAGCATTGGCTTTGCTCCACAAACATTACAACTGCCACTTGATTACCTAACAGTGGCATATTGTACGAGCTGAATGTATCAAATGCTAGAACACCCTTTCTTCTTCACTGTCAGAATTTATAACATAGAAGTACTCCCACTGTTAAAATGTAAGTATATGTGACACTGTTATAGACAGGATGCCTCGCAATAGAAACTCATCTGTTTTAAAAAATCTCAAAATAGGTACTTTTTAATGTTTTTATTTTTTTCCTTTTCTTGCTTTTGTCTCGCATAAGGATCATCTTTGTCTCATGCACTGCCAATATTTCCAGTTGATCAAAGGTGTAAAGTACCACTGCAGACAGAAATCTTCTTTGCCCCAATATGTAAAGCACTATTGCCAGGCAAGTAATTAACATGCTCCTAATGCTATTGCATATAATGAAAAGCTGCCCACCCACATTGTACCCTACCCACAGGCCTCAGAACTTAAAGTGATTTTGCCATGTCATTACCAAGCACTGGCCCAGCAGGTATATCATCATTGCCATTCGGCTATAGCAACAACAATGCTTCGAGCTAGTAAAGCATCCTTGACATTTCATTGCCCCAAGAATATAAAGCACTGCTGTCCTCTCAACATTCACAAGGCCTACAAGTACGTAAAGTACCGTTGCCATTCCAGGATCCACAAAATGTCTAGCCACTTGCCATAAAAACATAATATATATCGAATAAAATAAACAGTCTAAATCACTACTTAAAACACACTACACAATCACAACAATGGGTCAGCATAATAAAACAAAGTAACGTATCACCACATCTCACAATTCTAGGAGAACCAGCTAAAAACCATCATAAACTGCAAGCTGGAAGACTTTCTGGTGCCCATATCAGGTGTAAGTCATTACACTTCATGCAGGGCGAACCAAACTCCTATACTCGTACTAGAAATCACTTACATGAGCCTTATTAATTTAATAACAGTTAAAACACAATTTAATGCTTACCATTAATCATTTAGGTACCTCCTACCAACCCTCTAACCCCTTTTTAGTTTACCCGTCTGACAATTTAGGGACCCCCATATTTCATTTAAAAATCGGCCTATTGCACATACAACGTTAAGAAATCTCATAATTACCACCAGGTTGAGGGCTTTATCCTGGTTAGTAATGTTATATGCAATACAAACTGGCTTTAAAAACTCATCCTATTCATGTAGGAACTAAAAATAGTCCTGTAAGACATGTTGCCCGCTGCATTTAACTTTTAGCCACATCTAGACAGGACCCGAGCATCTCTCATTATTGTTCTTATTTTCCTGGCTGTATAACACAGATTTTTCTGGACCAAGAACTTTAGCAAAAGCATCCTCCTTCCTCCAGCCTTTCACCAAAAACTGGGTGGATATTTTGCCCTCCAAGTAACATAGATCCTCTTTTATTTATTACCATGAAGGTAAAGTAAATAAAACTCCCAAGCTTCAACTTGCAATCTCTCACTCACAGCATCTCCTATGTACTGCCACTCACTGTTAGAAATGGGGTCTCTGGTGGGCAGTCGTTTCGCACTCTGTCCAAGCAGGGACCCTCATTCCAGTCAGGGTAAGAGAGTACCACTCCTAAGACAACCCCTACTCACCGCTCTTGGTAGCTTGCTACAAGCAGTCAGGTTTATCTCAAAGGCAATGTATTGTATTGTATTGTATTGTAATCGTATTTATATAGCGCTTACTACCCCTGACGAGGCGTCGAAGCGCTTTTCGATGAGTAGCACGCTACTCCGGAACCCAACAAGAATTAGTGATGGATTAGTATTGTTTAATAATGAGTACAGTTTTAGTATTATTATGAGTTAATTTGAGCAGCGGATATGAGAGTTTGTTAGTTAGATTAACTGGAGTAATGGAGGGGTGAAGGAGGAAAGAGATCCAGAAGTGTTAATTGGGAGTATACCCTTCATTTAATGTGCAAAGTATTTGTGCCAACACAGACAGTAATACAGTGAAAACACTACAAAATGGACACCACACCATTTTAGAAAAATAGGTAATATTTATCTGAATCAAACAAGACTAAAACGACAAAAATCCATCATACACAAGGCAAGATATACATTTTAAAAATGAAAAGAGTCTTAGTCCATAGAAAACAATGAAACGTTGATTTTACACAAAGTACCTGGTTTGTGTCAAAAATAGAGCCACACGGGCGAGCGTGCATTGAAAAAGTCGGTGATGCGTTGATTCCTTAGTTACAAGAGAGGCCGTGCGATGTGTTGTTTTTCCTCTCCCGCAAGAGAGTAATGCATCGATTTCTAGACAGGGCACCTCGGATCTGCGAAGGTTCACGATGACTTTGACGCCCAGCAACGGTACGCGAGAAATTTGGCCACACGGTGCTGGAAAACCACGCTGTGCGGCGTTTGTATCATTATCAGCAGCCGCAAGCGGGTGTTGCATTGTTTCTCTAGCCATGATGCATCGACCTCCCAGCCAAGATGCAGGTGGAGCATCGATTAGCCGCTCAGTGGGTGGCGCGTTGTTTGTTTTTAGCAATGTTGTAGGTGGTGCATCGAAATGTTCCCCGCACGGTGTTGTGTGTGAATTTCAGTCCTTGTTCTTCCAACTTCACCTCTCATGGACCCAGGGACTGGATAGAGCACCACTTTGCAGGACAGGAGTCACAGCAGGTGGTCCAGGTGCTGGCAGAGGAAATCTTTGATGGCTCTGAGACTTCAAACCAAGAGGCAAGCTCAATCCAAGCCCTTGGAGATTCTTCACAAGCAGGAACATAGCACAAAGTCCAGTCTTTGTCCTCTTTCAGGCAGAAGCAGCAACTGCAGGCCAACTCAGCAAAGCACAGTCACAGGCAAAGGGGCAGTACTTCTCCTCCAGCTGTGAATCCACAATCAGGCAGAGTCACAGAATGGTTAAAGCAAGAAAACGCCTACTTTCTAAAAGTGGCATTTTCAACTAACAATCTAAAAAACAACTTCACTAAAAGATGTATTTTTCAATTGTGAGTTCAGAGACCCCAAACTTCACATCTCTAGCTGCTCTCAAAGGGAATCTGCACTTTTAAAATAGTTAAAGGCAGCCCCCATGTTAACCTATGAGAGGGATAGGCCTTGTAACAGTGAAAACCGAATTTGGCAGTTTTGCATCAGTACATGTCCCACCATTAACATACACTGCACCCTGCCCATAGTGCACCCTAGGAACTACCTTAGGGGTGCCTTACATGTATAAAAAGGGAAGGAGTGGGCTGACATGTGGAACACTTGCCAGGTTGAATTGGCAGGTTAAAACTGCAAACACAGACACTGCAGTGGCAGATGTGAGCCATTTTTACAGGACTACTAATGTAGGTGGTCCAACCAGTGCTGCAAGCCAACTGGTAGCATTTGAATTACAGGCCCTGGGCACCTCTAGTGCACTTTACTAGGGACTTACTAGTAAATCAAATATGCCAATCATGGAAAAGCCAATTACACATACAATTTACACAGGAGCACTTGCTGCTCTTTAGAACTGGTAAGCAGTGGGAAAGTGCCCAGAGTATCAAAAACAGAGTCCAGCACACAGTGGAAAGAAGAGGCAAAAAAGACAGGGGAGGCATGGTCTAACACTCACCAAGGTGATGTCCACTGGTACTGCAACCAGTGGTGGTGGGAACATGGCTGGAGGTCAGAGAGGCTGTGCCAGCACCCAGCAAATATCCACCCTATGGGCAGCAACGCTTAAGTACTGCTGAAATTATTTATATATATATATATATATATATATATATATATATATATATATATATATATATATATATATATATATAGAGAGAGAGAGAGAGAGAGAGTGAGAGAAACACCCACACTTTTAAATTATTCTACGAGTGTATGACCTTGAAGGGCTCTCAGGGATATTTTCCTCACCATGATATATAACTCCATTGAAGTGGCTTAGAAACAGAGATCTACAACTAATGAAAGAAGCCTCCTCATAAATCAAATTTCAACTACTTCCTACTTCAGTTTCATGAGCACCAAGTCTACCTTGGTCACTGGCAGATTCTGAGAAACATCAAAGATTAAGACGCCTTCAGCAGCGTGCCCTTTCACCCTGAATAGTACCCCCTATGGGAAGTCCAGGGGTGTCTTGGTAGTCACATGCAAGGCCTGCAGTGCCATAATTACCAGGATTTTAATATGGCCTTTCTTGCCAGCCAGGACCACTTGCACGAGTCCCTCCTCAGCCTGGGATTCTGCTTCATCTGCCCACTGGTGATGATTGGACAGTGGCCAGCTAAACAACTGTAACTTCACGTTCCTCCAGTGTGTCAAAGATGAGAGGGACTAGGGGTACACCTACCTGAAGTCTGAACAAATTTATTGAGTAAAACAAGCAACATGCGATATCGTTTAGTATGGCAGCAACATTTCTCCTCAGTTACCTGAGAGCATCTAATGCTCAACCCACCCCTATTTTCCTGATTTGTATAGGTTTTCCCCATGAATACTTCAAGTGTGAGTACATGTGACAGACACTGAAACTCAGATTAACAGGTGCACATCTTTCGCGTGAGAAGAACTTCCAGACGATGAGCTTGTCCTTTGTGCATTGTCATTTAGCAGTGCCAAGCACAAGAGTGAGGCTAAGTATGTCAACAGAAAGACAACAATGAAGGTTCTACGCAACAAGGCCAAACAAAACAGAGGCAAATTAATCACCATGGCTTTCAAAGCTGCTTCCTGGAATGTTACAAACCCACCATTTAGTGCAAGAGTTACATTAAATTGATGGGCATTGATCTATTGACATCATTATTCATCTCATTCTCATGGCAACTTTGATCTTAAATTCAGAATTGCTATCAAAGCAGTCCTCATCTTCACGACCAGTCAAGGGAAAAGAAGGTGCAGAGCCTTTATTATTGGTGAGACAATTAATAGTACACATTCAGATTCATATGAAAATGTAAATGAGAATCAGGGGGATGAAACCAACAAGCACAATTTCAAAAATCGTTATTTTTCATTCTCTACAAATACCTTTCAACCAAGAAGAGATGCTTTCACCATCCAAATCAAACCCACTGTTTATTTTATCAATTTTCTTCACATTGTCTCTAATATGATCTATTTGTGCAAGGATGCGGAGGGAGTTATTATGTTCTATATGAGGGAGATATTAGGACTAACATGATCTATTTGTGCATGGATGCTGAGGGAGTTATATTGATCTATATGAAGGAGATATTATGACTAATATGATCTATTTGTGCCTGGATGCTGAGGAGTAAAGACACAACACTCTGCACCAGTTATGGTGCCACCCCACTCTTGGCAGCAAAGACAAAATCCAGAGCCATTCCAGTCTGCAGTATGACAGTCCTCTGGGTCTCTACCTGATCTTATATAAGCCCTGAAGCAAGGGCAGTAGCATTGACTACTTCCCCCAAGACCTTAGCTATTGGCTGAACTTCATGGATGAGCGGTCCAATCTAATACATCGGGAACAGAATGTGAAGATAAAACTAGACAGTTCCTGAGATAGCTCCAGGGAGTCTTTTACAGTGAGGAACTCTATTTGGAGTGTGACACATGAGAGGGACAAGGTAGGTGGGGATAACATGTTCCTGACCAGTCTCTGGAAGGCAAGCATAGGCTTGTTTCCTCAAACATAGTACTGAACTATTTATTGGGTTGATTGTGATAACACTTGAACCCTGAGTTTAACCAGAATGAGAAGGTTAGTGTTGAATCAGATACTACAAAGATGCTGCCATGCCATGAGTAATTTCAGCAAGATAAATGGCAGCAGGCAAGATACTCAGGGCCTTATTTACGATGCCCTAGTAGCACACAGCACCACTGCAGCGTCAATTTTCTTATGCTCCAGAGGCATAGTGTGCTGGTCCATATTTACAAGGCCATGCAAAGTCACCTTGCCTGGCTTATCATGGCCCTGTATATATGGACCCCTTTCATGCATAACTGAGGTGAAAGGGGCATTCCATGGCTGCTGCTGTGCGTGTTACCACTCAGTGCCCATGGAACACGAAGGAATCTGACACATTTCCAGATTTACAAGTCTGGGAATGCACCAGATTCCTACACCACCTCAGGGCTGGCATTACAGTGGTGGAACAGGGAGAAATAACATTATTTCTCCCCTTTTTTCCTCTTACTGTGTGTGCTGCATTCTGTAGCACACATAGAAAGAGGAAAACACCATTAATGATTGTTTATGTGCAGGAAGGTGTTTCTTCCTGCACATAAACAATCACCCCTGCAACACAGGCACACTTGCTCCATGGTGCAAGGGTGCCTACATTGGCACATGGAAGCTTATTGTGCACAAGCACAGGGGACAAGGACAGGAAATTGACGCATTTTATAGATATGGCACATTCCTACCCTTTTGTTTTGACACAGGGCAGCGCAGCAAAAAGGCCTGTGGTGCTGCCCTGCACCAAAAGATAGTAAATGACGCTCTCAGTTTGGTAAACAGAAGCCTGTCATCCATAGTTGTAAGGGCAGTAGTGTTATCACACTCACCAGGAAAGTGGCCATGAAAGAACTATTCAAGACTGGTTGTTTCACTGTCAAAGGCACAAGAACCATGTGCAAAACCTCTTAGGAATTGGTGGCGAAATGTATGCGAAGTCAACAGGAAAAAAGGCTAAAAAGAATGGATCAGATCTAATCCGGACTTTTCAAAAAGGTGCACATAGGTGTTTGTGCAGCACACTGAGCTGCCGTCCCTTGGCAAAAGGCAGAGCACAATTTACTTTGTGGCAACCTTTGTTTCAATGAAGTACCACACCATGTCCAAACAAGTGAGGTTTCCTGCAAATGTGGCTGGTGATACCCACTGTGGGTCCGATATATGAAGGCCTGCCACTAACTCAGATCCAGCTGGTAATGGTGATAAGGAAGTGCTGCATTCCAATGCAGTCGTAGTTGCATAGACACAGATGTTCAAGCGACTCCCTGCAGCCTTAGTGAACAATGGTTCAGCTGAGCTGGGCCCGTAGTGGATGGCGCGGTAACAGTGGGATGCACAACTGGTACAGTGGTGCCAGTGTATGCAAGCTAAGTCATCAATTTACAATGTGTGTAGTGTATCCAAGCAGGGAATCCCAAGGCACATCATAGGTGTGTTCATAGTTAGAGGAATCTTGTGGGGACCCTTCCACCAGGGATACAAGGCACAATTTTATCGGTGGGCCCAGATATGGATCTACGCACCAAACTGAATGTCGCTACAGGCTTCAGTCAGGCACTCTGGCAGGGAAGAAAGAACTAGGGAACGGAAACTACGGAGACAGACAATGAATTGTCTGCAGTATTGCAGAACCATATCATCATTCAGTGGCAGTCCAAGAGCAGAAGGAGACGCAATGTGGCTCGAGTTCAGTAGCATGGGGCAGCTAAAGACCATGCAAGGGCTCAACTTAGTCTTCCCAGAGGGTCTGGCTCTGATTGACCAAAGTGCCATGGGTAATGCGTGGAGCTACTGAAGATGAGTCTCAGCGCAGATCTTGGCCTGTTTGTTCTTAACTTGACGTACCATCGAAATTGTCCTTTGCACCTGCTGACTCATTGATATACACAGTGAAAATCTTGTTCTATCCCTAGGGCTTTAAACACTTCCTGGACTACAAAATAAATTAAGTCGGTTCTTTGGTCACTAGAAAGACCTAGTAGGACCACCAATAGGAGCAACACTTAGGCATCTGATTAAAGCCCATTTGTAGGTGGCTGAAGGAGCCCAAGGGACATAGGTGGGCAATGAAAGAGGTCCTATACCTTTTCAATATTGTGATCTTGGCTTGTCTTAAATGATTGACAAATTTGTTGGGCATCTGAGAGAAAGGAGAGTGCAAAACCAGGGGGCTGCTACAACACAAATCATGCAATCCTTTCCCAAATGAGAGTGGCTTTGATACACATGTGGAGGGTTGAGGGGAAGAAATTTCAAATCTATACTCCTGCAACACTCCATCATGGTTGCTTTTACAATTTTGCTTGATCCATTACTGTTTTTCATTCTCAGATGCCTGCTCCTACAACAAAGACAGATCTATAAGTGTATGTACAGGGAAATTGTCTATATTTACAATGTCTATATCAGTTTCAAGGTTCGGAGACAGTGCAGCTTTTTTAGCCATTGCAATGGTGTTAGACCTGACAAGCTTTGGTGTGGTCTTCCCCCACACCTTTTGCCTTTTACCCTCCTATTTACTGAAATTTGTTTTTGTTGGCCTTAGGACTCTGTGCACTTTACCACTGCTAAGCAGTGCTAAAGTGCTTGTGCTAACTCCTTTAAACATGATAACATGGGCTTACACCTAATTGGCACATTTAGGCCCATATTTATACTTTTTTTGCGCCGCATTTATGTAATTATTTGGCGTAGAAGCGGAGCAAACTTCCAAAATATAATTGTATTTTGTAAGTTTGCGCTGCTTTTGCGTAAAAAAATTACGCAAATGCGGCTGAAAAAAATATATAAATATTGGCCTTAATTTGCTTATAAGTTCCTAGTAAAATGGTACTATATTCCCCCAGGGTCTGTAAATTAAATGATGCTAGTGTCCTGCAGCCCGTATTGTGCCACCCTCTTTAGTAGCCCTTTAAAACATGTTCCAGGCCTGCCATTGCAGTCTGTGTGCAATTTTAAATTGCCATTTCAAATTGGCAAAATAAACCTTTTGCCAAGACTAAGGGCCACATGTATCAAGAATGCATTTTGCGAATCGGAAATAGCTAATTTTAAGAAATCGCTATTTCTGAGTCGCAAAATGCAATGTGTCAAATTTGAGATTCGGTAATAGCGATTTTTGAAAAATCGCAAATGCTATTACCGAATCGCAAATTCCGATACAGCCCCCATTCGCATCTATGGGCCTGTCGGCCCATATTTGTGAATATTTTGCATGTCCCAGATTGCGAATTCCTAACTGGAATTCGCAATTTTGGGAAATGGGCATGTGTGCTTTACATGTAAATTTTAAAAATGCATTTTAAATGCATTTTTAAAATTTGCACATGGTTACCACCAAGTTCAACATGGTGGTAATAGCGATTCCTTAATGCCCAATTCGCATTAAGGAATTGCTTCATACATGTGCTTTAGAAATCGCAAATAAGGAATCCTTATTTGCAATTTCTTATTTAGAGAGTCGCAATTTGCAACTCTTTAAACAGGGTCGCAGTTTTAAGGACTCAATTTTTTTGCGATTCCTTAAAATTGCATTCCGAATGCTTTTGATACATTCTGAAAGGGCTTTTTGCATTCGCAAACGGGCGTTCACACCGTTTGCGAATGCAAAAAGCTTTGATACATATGGCCCTATACCTTATTTCTTAATACATACAGGCCACACCTAAGATAGGCTCTAAACAACCTATAGAGGATGGTGTTGTACTTAAAAAGTAGGACTTTTAAGTTACATGTCCTGGTAGTGAAAAAGTTAAATAGTTTTTTCACTACTTCAAGGCCTACCTCTCTCATAGGATAACTTTGGGTTGCCTTATTATATTTAATAAGTGCTAACGTGTTTTGGAACAGGTAGTCAAAAGAATTGTAATTGAAATTCCTCTTTAAATGTAAATTTGGAACTTAAGTCATAATTTGGAAAATTTGACTTTTAGAAAGTTGACATATTTTTGTCCTATCCATTTGGTGCCTACAGCCTGGGTCCTATGTCACATGACTGTGAACAATTGGCAGTTGGCTTTGTGTATTTCTCCCAGACAATTAGATAAAGGTGGACTAAGTGTTGGCAGGATGAGTATTCTGCCTGGATCGGTGGGGCGGAGCTGTTCCCTGCCCCAATTACATTTCAAAAGGCTCCCTCCAGCAGACTCACAAAGAACTTAACATCAGCCCTTTGTCATCTTAGACCCCTTGGATCCTGGGCAGAGGAAAGGAGGACATTTCCAAAACCAGATGCAGTAGAGCCTAGAGGTTCCCACACTTCAAATGCTGGCACCAAGTATAAATATTGGACCCTCAGACAAACTCTCCAGTCCACTCCTGGACCTGTAGAAGAATTCAGAAGGACTGCCTTGAACTCTGAGAACTACCCTGCGGTTTGAGGCCTGCCCTGTTTCTCAAAGGACTGCCTTGTTCTTCAGAGGAATGCACTGCCTTGTTTCTCTGACCCACCATGACCGCCAATGTGAAACTCCAGCAACGAGCATCCAGGACGCCAGTCCTGCTCCGGAGTGGTCTCCTTGTGCATTCTTCCACAGTGAAGAGAACTCTTCGCGTTTGACTTTGAGAAGGTAACTTTACAGCAGGACTATACTGGTCCCTGTGTCCGGACCGCACCCAATTGACGCTTGGTGCTTTCAGGTGCTATACTTACCAACAATTTCTTTTTTGTGTTTTCATTGTATTACTGTTTGTGTGCTGCGGAAATACTTTACACATTCCCTCAAAGTTAAGTGTGACTGCTTCTGTGCGAAGTAACCACAAGGTAAAGCACATGTGAATTTAGTGACATTTGTGGTTCACTTTGACAGAGGTTGTGGTGGTTGCTTCTGAAGTGTCTACACCTCCTTCTATCAAAAACCCAATTTCCTACAATCATGCATTGCCTTGGAAATTCAAAATAGGAGGATTGATGTGCAGCACATTCAATAGTAGCAACTTTCCATGGCAGCATAAGAGCGGCCAACACATTTTGCACGCATGATACATTCTTTACAGGGGTTCCAGCAACCTCCACAATTCTGGGCCATATCAAAAGCATATTTGGAATCAGTAAATACAGTGGTAATTTTGTGTGACTCCACAATACATGCACACAACATAGGAAACGAACAAGCTGGGCTACTTCATTGCAGACTAGGGAAAATGTTGCTTCTCTGTCACTTTGTGCAATAGAGCACATCCAGCAACATGTTTTTTTCATTTGTGAGAACTGATCAATCCACATGCTAAACAAGTTCACTATTGGGCATAGGGACGTCAGACAGATCAGTCCTGGGTTTAGTCAAATGTTCGGTAACAAGTAAACAATTATGAGGCTCACCAACGTGTACATTGGGTATAGCAGACACTATTCAATGATGGGCAATGGTTTTACATGTTGTGAGAGGGAGAGAGTTGCAGAATCCCATTGCATAACAAGCATGCAGTGAATAAATGTTGAGTTATTGTTCTGAGCAACAATATAGCCACGGAATGGCAACTATCAAAGTGGAACCCAAACAAAATGTTCAGAAGCTTCTATGAGAAGTCACAGATCACAAGCAAGACTGGAGAGCTAATGCTACTGGGTCAGCAATGGTAGGATAATGTGCAATGGTTGCCTTTTGGTCTCCGTGAACTTGCACCGAATACTCTAAGGGCACAACCATTTCACAGATGACAAGGGTGTGGAACAATCTGGCAATCCAAAGGTAGAGCCAGAAGATGATGCATGTCTCACCTACTTGAAAGTCGCTCTTCAGTGTCAGGCCACTGCGTGGGCTGTGGGATATCTTTCTTAACATATTCCTGAAGGGTCTTAACCAGAGTTAGAAATGGAAAAAACCCAATGCCTACAATATCCTGCCAGTGCCGAAAACATGTGTATCTGAAGTACAGAAACAGGGGGCCTTATTTACGAGCCCCTCTGCACTGTCGAAATGTCACTTTTAGTGATGGTCTGGCAGCGTACACTCCACGGCCATATTTCCAAGCCGGTGTAAAGCCACCCGGCGTGGCTCTTCATGGCCTTGTGAATATGGACTGAGGTAACGCAGCACAAGTTGCTGTGTTGCCTCACCCTTCGACATGGAGGCGTGCCATGGGCGTTACGGTGTGTGTCCCCGCCTAACACGCATAGCATTTGACACATTCCCAGATTTAGGGGATTTCGTAAAGCTGGGGATGCGTCAAAAGCCTACGCCTCCACAAGGGAGGCATAAGGGAGACACAACGAGGAGAAATACATTTATTTTTGTTTGCTTTTTCTTTTTCTATGGGTGCTGCATTCTGCAGCACACATGGAAAGAAGAAAATACCTCTTGTGATGTTTTTTTGCAGGAAGGTGTCCCTTTCTGCAAAGAAAAACAATCATCCCTGCAATGCAGAGACCTTTGCACCATGGTGCAAGGGTGTGTGAGTTTGTGCATGGCAGCCCATTGTGCGCCAGCACAGGGGAAAAGGACAGGAATGCGCCCTTTCTTATAGCTACAGCGCATTCCTACCCTTTTCTTTTGATGCAGGGCAGCGCAGCAAAAAGACTTGGGATGCTGCCCTGCACCACAAACTTCTAAATATGCCTCTGGGAGTGACAACCTGGAGATTCCTTTGATTCGATCTACAGAGAGGTGGTGCTTCCCTGTGGAGGTGCTGTGACCTAAATATTGAACACAGGGGAAATACAACTATAATTTCAGTTTCAAAGTCTTGTGTACTTTCAGAGCTAATACAGTGAGTAGCAGAAATAAATATGAAACTATCAACATGTTGAACAACAGAAGACCTTCCGGGGAAAAAAAACACTAGGGTTCAGTGGTTCTTTTTTGAGAGATTCGAAAAATATGTAAGGGAACTCTAGAAAGCCATTTGGGAGTTTTTTTAAAATCATTAGAGGGCTTCTGCCAAGCTGGAACAAGAATAGATATACCTCTCCTTGTGAATGAGATTGATAAAAGGCAGAATATAAACCAACAACTGTGAACCATTTCTCAGAGGCAAGAACACCTGATTGAATGGAGGGGGATTGGGTGCTACAAGAATGCCCGGTAGTACAACATTGCTTATGGCACTCAAGTCCTGAACTAACAGATAACAATCTCTTACCCATTTTTTAATCTGGAGAGTGGGTGTATTACAGGGGCTCACAGTGGGTACTAAAACTCCTAAAACTCATTTTTTTTGCTATTTGCTGCCAGAATTCCAGATGCCTCATCTGTCTTTAGAGAATATTTTGAGGTGTGAGGCAAGTTCTTTATAGGGTTAAAGCTGTCAATGGAAATTACACAATTCATATAGGATGCATGTTATGACCATGAAGAAGAAGGCGCTTGTTTAAGCAATTCATCTTGTAACTTTACATCATAGATTTTAAGTTTTTTATCCAAACTGTCAGATTTGCAAAAAACATGCAACACCTAACTTCAATTTGTTTTAGGCGAAATTAGCTGCATTATTTCACTTGTGCAGTGCACAGTACAGTTTAATTTGCAGAACAAGTCTGGTTGAAATTGATTGGTGGGTGAAGGAGGATGAATGTCCATCAGTTAGAGGTCCAAGTGTAATTGGAAGAGAGTCAGTAGGGTCAGAGGGAACCTTCGTGTTTGATATTCCAGCCGAATCAATGGACGAGAGTGGCCAGCAAGGGACTTCGGAGGTTTTCAGGGCAGACTTTCTGGGATCGGTGACAATAAGCCTCAAGGTGAGTTTACCCAGGGGTGGCTCCTCCCCTAAGGGGGAGGAGCGCCAGCAACACAGTTGCCAGGGGTGGAGAGAGCATGCACAGGCTCGAAGCCTGCTTAGGAGTGCCCTGGCAGGGCGCTCCCAGCCAATCCTAACTCTGTTCTGAGAGCGTCAGGATTGGTCGGAGGGCGGGCTGAGAGCCTGTGCCTGCACTCGAATCGACAGAGGAGTGGAGCAGAGGAGCAGGGCAGCATTAAGGTTAGTTGTTTTAATTAATATTTTATTTTATTTCTCCGCCACCACGATCTGCGCTGCCCCACCAATTTCCCTCCCAAAAGCCACCACAGAGTTTACCACTAATCATATACTTCATACATGGACCTTCTTGATGAACTAGGACTGGGTATTTAAGCAGTAGTAGGCACCTCTTAGGCTATCGTAATGGTTGGGTACTGGGTTTCAGTTATTTGAGTAAGTTCTGAATCCTCTGGTTGTGTCAACATATTAGACCTTAAATTTGGGCAAAGTAATTTTCAATGATTCAATTGAGAACAATCACAGGGCGAAACAACATGACGGGCTATATGCCCTCTCCTCTTTCCCTATCAGGATAACCCTTGCACTCTTACGTGCCCACCCGATCTCCCATTGGGATTATCATTCACCTTCCTGTTCTTATATCTGTAAATCCATCAATTTAGACTACTTGGATGTGTTCTTTCATGAGTTATCCAACAGTGATTGGCAACAGTGGGCAACTCCACTAAGCCTTTCGTTTACCAGCCAATAAAGGTAGTATCTAATTGCTCCTGTCCTTTTGGCAATAAGGACTAAAAAAATGCAGCATGAAATGCTTCCTGAGTGTAAGAAATAGGCCTATTAGTTGTACAGGATATGCGTTCCGCACAAGTAATAGGTCCACAATTGTCTCCTAACTGGGAAGCAAGTACTCCATTGTAGCTCTCAGATTAGTGAAGCAGAGCAGTCCTAAGCCTACTCAGGAAGGTGGTTTGAGCTAGTAATCTCTATCTGCTGGCACACAACAACACTCAATAAATGATTGTCCGGCCAGTGCTTTTTGTTTTAGAAAAGGTTGCTCCCTGCCTCTCCCTTGTGTGGCATTTTCTAAGGGTGAGTGAAAAGTTCTATATGCCAAGCACCCCTGGCCAATCCTACAGTGCAGCCAAAGCTTTATCACCTGAAAAGAACTAAGGCCCGTAATTATACTGTTTTAGCGCTGCATTTGCGTAATTTTTTGACGTAATAGCAGCGCAAACTTGCAAAATACAATTGTATTTTGTAAGTTTGCCCCGTTTTTGCGTCAAAAAGTAACGCTAAAAAAGTATAAATATAGGCCTAAATGTCTATCATAAAAGTATATTGTCTGATGAAGGGCAATGCCTGAAATGCATTAGGATGCCTGATTTAAAGCAATTCTTGATGAAATCAGAGGGATTCTTGATGGAACCAGATGAACGATTCTGAACATTAAAACTTATGAATCTCACAAGATCAGCACAAGTGTATTATTCTTCAGTTCACCTAGGAATTATTAACATGCTTGAGAGATTGAACCAAATAAGGTGAACCATAGGAAAAATCCCATCAGGGACCAAGTGTGGTGCACCAAGGGGATGCCGTCACTGTAATAGTTGGGCGCTATGGATTTAATTGACTTACACCTACAATCAGAAGGTGATACCCTTTCTCACACAACCAAATTGATAAATTTGTGGGTGATTCTTATTTTACCATAGGAGTGCATTGTCAGACTTTGCATTTTTCACAATACTAAGATGCCACATCATTCCTCCACGTCAGTTCCAACCCTCCAGCACAGCATTTTGGGACATTCCAATATGGCAGAACCCTTCTTCCCCAGATCAGAGCTACTGTGTTCACCCAGAGGTATGGCTATGGTAATGGTAAAACATTCATTTGTCATCACTAAAAATCAGTTCTGGGGCAGCTCCCTCTCCCACTGGTGTTGGAACCAAGATGGCTAGAGGGATAAAGGAAGAGGCAGGCCTGGTGTCAGGTTCCTCTGCTTTTGACAGGGTAGGCTTCTTTGAAGTATAATTAGTCCTTGGGCACAACCCCCAGGCCATCCAGTCAAGGGAAGGCTAACACCTCTACACAGCAAAGCACTTTGTCCTCTGTCTGTAATAATTGATATCTCACCATAGGCCAACCATCAGCTGCCAGGTGACAGCTGAATACTTACAAGCTTTAGGCAGCAAATTGATAAAAGTACATGTTGCTTAATAGTTTGACAAAATTCAATTTACCACTAAATTGGATTTTGGATAATTGCAAACATAAGTCCTTGATTTTTTTTCTCTAGCTGCTACCAATCTGAATTTAGCATTTATTAAATGTAACAATGTAGCTCAGTGTTTACCTATGGAAACAGACAGCCTTGCTACTGTGCAACTAGCTTTTGAGGATATTTCACTGTAAGAATATGTTCAACATTAACTTTTACATGTCCTAGTTTTAAATACTATGCACCCTGTACTAATGGGCAATAAGGCCTACTTATGGGTGACCTATTAATATTTAAAAGGAAGGTGGATGTATGCTATAATAGGTGACGCTTTTGCATATGTGTTCACATGTAACCAGCCCACTGTTCTTTACCCTTGCTACGCCACAGCAGCCTTATCATAAAAGGTGGGGATTAGCAGTAAGCACCCTCAGTACAGTTACCATGAAATAACACAGAAAAAGTTCAAAAACCAGGTGATCAAAAGCTAAATATTTTGGGGGAGCCCATTTATAACACTATACAAATTCTGCTGTTCGAGCAATGTTTGAATACTATTCAAAAACATCCTTTAATCTGCATAGGGAGTCAGGAAAGGGGCTCCCATTTAGTCTGTTTACAGTTTGAAATCTCATTCCATTCGGTCTTGACTGGGCACTCTTCCATTGCAGCATACAATAATCCATCTTTAGATGCACACAAAGCAACATCATCGGCAGATGCATGTTGTGGTCAATTACCCTTTCCATCATTTGAACTATCGCCTCATACAGCCCCCCAATTTCAGCAACTGATTCAGATTACTCAGTTAGGTTTATATACCATTCAGTCTGCAACACCTCACTGAATCACAACAGGTTTCATGGATATGGGAGAGCTGGTTATCGAACACTCATTCTCTCTCCCAGACCTGGGTGCTCTCTTAGTCTAAACTAAAACTTCAGGTCAAAACTCAGGCTTTGGGTCTAAGTTTGCCTTTATGAATTGGGCCCTCTCTGTGTCAGAGACTCCAACTCTGGAGTTTTCTTACCTTTGTTGTCTGTGTATCCGACACCAAGACCTGGCCTGAACTGGGTGAAATGCAGCTGCAACTCCAGTTCAAACACCTCCCACCACATTCCCTGCTCCCTTGCCAGGATGAATGCCACTATGCAGGAATGATCTGGCACAGTTTTTAGACCTACAGTTGACATGGATGACTGTGGGTGAGCGGTGCAGACCATCAGTAGGTGTCATACCCAACTGGGATTGGCAATACTTTTGCCTTTAGTTTGGAGGAAGAGAGTAGATATAATTTGTAATAAACAGCAGAGAGTAGGACAGGAGAATTTTATGCAGCTCGACAACTACTAGTCATTTGTCTGATGAAGTTAATGGCCAGTCAGCGCCTGACTGCTTCCCTCAAATAAATAAAAGATTTTATTTTAGGAAAGGGAAGGCTTTGTTGAGGGACAAGGTCACACCCTGGTCATGGAACTGAACTGCCACCTACACAGCAGATCTGTAGCCAAGTAAAGTCATCAATCTAGAGACTAAATGGTTTGCGGGTTAAGATGCCAAAACATCACTGTTCGAACAGTGCTCCCTTTGTTATCCCACTGCTTGGACCCTGGCATGGTTTGAGGTCCATTGTACTCAAGCTTGTCATACCTTGGTGCCGCTCTATGGCAGGCTGACCTTGACAGGGTGCTCAGCTAGTGCCAACAGCATGACAAATTATAGCACCTGGGCAGGAACCTCAAGCGGTCAAGTGATGAAGACTAGGGGATGAAGTGTGAAAGCTTTACAGTCATGGCCATGGATAGCAATAAATCTCCAGGATGCGTCCCACCCTGCCACACTGGGTTGTTATTTGTGAGCCCACTGTAGTGCTCACGGGAGCACCCACCCACCAAATATACCCCACTTCACACTCCCCATCAACGCAGGAATTGCTCCCACCTTCTTCTGAAGTATGAACTGCACAGTTTTAAAGTTTCTTTGCTCATCATTTCCTCCCCTCCATCTTGTTCTATCAATCTCTCTCTGTGTTGTTGATGCTGCCTCTCTGTGTCTCCTTTAGTAAGTTAGTAAGTGAAAGCCACAGCAAAACAATCACTGAACTTTAGATAGTGACTGTCAGGTTACATACGGTTCTCCACAGTTGGTGTAATAACACCCAGAGATATTTTATCACTACAAATATCTGTGCCTGCAAACTTACATGTCCTTGTTGCTGGTCAAGAGCCTCCATTCAGGCCAGTTCAGAGTGGTCAAAGTGTGACCGGTCGCCTCACATTGGAGGGCCACACATGCCCCCTTAGCCAAGAGAAATGGAATGGATTTGGTGTGCAGGCACAGCAATACTGGCCACAACAGTACTCCTGTGCATCCTATGGAAACACAGGAATCCTCTAGGGTGACCTTATAGGAGAATACTGGCAAGTTTTTTATTTACTTATTACTCATTAATAATCTATTCATTAATAAAGTCTACAGAGTGTGTCCTCACTCTCAAGGCAGGGGTCTTCAAACCTGGGGGGGCGGGTGCCCCTAAGGGGGTCTCAAGTGATCCAAGGGAGGGGGAAGGCGCCAGGCTCTGCCCAAAAGAAGCATTATGTTTTTAACAGTGCTTTGTTTAAAGCAGAAAAATGAACAGCAGTAATGGACCATCACTAACATCTGTCATTTATATCATAGCTGGGAGTATGTGTCAAAAAGGAAGGAAATCCAAATAGTCTTCAAAACCCCCACCCCGATTTCTAATGATCACACTGTGGATACTTTTACACATTAGTAAGGCCTGTCTGACCAGAATAGTATGTTTGGTATCATGTATTTGATTGCATTTTTTTAAGGGTAACAGAACTGCATTGCCAATTTAATAGAATAATTTAAAACAAAATCTGAGGGGGTCCCTAATGACTTTTTACACAGGGCAATGAGGGGGGTGCAGTAATAAAAAGTTAGAAGACCACTTCTCTATAAAACGGGAAACTTTTCAAAAATCCAAATAATAATATAATCCTACACGAACGTCAGATGATATTACAGTTGCAAGTAGAAGAACAATAAAAAAATCTAATGCACAACAAATCAGAAACAGAGAAGAAAGTCAGTAGAGAAAATGTAAACCACATAATCCAGAAAAATGTGAGAGCGTTAAAGGGGGCACAAACTAGCCAGAGGAATAAAAGGTTTATTCAGGGTTGGGCGACAAACGTGATGTATGTCCTGCCCTCCCCATATTACAGTGATCATTGACTATAATGCACTTGTTATGGATGATGGGACATCTGCCACTTTTATGGAGCAATATCCTGTCTGTTAAAAAGAGTGCTAAGACCTGTGAAAATCACAGCAATAAACCTGCAGTAGCAAAGAAAAGCAGAAAAAGCATGACAAGTCTGAACTTGGGGGTTTCTAGGTGTTAAAAACATCAAGCCGTCAACATTTAAGTATGTTGCCCAATCAAGTAGTTTGACCTCTGCCACTTTGTCGGCTGTTTGCAGAATGTACTCTTTCTCCGAAGAATAAAATCTCATCAACTTCTACATTGTGTTTGGACTTTGGACTCTTCTTTCCTCTTTGGAATTGATTATCGGACTACTTTTGGTGTGCCCTGGTATCCTTTGATGTTGCTCTAGCACAGTTCAATTGTTTTTGATCAGTGCATCAACACCAGTGGTGGTTGGGTGTTCTACCAGGTTAGCAATCACAACAATTCTACTGAACTTGAATCTACTTGTCATACATCTGAATGTGGATGTGCGAACACTAAGCATTAACCACCAATTTTTGTTTTGTCTTATGTACTGGATGTTACCAGCCACCAGCCAAGCTGCACTCAGCGCTGGTACTGTCCACGCCTGGATGTTAACAGCCATGCTGAACTCAAGCACTGATGAGGTGCACATCTGGACGCTGCCAGCCACCAGCCATTCTGGCCAAACATGCAGAGAAAGTGAGCTGCCACCTCTTACCCTGTGCCTGACAGTGATAAGAGATACTTATGTTCAATGAAAATCATGCTGAACTACTACTAACGGTGACCACCCCACCAGGATTGTCAGCAGTGATCACATCAGACCATCAGGTAGGGTTTCGAGCAGTAATGTAAAAAAGGCTTCGAAAATTTGAAGTGACTGTACATGGGTAACACATAAGAGCCACTATCCCTGGCACCAAGGTAATAATATGAGTAACAAATCTCTCCAACTGAAATCATAGCTTCAAATGCATTTGGAAAATTAATCTGTTTTATCCAACATCAGCATATGAGCTCTGAAAATGCACACATTTTTGTCATGAAAAAATCCTTTAATGTTGCTATACATATAATATTCAACCAAGTAAAAACTTCTGTATTAGTAGGATGGGCTGCACACTGGAGAGCTACTCACGGGTAGCTGGAGAGCTACTGGTAGCTCACGAGCTACTCATTGGAGGTACTTGGTCTAACTCTCCAGGTGCTGCAAAAGCAGGCTCAGACACCAGAGCTCTCTGCACCTCCAAGGTGCATTGCTAACTAAAGGGAAAATAAAGTATTAAAAGCATTTTTTTTTAAAGCATGTGAGCAAGGAAGCAACTTGGGGAGGGTGGGGGAACATCAAAGCATCATGGGAGAGGGCTGTGGCAAACTGTGAAGCAACACGGTGGCGGAGGGAACACCAAAGCAATATGGTAGAGGGCACAAAATTAACAGGGGGAAAGGCTAGAGGGGACCCAAAAGCTACAGGAAAGAGCGAGAGTGAAAGCAACACAGGGGTTGGGGAACACAACATGGAGGGTGCAGGTGTGAGGAAGCAATAGGAAGGAAACAGGCAAGCCCAAGAGGGAGTGGGTGGGAGAACAGTCAGACAACATAGAGAAGAACTGAGTGCAGGGAGAGAGACATACATGAGGGTTGACGGCTCAAATACATAAACACTCTTATGAAATGTTTCACACAAAAGAAAAAAATAGTGATTGAAAAGCAAGTAGCGGAAGCAGCAATGCCAGCCAATCAAAGAGATTGCAAAGAGGCTATGCTCCATGGAAGAGTCAAACAAAAGATGCTTCCCGGAGATAGGTCTTCTTGAGGTTATGCATATTGTGCACACCAGAACGTCCAGAGTTGAATGTAGGATCATTGATTTTGCTGTGTTACTTGCTAAGCATAAAATACAGCTGAACTGGAAATCAAGGAGCATCACAAGGGGAAACAGCTGTTACGAGAATGCCTTTACCATGAAGCTTTTACTACATATGTCTTTGCTACATATGGTAAGTATATTTAAGGTAAATATATGTATATAAATATACAGATGTTTGTGAGTTAATGTTACTTTAGGGCACACGTTATAGTTACTAGAGATAACTAACTGGTGAATTTCAGTGTTTTTTTTTGTTTAAAATGTTACATTGTCAGTGAAATGTTCACCTAACTATAACGTTACTTTAAAATTAGCTTTTTTTATAGTGACTATACAGACACACATTTATGTATATTTTAACGTAACTAATATTTATCACTTTTCACAGAGGCCTGTCGCCAGTCTCAACATCGAACACCCGGGGAAGGGCAAATCCCTGCCGTGCACATCACGGCTGGGCAGAGTGTAAGGCTGGGCACAGGCCATGCCCTGCCTTCTACCCCTTGCCCTTCTACCCCTGCCCCTTGCCCTTCTACCCCATGCTGCGCATGGCCAGGTTGCCAGGCCCTGTGTCCAACCCCCTGCGAGTGCCCTACTGCCCACTATACACTGCATGCTGCCATGCCCTGCACCCAACCCTCTACCTCACCCAGCACACATCGTTCTGGCATGTATGGTATGTGGTTGGTCTGGCAGGTTATGGTCTTACTAAGGCAGAATTACCTACAGTGGCATAGCAAAGCTCCGCCCCAGCCCCTGCGGTGTGGGGTGGGAGGGCTGCCGAGCTGTAGGGCAGTACCCTGGCTTGAGATCTCCTGCGTGAGCCTGGAGGGGGGTGCCTACATGAACTTTGCAGAGGGGGGGCCTCAAGTTTCATAATGCCACTGCTTACCTACTTAGGTCAAAGGTCACAACACCAAAATATAAAAAGTGGACCTGTTGGCTTTATCAAGAGGTGAGCATATCAATATATTTAAAGAAAATCTATCACCTTTGTCCAAAAATGATCAATATTTTTATAATGTATACTTTAGTAATTCACCCAACGCAATGTTTAGTATAAAAATGTTTTAATAAAGTTTTAATCAAAAAATAAAATTAGCATCTGTGAGTCTTTCTTTTAGCATAGTTTTTATGATTGCATTTTGTGGGATGAAAAATGTTATAAGAAAGACGCAGAACATTTTGTCATTAAAACCAACATGCCTGTGAGTCTTTCTTTCAAAAAATTTCAACCCAACAAATGCAATCATAAAACAAGCATTTGCAATGCAATGGGTCTCCCCTTTGCTCTAGTTAAAGATTATTAGTATTGTAAACTAACCGGAATTTTCTTGCCACATAAAGTGAAAATGAACAGTAAAATAGTTTCAAATAAGCGAGACGACGGCCGCCATGAGCGCAAAACAGAAACACAAAAGGAAACAGAAGTTCGCTCGCAGAGAAACATATCGGCAAAAGTGCAAATATCCATTTGACAGGGTTGATGTTATGGAAAATGCTCAGCTACTGCCCAGTGAAATTGCGCTGCCTAAGAAATAAAGAGGAAAAAGTAGTCCAGAAACCATACGGAAAACCTGGAGCCGCGTATGTTTTCAGTAGGTGGCCGGTGCACTTGAGGATGGCTAAACACTGGAAAAGGCATGAAGTATGCATGCCTTTTACTAATTAAATCAAGCAGATTTTAAAAGGCAAGCCCACAAACCAACCAAACTGATGGATGTGGTTAAAAGCCCATAGAGAGATTACACCAGGGACAGAGTGCTTTTCTCTCTACCCTAAACAACTGTTAGTCCTAGTATCCTTCGCGTGGTCTCCCCTGTCTTTTTTGCCTCTGCTTCCTATGTTTTGACTGTGTGCTGGACTCTGTTTTTGCTGTTTTTGGTAACCTGGGAACTTTATCTCTACTGACCAGTGCTAAAGTGCTAGTGCTCCTGTTTAAACTATACGTTAAATTGGCTTCTCCATGATTGGCATATTTGATTTACTTATAAGTCCCTAGTAAAGTGCACTAGATGTGCCCAGGTCCTGTTAATCAAATGCTACTAGTGGGCCTGCAGCACTGGTTGTGCCACCCACCTGCGTAGCTCTGTAAACATACCTCAGAAGGCATTTTTTTGCTTTAACCGTTCTGTGACTCTGCCTGTTTGTGGATTCCCTGTCTGGGTCAGACTGATAGTTGGGCTGTTTGTGAATCTCCTCTAGACAGTGACACAAAGGGAGCTGGGGTATAGCCTGCATATCCTGATGAGCCATCTGAGCTAGAGTGGAGGGAGGAGTGGTCACTTACACCTGAATGGGTTGTGTCTGCCCTCACACAATGCAGTCTCCAACCCCCTGGTGTTTGTCTGGGCCCCGCAGGATCATGTAAACTACAAAGACTTTCCTTTTCAGTTCGCCTACTTCAAAGGCAGAAAGAGGTATAAGTAGTGGACACAAAACCCCAGACTTTAGATCACTTCTGAAAGCAAGAGGAACCTCTGCCAAGGAGAGAAGAGCTGAAGAGCTGGGGAGAAGTGCTGCCCCTGCCTGTGCTTTGTTGGGCTATCATGCAGTTGCTGCTTCTGCCTGTGAAATGAAAGGGGGCAAAGATTGGACTTTGTTGTGCATTCCTGCTTGGAGAAGAATCTCTAGGGGCTTGAACTGACCTTTAGCAACACAAAAGGATAAACTGAGCTTGCCTCCTGTTTTGAAGTCTCACAGCCATCAAAGACTTCCTCTTCCTGCACCTAGACTCTGCTGAGACTCCTGCCCTGCCAAGTGGTGCCCAATCTAGTCCTTGGACCCTTGAAGGTGAAGTTGGCAGAACAAGAGCTGTAACCTACGCACAGAACGCCATGCGGTACATTTTGACGCACCACCTGCAACGCGGCTGATAAACGACGCACCACCTACTTTGCGGCTAAAATCAATGCTCCACCTGCATCGCAGCTGGGAGATTGAAAGAAAGCGGCTGGAGAAATGGCACAACACCAGCTTGCGGCTGCTGATAACAACGCATGCAGTGTGGTTTTCTAACACCATGCAACCGGATTTCTCACGCATCGTCCTTGGGCGTCAAAGTCATTATGAATCGGCGTGAATCTGAGGTGCCCTGTCTGGAAATCGATGCATTGCTCTCTTGCAAGGGAGAAAAACTACGCATTGTCTATCAGACCGGAGAAGAAACAACGCACAGCCTCACTTGCGAGTAAGGAATCGACACATCGCTGACTTTTCTGATGCACACTCGGCCTTGCGGCTTTATTTTTTATGCAAACAAGGTACTTTGTGTAAAATCAATGTTTCCTTTTTTTCTATGGAGTAAGACTCCTATTCTTCTGAAAATATTTACTTGTGTATGTTGTATTTTTGTCATTTTAGTCTTGTTTGATTTGGATAAATATTACCTATTTTTCTAAACTGGTGTGGTGTCCATTTTGTAGTGTTTTCTCTGTATTACTGTGTGTGTTGGTACAAATACTTTACACATTGCTTCTGGGTTAAGCCTTTCTGCTCGTGCCAAGCTACCAAGGGGATGAGTGGGGGTTAACCAGGTGTGTTTCTCCTTTGCCCTGACAAGAGTGAGGGTCCTTGCTTGGACAGGGGGTAACCTGACTGCCAACCAAAGACCCCATTTCAAACTACAACCACAAGAGGGCCCTAAGATCCAGCTGATGAGCATAGAGTTCCAAATAGGAGTGCTTTAAAACAAATGGTACATACTTCAGTGGTCATGGATTTAGGGGCTCATTCTGAGTTTGGCTGGCGGCGGTTGCCGCCAGCCAAATGGGAAACGCCAATTGGCCGGCCCAGCGGGAAAGCCCCTGCAACATTGAAGCCGGCTCCGAATGGAGCCGGCGGTGTTGCAGGGGTGCGACGGGTGCAGTTGCACCCGTCGCGATTTTCACTGTCTGCAATGCAGACAGTGAAAATCTCTCTGGGGCCCTGTTAGGGGGCCCCTGCACTGCCCATGCCAGTGGCATGGGCAGTGCAGGGGCCCCCAGGGGCCCCACGACACCTGTTCCCGCCATCCTGTTCCTGGCGGTAAAAACCGCCAGGAACAGGATGGCGGGAAGGGGGTCGGAATCTCCATGGCGGCGCTGCTTGCAGTGCCACCATAGAGGTTCTGCCCAAGCAGGGGAAACCGCTGGATTCCCTTTTCTGACCGCGGCTTTAACGCCGTGGTCAGAATGGGCAATGAAGCACCGCCAGCCTGTTGGCGGTGCTTCCGTTGCCCCCGGCCCTGGCAGTCTTGTACCGCCAGGGTCGGAATGAGGACCTTAATGTCTTAGGAGACTAAAGGCCTGATTATGACCTTGGCGGAGGAGATTATTCCGTCCCAAATGTGATGGATATTCTGCCCGCCATATTACAAGTTCCAATATATCCAATGGAACTTGCAATACGACAGACAGGATATCCGTCAGGTTTGATCAGGCTCTTAAAGGTTTTTTTAATGTTGCTGGGGGGGCTGCTGCACATCCTGAAGCCCCCACTGTAGGAGGCTGTCTCTCTATTTAGTGAATGAAAATTATGTGCACTGTGCAGATAGTCCAAGCAACCCCACTTTGGTATCAAGTGGCAAAAAGCAGACCACCTAATGCTTTGTTTTTGTGGTAGTGTGGGTGAACAGTCAGGCTAATCCGACAGATGTGCTAAGCATTTGTTGACTTAAAGTATCAATAAATGTGGACATACACACTCAGAAGAATAACGCGAGACCAAGTTACAAAAATACTTCAGATTGTTATAGAATTTCTAAGACTAAGATCATCGATATATGATAAGTACTTCTTTAGTTTTGATTTTTCAAAGTTAAGAAAATGGTCTATTTTTGTGCGCATTTGCGCACCATAGGAATCAATGGGAAAATCTTAAAAAATGCATATAAAATCAGGCAATGCCCTCACAGGTGTCACCTTCTGTTTTTAGGTTGAGGTTATTGAGAGGTCCTATGAGCCAGCTGGGGAATTTCGGACTGTTCCCGGTTCAGGCGCGATAAACGGCTGAAGGTTTTGGAGCTAGCACAAAAAGGAGAAGGCGGACACTTGGAAACACTCTGCACAGAGGGAGTTGAAGGTACGCCCGCTGGGTCCCCTTGGAGCATAAAGGTCACAAGGGCTGGGTGACCCCTAGAGCAGTTGGTTGGTTGGTGCAGAGACCAGGAAGAGGGGGTGCAGGGCAGGTAGGTCTGCCAGGCGTTGTGTGTCTTGGAGTCCTAGTGGTCAGGGGCAGGCGTCTTTGAGGGCAGATTGCAGGTCAGCTTGGCCACTCGTGGTGGTTCTCAGGTGTCCTAAAGTCCCTCGGCTGGTGCTTGCTAATGTGCTTTTAGGAGTCTGGAACATACTCTTCTTCTTGAGGGTCACCATTGGGGGTCCAGTACCCTAGGTATTAGTAAACCGCAGCTCAGGTAAGTCCTAGGGCCAACAGACTTGACAGGTAGGTAGCTCTCATCCTCTTGAACTTCTGTGCAGATTTTAGTTGAGCTGCTATGTCGAAGTCATCAGGTAGCTGCAGGCAATCAAACCGGACTTCAAGGGTTCTTTGCCTTTGGGGTGCAGAAGAGTGATACCTTCACTTAGAGGGAGGTTCTTGCCAATTTCTACAAGGCTGCAGGTGCTCTGTGGTTTGGTTTCGTAGAGTCCTTCAGGTTTCCAGGCGACACGTCAGCAACAAAGGTCGAGTCCTTGGAGCAGCAGGCGTGGTTTGGTGCATATTTCTTTCTGCAGTGGGGCTTGAGTTCTTTTGCCTCTGTTTTTTTTGTTTTTTTTGTCCTGGTCTTCTTGTGTCCATTGAATCTAAAGCTCTTGGTCTAGAGATGCCCTCTAAATACTGTATTTAAGGGGCTTTAGGGGAAGTACCTGGTAGTGGCCAATGGGCCTCCTACCTTTGGAGGGCTATACCCACCAAGTATCTCTGATCCTGATTGGCCATTTTTCCTACTATCCAAGATGGAGGAAAATGAAATGAAGTGGCCACCTCAATGGCCACATCTGAGGGGTGATACAGGCTGAGGTTGGCCCCTCCTCCTATTCTTGCTAAATTTCCCACCGGTTTTCTGACCCAAAGTGGGAGTAAAACCATTCGATTGCCTTCTGCTGCAAGCTGCAGAGGCGGGCGTCAGATTTCAAAAGTGGCAAAGCCTTTGAAGCTGACAGTGGTGCCAGGAGCATGCTTGAGGGAGGAGGTGTTACACCTGCACCCAGGAAAGGCTTTGTGCTCTTGTTCCTAAGAGCAAAGACTCTTAGTCCAGGAGTCTAAAAACATGTTTAGGGGTGGCAAGCCGGTTAAGACCAGTTAGCAACCATGCCTGGGCTGTTAGGTTTTGCAGGGGGTACCTCTAAGGTCCTGCACTGGCATCAGTGTGGATTTATTATTCTGAGCTGTTTAATACAAACAACCCAGGGTTCAGAGAGGCCATCACACAGCTGGCGAACTTGTACTTACTGGTGTCTAGCACAGGCATTTGCTATGGCTTCCCTGTACACTTACTATATTTAAGAATGGACAAAGACACAGTAGGGGGATATTTGCTCATGCACCTATGCCCTCACATGTAGGGCACGCTGGCTTATGGCTGTAAGGTTTGCCAGAGGGGTGACTTACGTATTTTGCATGCAGTGTTAGTTGTCATGGCACTCTTGGTGTGTGCAAAGTGGAGTTTGCAACTTTGGGTACACCTTGTCATGAACTTGCAATGACAGTATGCATGAGGTTGGTGTGGGGCCTCTCAGAGTGGCACAATTGGTACTGCAGCTCTGGGGGACCGTCTTCATTGACCATGTCGTAGGTACCAGGGCTACATTTACTAGGGACTTACAAGGCTTGCTGAAGTGCCAAACATAGTACAGTTTTGGGGAAAGACATCTGGCAACCTGTTTAGCAGGAGCCCAGGACACTTACAATTTGAAACCGCATAATTTTCCAGGCAAAAAGTGGGGGGCTTACTATGGCAAAAGAGGCCCTTTCTCACACCCACAACATTACAAAAATGCTTAGTGGTGTGCCTCCCCCTTTCAGGGACATCAACAAACTAAGAAAGAAATATAAATAACCCTTGCAGGCCATTTAGGGTTGCTCAATCAAGGAACAGTGATTAATAAATGAGCGTCTCCTGACACTCATTTGTTATTCACTTTTTAACAAAAAAATATTGTTCTGGGTGTCTTGGTGCCTATCCGGGACACCTACATGTTTAATATTAGACAGGTGCCTCAAAAGGAGCCCCATAGCCCCTGTGGTCCAAGCAGGTTCTCCAGCCAGAAGACACTGTGCTGGCGGGAGCTGGCATATTTTGTATTAAGTGGGTGCCCATGTACCCACCCAGGGCACGCGCACCTCCATTTTTAGTTGGGGGACGAAAGGGGAGCCCCCAGGTACCAGTGGCCCCAGTCCGCTCCCTATGCGGGATCTGTGCTATTTTAAAAACCTTTTGGTGGGTTCCCCAGTTCTCACCCCCTGGCAACCACACTACAGGTGCCGATGGAGGCCTTGGGGAGCTATAAGGCACCCACAGCCTCAGGCCAGCTCCCCTTGCGGACGCCGGCCATTTTTCAAATGGTTAGTGTTAGTGGATGCCCCGTGCCCAAACGGGGCATCCACAATGTTGGTGTCGTTGGCGGCCTAGAGGGGGGCCAAGAGCCTTGTGGCTCTTGCCGACTTGCCAGCCAGCACTGGAACTTTCTTTTTGCTGCAGCCTGGGTGGGAGCAGCATTTTGTAACTGCTCCTGTTGGGCAGGAGGAAAGTTGAGTTCCCTGCCAGGGGAAATGCAGGCAGGGGATGCTGCACTCTCCCGGGCTGGGAACCACAGTGTCTCTGAAATGGGCTCCCCAGGACAATGTGAATTATCTCACCCTGTGGGGTGGCGTAGGGTGCCTGAGGTTGATACTGGCATGGGGAAGGGCCCCGTAGCCCCTGTCCCCTTTTTGAAGAAATTGGGAAAGCTTGGGGAGGAGACAGCAGGCCCCATTCACTTTTATTAAAACTTGACCCGAATGGATGGAGTCCCAGGGCCCTATATGGGCTCGATGAGGGGGGCCTTTCATGCCGCCTACCCTTTTAAAAAAGGTGCAGCCCAGAAGGTGAGATTCCCGCGGCCCTATAGAGGCTTAGGAAGGGGTGTCACATATCCCCCCCATTTAGTTGTTATTTCTCCCAGGTGGATGGGGTCGTTGGGGGTTCATAGAAGGTCCGGTAGGGGGGTTGGGGAGGTACACATGCCCCTTTCACTTTATTAAATGTGTTTAACATGTAATTAGTTTGGGGAAGGGCCCCCAACGTATGCCCTCTCCCCAAATATTTACATATATAGGCCCACCCCAAGGGTCAAATTGTTAAAAATGAAAAGGTGGTTGCCATTTTGTTTGTTTTTTTGCCACGATCCTGTGGGAGTACCTCAGGATCACAGGAAATTTTTTTTTCAAATTTTCGCCCCAGGCAGGGCCATCTGAGGAATCCTCACATGGTCTATAGGGCAGGGTGTGATGCTATCCTGCCCCATTATATCTTTTTTTAACTATTTTCAGGACAGAGGGCCTGATTTATAACCTGGCGCAGGGGAATTCTCTGTCACAAACATGACTGATATCCTGTCCGCCGTATTATGATCCCATTATATCCTTTGGGGATCGTAATATGGTGTAAGGGATATCCATCACATTGTGATGGAGTATTCCATCTGCCAGGATCTAAATCAGGCCCTAAGTCTCAGTAGTCCTGCAAAATGTGCCCCAATATTTAAGTTTGTGTTGCATTCAGCCAATCAGGGTGCTCACTCCCACGGAAGCCCCGCTCCCAGAGTGGTCAAAGAGCAAAAAAGCTCCCAAGGCCAATCATAGTGCTCTCTTTTTTTAAGTTGAGCTGACTGGACGCTTGCAAGGGTCCCTCAAACCAAACCATCCAGATATACAAGTATTTGTGTACCTTAATTTCTCCTAAACATCTGAACGGATTAACACTAAATCAAATAAAACACACTTTCTGAGCCAATATCTAGCATCTCTTAAATTTGGTGTAATTCCATTCAGTCATTTTGACTATGGCCCTTTTTAAAAAAGTCTATGTAAAATGCATGGGGAAATTTGGTTTTGGGATCCCCTTTTTTTCTCAGCCCTCGCTTGATGGATCACCCGAAAACTTTCAAGATGGACCTGAGGGGAATAAACATGTCTTTTGGAAAGTTTTGTGAAGATTCATCAAACAACGCCAAAGTTGTTAGTAAACCAAAATATGCTCTTCCTAAGGAAACGCAGACCTAAATATAAATAGCCACTTGGGGAGATAGTTATGTGGCAGGAATCAGGTCACCGCTGGATTGTTTCCGTACTCAGTTTTTTAACTACTTTATGTAAGTTGACACATAACATCACTTTTCAAGGTTTATGTAACAGTTTCTAATTATAATGTTCTGTTTGTTGTCACTTTAGTGAGACTAGTTGGTAGAAGAGAGTAATCATATTCATTGGTATGAACTTTGACTTGGTGGTGAGTACTAGCAATGTATGCTAGCTCCTTTACTAACTTCACCATCCAATATCTTACACTGATGCGGTGTGCATGTTCCACAGTAATAGGCAATAGTTGATACAAGAAACATAGGGGGTCATTCCGACTCCTGCCGGCGGCGGTAACCGCACGCCCGGCGGGAGCCGCTGAATGACCGCTGCGGCCATTCTGGCTTTCCCGCTGGGCTGGCGGGCGACCGCCAGAAGGCCGCCCGCCGGCCCAGCGGGAAAGCGCCTTCAACGAGGAAGCCGGCTCCGAATGGAGCTGGCGGAGTTGAAGGCGTGCGACGGGTGCAGTGGCACCCGTCGCGATTTTCAGTGTCTGCTTGGCAGACACTGAAAATCAATGTGGGGCCCTGTTAGGGGGCCCCTGCAGTGCCCATGCCATTGGCATGGGCAGTGCAGGGGCCCCCAGGGGCCCCACGACACCCGTTACCGCCATCCTGTTCCTGGCGGTGAAAACCGCCAGGAACAGGATGGCGGTAAGGGGGTCGGAATCCCCATGGCGGCGCTGCAAGCAGTGCCGCCGTGGAGGATTCCCTGGGGCAGCGGGAAACCGGCGGGACACCGCCAGTTTCCCGTTTCTGACCGCGGCTGTACCGCCGCGGTCAGAATGCCCATGGAAGCACCGCCAGCGTGTTGGCGGTGCTTCCGCGGTCGTTGGCCCTGGCGGTCGACCGCCAGGGTCAGAATGACCCCCATAATCAACTAAGCTTCACCCTCGGAACATGGGTTACTGAGTATGGTCAAGATTGGCTCAATATGAAGCAGCAGTATATGCTTTACTGTGCTTCAGAATTATTCCACATTTGTGTTGCACACTTTTGACAAGTTGTGACTCACAGTATAGAAACTCCTCTCTAGAAGGCTCACGTGAAATGCTTGCATGACTTTTTAACAGGAACTGTTAATATTGTTTCTTTTATGCACATATGGGTATTTATCTAGAAGGTTTTTTTCCAGCTAATATAGTTTTAGGAAGTGCCATGTACATACCTGTATGTATAAATTAATTTCAGTTTTTTGTTATAAAAATCTCACAATTTTATCTCCTTTTTTTGCCATATCGCCCAACCAACAGACACACACAACCACTACTCCTAAATAAAACTTGCTACTTCCCCCTTCGAATCTATTCTCATCATTCTATCCCCACGCTAAATTGTACTAAACACAAAAGAAATCAAGAGAACAAACCTAACATAACTAATAAACAAAAAAAGGAAAACAAATCACTAATCTAGTAACTATTCACCTCTATTATAGGGTTCCAGAGTAGTATGCTACTTGCTATAAAGTGCTTCATTGCCTCATCAGAGGCACATTTATATGTCTTGACTGGAAAAAAAAACTTGTGCCCTAAGCTATCTATAACTCGCGCCCCTGCCATGCACAGTTTTTTCCTCAAACATTTTACTGCAAATGTTACATTGATATTATCTATGATGTCATCAAAGATGTCAAGAGTGCCGTAACATGTGGGATAATTAGCAGTGGCGCTGTTTTTTTAGCTTAAAGGTGGCAGTGTTTAATATATATATTAAACGGGGCTGCATGGACTCCCCCTGAGTCCCTAGGACCACTACTTCCCCAGGGCTACTTAACAAAATATTTTGGGGAACCACATGGATCTCTGCAGGCCCCAGGCACCACCACCTCCCCTGGACTACATTAAATAAATATTTGGGGGTAGGCGTGGACTCCTCCGGACCCCGAGGACCACCACCTCCCTAGAGCTACCGTCAAAAAAAAGGTTTTGGGTGTCACATGGACCTGTCCAGGCACTGTGGACCATCACCTCCCTTGGGCAACAATTGTAAATAGTTAGATGGGGACTCGCAGACTCCTGGATGCCGGGTACCACCGCCGCTCTGGGTCCACACCATAAAACATTGTTAGGGGTGCCCTGTGGACCCCCCCTGTACCGCAGGGACCACCACCTCCCAGGGACTACAATAAATGTGGACACACCCGCCTGAGCTCAGCGATCACCATCTCCATGAGGCAACATTCTAAAAATGTTTATTGGGGTCACATGGGCCCCCCTAAGCCACAGGGGCCACCCCTTCCCCAGGAAAACAAATAGTTAGAGGGGGTTGCGCAGACCCCCCCGGTCCACCTTTGGACCACCAACTTCCTGGGCCCATATTTATCTGTTACAATGGAAGGGGGGCGTGTGACACCCCCTTCCTAAGCCCATATTGGCCTTGAGGTCCCCACCCTCCGGAGCCCAGCCACGTCGTTCTGGGTGCCCTGGCTCCACCCAGGGTACCCAATAGTAATTGATGGTAACTGCAGAGGGAGCCTCAAGTCTCCTATGGTTTACAGCTGGCATTGCTCCCGCATGCAGCGAGCTGCTCAAAATGCAGCTCCCTGTGTGTGGTAGTTATGTTTTCATCTCTTTCCCTGCCCGCATGATAGCAGACAGGGAAAGAGATGAAAACTCAGCTCCCAGCTAGTGGTAGCAGTTTAAAAGGCTCCAGCTGGTGGGGAGGGGAGTTAGGTTTGCTTTTGCTTGGTGGGAGCCATCAGCTGCCACCAAGCAAAAGCATCAGCTACTTTCCAAGACTGTGCACCCCGGGAAGTAGCAGGAGCTGGCACTGGGGGGTGGTGGCCTCCAGGGCAATATAAAGCTCCATGAAGGGCCTCGCACGGCCTCCCTCCTCCTTTCCTATTTTCTGTTTGGCCCTGGGTTGCTGGTTGTCCCCAGAGCAAGGGGGTCCCCAGTGGACCCCCTCAAATTGGAAGTCCCTGGGGGCTTCTGGGTCCACGTGCCCCCCCACCAATTTTTTATTTTTACCCCAGTGTGGTGGTAGTATCTCATGTTTGGGGAGGTCCATGCAGGACCTGGGTGTTCCACGCACCCCCCGGCCCACCTTAATAATGTAGCCCTTAGGAGGTGGTGGTCTTGGTACTTTAATAAGCCCTAGAAGGGGTGCTTTGTACACCCACCGCCTTTTTTGATAAAAAATACCCCTTGGACCTGACCCACCCAGGGGAAATATATAAAAGAAGCAGATGAGACCGCATTTATAAAAATAAATCTCTGCAAAATCCGCTGATCTAGCCGCAGATTTTTAAAAATACTTTTTAGCCCTGGAGGGGTCCCAGGGGGCCCCTGGACCAAGGCTTGGTGGTTAGGGCATACATAGCCTGCCCTCATTTCTTTTTTTTATGCTGAAGCCAAGTCCCAAAATGGCTGCCAACACTCCTTGTTTGAAGTGTTGGCAGACAATCAGATCTCAGCAGGAGATCTCCCTGGATCTGTGCCCTAGATATACAAATTTCTTTAACATCTCAAACTACTGAACAGATTTACACCAACTAAAGAAAAGCGTAATCTGCGGATTAAAGCCTCCTTTTGCCAAATCTGGTGTAATTCCATCCAGCGGTTCGGACTGCAGGCATGTCTAAAGAGTCTATTGGAATGAAAATGGAAAATGCATTTTCTTTTTATTCACTGTGAGTTGCTGGCTTTGCTATTTTGCCGATTACATAACCTGCTGGGAGTGCACTTTCACAGAGAACAACCTTGTTTTGCAATAAATTACCGACCTGTCCAGCCGGGAAAGCAGCGCCACTGCACATAGGTGCAGGTCTGTGTGATTAAAATGGATTGTCACATTTCGAGCATCAGGTTGGGACATTTACAGCAAATCCGACGATTTTACTTTGAATTTGCCTACATAGGACATGCACTTTTGTTTTCATTATTTCGTCTGGCTCCAGCAACCCACTCGGGGTAATATGATATAATTTCAGGACTACTGTAACCAGCGTGCACTTTGTAACTCACTTTAGAGGCCCACTGGGGGCAAGGCTGGTATTTAAACAGACTAATCAGGTGCCTGCAATTAAACCAGCTGAAGAACCATGAACTCAGTCTTTTAACAAGGAAACAGATGTCTGGAACACTTCCAGCAATGGCTGCACCTACCAGGGTGAAACACGTTTTATTTTTTCCCTGCTGATGAAGGGATTAACCCAGAAACACTGTCCAGAGATGAATCAACAACACAAGGCCTGGAATAATGAAAATGCTTAAAGAATTCACTGTGAGTTGCTGGCTTTGCTATTTTCCCGATTAAATAACCTGATGGGAGTGCGCGTTCACAGAGGACAACCTTGTTTTGCAATATATACGTTTTTTTTTCAACGAGAAACAAAAGGTTACAGGGATGTTATAGTTTGGCTCACATTTCACTGGTAAAAAGACATTGAAATTAGGCAACTAGTCACTCACCTATAAAATGTTATTTCCTAAACTGGAATAGGTGGTTGTAACAAGAACCTTTTTAAAAAAGTTTTTTTGTTTTTTTGGATTTTTCAACAATTTTGAAGAAAAAAATTGTTTTCTTTGTTTCTTGAGAAAAAGATGAAACGTCCTTTCAAACAGCAAGCACACAAAAACGTGTGCTACAGCTCAAATAAAACTACAGCCACTCATGCACCCAATCACTCAACCATCCCGCCACTCATGCACCCACTCACTCACCCATACAATCCCTCATGCACCCACTCACATACCCATACAGCTACTCATGCACCATCATTCACCCATGCAGTCACTCACACACCCTCTTACTCACCCGTACAGCCACTCATGCACCCACTCACTCACCCATACAGCCACTCATGCACCCACTCACCTATACAGCCACTTACAAACTCACTTGCCCATACAGCCTAAACACAGATATACACACAGTCACACACATAATGTATGTTAGAAGTAGTATCACTAATTAGTAGTACACCTAGGATATTAATTTTACCTTTATAGTAGCTAACCTAGGATATGTGTGTTTAACAATTATAAACTCTTAGAAAATACTTACACTAACTGAATGATGTAATCAGTGATGTCATTTGAGATATCATCAGTGATGTCAACAGTGATGTCACTGATGATGTCATGAGTGATGTAATATGTGAGATCATAAGCAGTGCATTGTGGGGCGTAAGTTTTAGTTAGCTCTGGTAACTATAACTGCAGAATTTCAATGGTTTTGTATGAGTGAAATGTGAGCCTAACTACAACGTCCATATAACCTTTGGGTTTTTTCAGTGAACCTACATATATGTTAGAGAGAGGTGGTAGCCACTCTCTAGTTATAGTTGGGGTTACCAGAGAGAGTAATTCAGGAATTTCCCTGATTTTAAACCATTAATACCTTTGCGCCAGTTTCACAAATCTCCATGAAACTTTGCAGGCCTATTCCTTTCTCTACATTGGCAGCGTATGGAAAGGTTTGCAGTGATTAGTCAAGGTGGAGCAAAGATAGAAAAGGGGTCCCAAAACGCTTTGTGCACCAATGCATTCTTTCATGGACTTTGTACTTACGAATAGAAGCCTAACACCCAGTCAGATTTCAATTAAATTTGGCAGTTACACAATATGGTGTGCAGATTATCTTTTTGCGTACTACAGGTAAGTAGGGTAAATATTTGTTAACTTAAGTCATTTTAACTTATTTATATCTGTTGTTGCAGTACTTTCACAAATTTTCATGGAATTTCACTGAAGTACCACAGTACATAGCAATGACAAGTCATTATGTGATCGGCTAAAGACTGACTTTACAGAAGTTAAAGGCAGCCATTCTGTTCTTAGGTACAGTTTGGCTGTGCTCTGCGTTTTGGGTTTGTTTTTTTTCCATTTCCTATTTGCACTACTTATTACTTTATTAAAGTAATAAGAAGGTAGGGAAAAATATTTAAAAGTTTCTATATTTTTTTTTAAATGTACAGAGTACTGCGGTACTGCCTCAGGAGTACTGTGGTACTTAATTTTATATTTCTGTCTAAAAAATTATTACAAAATTGAAACTACACTGTAGTACTGTATATTTGTAAAATACAGTATAGTGCATTGTAGTGTCAATTTTCAACATATTTAAATCTTCTCAAAAATGTGTACAGAGTTCCACAGTAATACCTAAAATTTACTGTGCTACTTTAAATTTTTTTTAAAGAACACAGTTCTCCAGAAACTGCAAGAAACTATAAGGAACATATACAGAACATTATAAATAAATAAATACGTTTCTCTAACTATTATTTTATAAAGTTGTAATAGGTTGGGAGCACATATAAAACCTAATACTTACCTGCATATAAGGCCCTAACCCAGAAAGCAGCAAAAGTGTGCTGAGACCTACATGGCCTTTTACGTTTTGTAAAGATAGCCATTAGACAATCAGATACTGCCTTCTTTTCGGCATGAACTGCATTATATTGCAACGTTATTGCGGTATACCATGGTACAATATATTACTAAGGCCCTCATTACAACCCTGGCGGTCGGTGGAGAAGTGGCGGTAATACCGACAACAGGCCGGCGGTAAAAAAAAAAAAATTGCAAGCATGGCGGTGACTGCCATGCCAAACCGCCACTTCACCACTCCAACCACCAGGGTGGTAACGACCACTGGGCTGGAGACTTCGGCCTCCAGCCCGGCGGCCGTCACTACACCACCGGCGGTATCAAGACCCTGCATACCGCCATGGATTTCGCTGGGTTCTGTACCGCCACTCAATCCATGGTGGTAGGCACTATCAGTGCCAGGGAATTTGTTCCCTGGCACTGATAGGGGTCCCTCCCACCCCCCTCCCCAGAGTCCTTCCCCCAAACCCACGACCCCCCTACCACCTCCCAAAGGTAGTAGGACCCCCCCTCCCCATACCCCCAACAACATTGACACACACACCCCCCCACATGCACACTCACACAACTACTACACATACACGCTGACATACACACACACATGCACGCATACATGCACACAGACATATGGGCACACATTTCCCATATACACTACACCCCCGCATGCATACATGCACTCACACACCCCCTCTACACACTCACAGGCACACCCCCAAGCACGCACACAACACCCTCCCATCCCCCTCCCCTAACGGATGATCACCCTACCTAGTCTGGTGATCCTTCGGGAGGGAACGGGATCCATGGGGGCTGCTCTGCCGCCAGCTCCCCATCACCAGAACACTGCCACACCGAATCCTGGGACGTGATTCGGTGGGCAGTGTTCTGATGACGTGGCGGTGGAGCAGCCTCCACTTCATCGCCGACTGCCAGTATGGCTGCTGGCGGCTCTACGTCCGGAAAAGGGGGGAGAGCTGCCAGCAGTCATGATACGCTGTGCGGAAAAACACCTGCACTGGCGGTCTTCAGCACGGCGGTACCTCGGCAGTCTTTGGAAAAGACCGCTGAGGTCCAAATGAAGCGCTGAGTATTTTAACATTAACACTACTTACAAAATTTACACACAATACCAAAAATTAGGATTTACACTTTATAATCTATATTCCTGACACTTTAGATCTACATCTGTTCACCCACTTTCATGCCATTCCACAACACTCGACTCTACGCCACTCCACTTTACATCACTAGGCTATATGCCACTGCATTCTACTCCAATCCACTGTACACCATTCCACTCTACCACACTCCACTGTACACTATTACACTCTATGATACTCCATTCTACGACTCTGCAGTGTATGCCACTACACTGTATAGCCCTCCACTATACACTACTCCACTCTATGCTATTCCACTGTAAACAACTCTACTCTGACACTACACTCTACACTATTTCCGCATATGCCACTCCACACCACTCCAGTGTAACCACTGTAATGTGTGGTTTTACACTACGCTACTCAACTCTATGCCACTCAACTGTATGCCATTTCATAATATACCACTCCACTTTACTACACTCCACTGTATGGTATTACAGTCTACACCACTCCACTTTATGCCATTCCAATGTATGCCACTCCACTCTACGCTACTGCAGTCTATGCTATTCCACTGTACAACACTCCACTCTGTGTAATTCCTCTCTATGCTATTCCATTTCATGGCACTCGATTGTACATCGCTCCACTGTATGCCACTGTACTTCACTCCATTGTTGACTGCATGACACTCAACATAATTGTACTCCACACCGCTCCACTGTACGCTTCCCCACTGTATGCCACTCCACGGCACTCCACTGTATGCTACAGCAATCTATGCTATTCCACTCTACAACACTCCACAACACTCCATTCTATGAAGCTCCACTGTACTGCACTCCAGTGTACGACCCTCAACTCTACGCTAGTCCACTCTGTGCTATTCCACTATATGCAATTTCACTCTACAACACTAAACTCTACGGTATTCGACTCTATGACACTCCGTTAGAAGACACTTTACGTCACACCACTGTATGCAATTCCACTCTACACCACTCCAATGTACCTCACTCCACGCCACTCCACTGTAAACCATTCAATTATACGCATGTCTACTGCATGCTTTTCCACACTACACAACTCCACTCTACTCTACTCATCTCCACTGCACACTATTCCACTGTATACTACTACACTCTACCACGCTCACTCTCCTCCACTGTATGCTATTCCACTCTATGCTACTTCATTGTACCCCACTCCAGTTTACACCTCTCCACACCACTCTACTATCCACTATCCCACTGTAGGCAACTACAGTCTGTCCCACTCCACAGTGTGCCACTCCAGTCTATGCCACTCCACTGTACCCCATTCCACTCTACTCCAGTCCACTATACACTTTTCCACTGTATGTAACTACACTCTACACCACTACAATTTATGCCACTGCACTCTACCAAACTTCAAGCCACTTGGTTCTATGGTGTCCTACTGTACACTACTGCATTGTACGCCACTACACTGTATGCTACTCCTCTCTATGCTATTCCACTCTACTACTCTTCACTCTACACCACTCCACTCTATGTCATAGCACTTTATGCCACTTCATACTACACCACTACACTTGACACCACTCCACTGTACACCACTCCATTGTATACCACTCCATTCGGTGCTATTTCACTGTATGGCACTACACTGTAAACTACTAATCTATATGCCACTCCAGTTTACGCCACTGCACTGCATGCTCTTCTACTATATGCATCTCCACTCTAAACTATCCCAATGTATGCCACTCCAGCCTACGCAACTGCACTGTATGCCACTCCACTCTACTGTATGCCAATCCACTCTACGTCAATCCACCAAACACTGTTTCACTGTATGGCACTTCACTGTATGCCACTCTAGCTTACAAGACTCCATTTCACCCGACTCCACCCTACTCTATTGTATTGTACACCACTACACTGATTGCCACTAGACTCTAGGCTATCCCATTGTACACCACTCCACTTTACATTCCACTCTACGATATGATACTCCACAGTATGCCACTAAACTTTTTGGTACTCTACTCTAGGCCACTCTACTATACGATATTCCACTGTATGCCACTCCAGTTCCAGTCTAGGCCACTTCACTCTACCCTTCTCCACTGTATGCCACTCCACTGTATGCCACTCCACTGCATGCCACTACAGTCAACACTATTCCATTCCGCTCTACAGTACTCCACTGTATACCACTGCACTTAACACCACTCCACTCTATGCCACTAAACTCTATGCTATTCCTCTCTACAATACCGCACTCTATGCCACTCCACCCTGCACTATTACACCGTATGCCAATATACTCTACTCCACTGCGGTGTACCCCACTCAACTCAATGCTATTCCACTCGATGCTGCTGCACTGTATGCCACTCCACTGTTCACCACTGCAGTCCACACCACTCCACTGTGTGGTACTTCACTCAGCGCTACTCCACTGTATGCCACGCAACTCTACGCCAGTCCACTTTACACTATAAAACTGTATGCCACTCCACTCTACACCACTCTACTCAATACTGTGAGACTGTATGCATCTAAGCTCTACAATGCAGCACTCTATGCTAGTCCACTTTACACCAATGCACTCTACGCCACTCCACGCCACTCCACGCCACTCCACTATGCAACACTCCACTATATCCCACTCCACTGTAGGCAGTCTATGCCACTGTACTATACGCCACTCTAAAGTACCCTATTCTACTGTATGCCACTGCACTATAATCCACTCCGCTCTAAACCTCTCCACTCTACACCATTACACTCTATGCTATTCCACTCTCAACCACTTTATTATATGACACTTCACTGTACGGAACTCCAGTGTACGCCACTGCACTCAAAACTATTACACTGTGTGTCACTACACTCTACACCACTCAGGTGTATCCTATTCCACTATGCCCCACTCTACTGCCTGCCACCACAGTCTGCACTTTCTACTATACACCGCTACACTTTACCTCTCTTCAGTCAATGCCCCTCTACTCTTTGCCATTATACACTATTTGACTGTTCGCTACTCCACTCTGTGGTATTCCACTGTAAGCCACTGCCCTGTACCATACTCCACTCTACACCACTTCACTCTACTCCACAAATCACTATTACACTGTACAACACTAGACTTTGCAACACTACGTCTGACACTGTCCTCCACTAGACTGTACCAAACTCCACTTAACAATAGTCAACTGAGACTTAACACTAGGGTTTGAAATACATATTTATTAAAACATAAAAGCCATTTAAATTTAATTAAAAAACAAAGGTTAAAACTAAGCTATAGTAAGGAAAACCTTATTTACTTTTTCTATACAAACCCAACTTAAACTCTACAAACTTTAGAAATTCTAAACTTATCGTTACAACTTAGATTTCTAATTTGTGCATCACTAGTTATAACTTAGATTTAAAAAGTATGCATCATCTTCAATTTACTATACATTGGGCACCTTCGTATGCAGTCTTATCACATCACTCGCCACACAGTATTAACTATAACTCACCCATTCTCCAAGCATTGGTTATGCCTATGCATTTATATAACTTATAACATGTGAAATCATAGCAGTCAAAATAACTTTTATTCCATTTCAAAAGACTGCATGGAAGAGTGGTGAGTTATAGTTAATGTATTGTGGCGAGTGATGCAACAAGGCTGCGTATAAAGATATGCGATGTTGAGTAAATTAAAGGTGATTCATAAATTATAAATCTAAGTTATAACAAATTAGAAATTTAAGTTATAACTGGAACTTTAAAATTTCTAAAGATTGTATAGTTTGAGTTTGTATAGAAAGAATAAATAAAGTATGTTATGTATTTGCACAAATTAAACAATGTCATCCTTCAAGAAACCTGGTCAGAGCAGCCAATCCCTTTAACAGGCTTTCTAGAATTTCATCCCTTCAACAAAAACTACCCTTAAGGGAGCGCTCCGGGGGTGACCTAGCCATGTAAGCCAGCATGGATATAAACATCAAGACCAAGGACACAGGAGGTGGAAATGGAAGGCTGGTCCAACAGTTATAACTTCCCTCTACTCATAGTAAACCTATACTTAAATCCCAGAAATAGGGAGAAACAGTCATACAACTGCAGAAACTGAAGAGCATCAGTGCGGATTTAAGAAACCATGACCCTAATGCCTGCATCCTAATTACTGGGGGTTAACTTAAAACTTTTCCTCTCAGAATACAATGATGAACACATTCACATTCAAGATTCCTTGTGGGATATGCCTCATCAAGTACAACCGCAAACCAGGAACAAGTGCAACCACAATCCAAAGACAATTGGTAGGGAGCCTGACCATCGCCTTCCTGGGGTTGGGCTGAGGATAAAGAATGGTCGATTTGTTGGAGATACCACTCTAGGATCAACTCAATAGTAAAAGGTGACGCTAAAGCGCGTAACACAAATATAAGCAAATCTGTGGGGGTGAATCCTCTGCAATTCAATTATTCTGCAGCGTGCCCTATCAAGTGCCAACCCCGTACAAACTCTAAACTTTAATCATCACACTATGAAAGCGCTAACACATGCACTTGATGATTTTGATCATTTGACAAGAAGAAATGATAATAACAATAATCTCTTCACTTCCCGTCACTGAAGAACAACTGTTGAATGTAATCAAGAAATCCAAGGTCTCTGGGCCAAACGGACTACTGCAAGCCTTTTTTTAAATCAAATTCTGACTCCTACATAAAGATCTTACGTCCCTTGTATGCAGCAGCTTTACAAACAGGCAATGTCCTAGACTTGTGGAGGGAGTTCAATAATAGATCTTATTTGCAAAAGAGGTGATAAAATTTAACAAGCGAACTTGGACAACAAGACAGTAATATATATAGGTTTCATGGACTTTAAGGCGATTTTTAACAGCGTGCTGAATGACACACTGTGCCAAAGTTGTCCAGATGTGGCACTTCCATTCATCTAATTTAAACAATTCAATCACTGTAGGTGCAAAGCACAGGTAACAAGCTGCCGAGCAATTTTTACACTTTCTCTGATCTTAAGCAGTGGTGTCTTTCGCACATCTCCTTTTTGACTTATTAATCTCAGACCTTTCAACAAAGTTGGAACTTCCACTCTCCTAAGTTTGAGAGCACTTTGATTTCAAATGTGCTCTTCGTCCATGATTTGGTATTGATGAGCAGATCAAGATTAGGTCTCCAGAGGTTGTTGGGTGCCCTGTATGGCTTCAGAAAATCAAAAGAATCAAACAAATTGAAAGTTAATCTTAACAAAACCAAAGTGCTTAAGACCAGAACAAAAGATGTCAAGAACCTGACAGTTGGGACTTAAATGGTAAAACATTCACAAACACCTGGGGTTATTACAGACAACAGGGGCTCTCATATCCAACAAAAGCTGCAGATTAAGGTAAAAGCAGATGCCTTAACCAATGCTTCTGCAAGGCCGTTAAGGTCACTGAGTGGCCTGACATCTGCCTCTCTACAAAAAATCATCAATGCAAATTTGATTCCCACTTTAGCCTATGGGAGTGAAATAATGAGGAGGAAAAGCTCACAACTTAGATCAATTAGGAGCATCATCATATCAAATAACCTCCTACATCCCAAAATGTTCCTCCTAAGACCAAGTGTGCCTGGAGTTCGGGCCCTTTAAAACAAAACCTGGCCAGCCACAGCACTTTTTTAGGCAACAGTCTACAAGCTTGCTAAAGACATTTGGGTACATTTGGGGACATTTAGAAAGTTGACCTAGGAATGCATTTCACTCATAGCTTACCATTGGCTTGTACACCACATTTTTTGGCTTTCTATTTGCTGGCTTTATTTGATTTAGGCTGTTAAGCTTGAGTTTGTCCCTCCCATTGCATAAACCTTGTTTACTGTACTCTTCCACTAACACACTTTCTGTAAACAGACCTGTAAATCTTGTTCTCATCTTGTCAAGTTTGCTGAGCATTTAAAGGCAGAGGTCAAATGTCAAGCTGTGTCTTCTGAGGGAGCTAAGTGTTTGCTTTCCCTGACTTCAAAGTAAGAGGGTTTATAGGAAAGATGAATGCAGATTACTCCATGCCCCTCCTAGGCTCCAGTGTAACATAACCTTTAATTAAATAGCACATCCTGTAATATGCAGATGACATATTTTTATTTTACCTTGATAGCTAATCCACTTTGCCTGGCTTTTCATGCCCTCATATTTATGGCCTAAGGCAACACAGAGCAAGTTGCTGCCTTGCCTTACACTGCATCAAGGGGGCGTTCCAAGGGCATTGCAGTGCGTTTTCCCACCCAATATCCATGGGCTTTGACGCATTCCCAGATTTACAAAGCTCTAAACCAGAGAATGCGTCAAAAATGTACACCCATTCTGCAGCACACATAGAAAGAGGAAAAAGCCTCCATGCCACGCCGGCTCTGGCTGAAAGTAAATACAGTGCATTCCTCTCCATTCAAATTGGCATTGGGCAGGCCGGCAAAAAAGACTAGCAGGTGCTGCCCTTTCCCAATTTTTGGTAAATACACCCCTGGGTTTGTCAAGTCCTTGACACAGTTCGACAAACGAATTGGGAGCAAACACCAGTTGCACAAAATCAGAACAGTACCAAGCCAGAACCAATCTACTACCAGTAAGCAATGCCATCAATTCAAAGCATCACGTGCCCACTGTGAATCCCAGGCAACTTAGCACAACTCCACAACACTTTACTCGCACATTACTGAGTCGAGTAACTAGAGGCTCTTTTTGCGCGAAGATGAACCCACGATCCTTACACAGAGTCAAGCATTGGCTAACTAATCACCAATGACAGTTACCAACATGAATTTGATCAGTGCTTAATTTGTAATCGAATGAGTGCATGTAATAGAATGAGTGCGTGTGCCCAAACCTCTGCTGAGAAGACAGCTGCTGGGTCAATTAAAAGCTGCGCACGGAATACCAAGTCTACCAGCCTTAAACCCACCCCATGCCTCTTTAATCCACTTCCAGGCGCTCCAAGCCCCTTTATCGCACTGCTTTGTTTTCCCGCTTTTTTCCCTTGATGACTTCTTTTGTCTTTCTTTTCCTCCTCCTCCTTTGCGCTCTACGTGTTTTTTCCCTCACTTGCTCCAGGTAAATATCTAATGAGGACAATAAGTGCTGGTGAGCCCCGCCCGCTCAAATTGAGCACTGAACTGGATTCTTAGTTAAAACCAGCAGGGTTGCACAACTATCCAACACATAACACTTTCCTACGGGTCTTAAGAGGAGCGATCTGTCATTTTAGACCATCTCGTGTTTGCACAATTCTTAAATGTACTCAACAAGTTTTTAAATAAATACTTTCCTCATAATCCTGTATTTTAAACCATTTTTAATTGATCGCGGCTGTCACTATTCATTGTGGGCTATTGTAATTGCTCAATCCATCAAATGTACCCTGAAAATTAATTTACCACACACCGGAGGTCTCCTTTTTCGCACTATTAATATTACTGATATTCTTGTTTTTACATGCAACTGTTTTATTTAACTATGTATGTTAAATAAATAAACTTAAAACAACTTGTTAGGACGCATCTATAATGTTTAATAGAATTATATGCAATATTTAATTTATTTCGCATGTAAATCTCTTTCTTAGAAACTATATTTGGAGCACATTTTCTTCATTTCCCTGCTCTTCTGTTTTTTTTTTTTTGTTTTTTTTAACGTCAGCCTCTTGAAGGGACTGGAATCAAAAAAATAAAGCAGAAGTGTTAGTCATGGAATGTTCAAATCAACACCGTCTCCTTTGAAGGGTGGTTAACATCTGCAATCTCATTGCACTGACACGCTGCACTGGAGGCAGAAAGATATCCACAGAACCAAGGAGCCCGCAGCTCCCCTGTCTGGCGATGGCACCCAAGCCATTGGGGGGGCTTATTTTTCTGCCCCCCTGCTTAGAACGTGGGTCTGTGTCTTACTATATGTGGTTAAGCCCTTGGCACATTTGCCCACAGCAGCCAGTCACCTAAAAAGAAAGACTCTGGAATGATTCTAAAATAATCGAGGAATAGTATTAGAAAATAGGCTTCTCTGAAGACCAGAATATAGTTAAGGCTCTTGTTTTGTTTTTTGTTTATCTTTTCGGTGTTTGTCATGTATGTCAAGTCTTGTATATCATAAATATAAAGATGCATTAAGCGCATTTTGTGATTTATTTACCTGATAAATTTGCACTCACACCTGCAGCTGTTTCTTTGGTTTTAACTCTGCATGAGACTTTGTAATAAGTTGCGTAGGCTGGCGCTCGAGTCTTGGAGGACTTGGGTGCTCGAGCGCACGATGGTTGCTGGGGCAACGGGGAAACACCGGTAAACGGTGCCGGAGCGTCGGAGAAAACGGACACGTTTCCTCTGGGGGTCTGAAGTGGATTTTTACTTAATAATAAATACATTGAAACAGATATTCTTTGTGAAGGTTATTACATACCTTCTTTTTGGCGACGAGGAGACCCTCAGAGACGAACCCATTACAGACAATGCTGCAGTCTGGTGAAGTTCGAGTTGAAGTTAATTAACCAACGAAGTGTGGAGCAGACTTGGAGCTACTTGTGTGAGGCGTTTTCTTCAGCAGGAGGTGTGATTAATGAGGCATAACAGGAAGTAGCACTGTTGGAGTGTTGTGCTAGACAAGCTATCTTACTATTACAAATGGGCATATACGGCAGCCATTTTGGATGAGTATTTTAAGACTATGTTGTATTTTAAAGAATTACTAAGTGTAAGAGGACAACGAAGTACATAAACATCATTGGAAGTTACTACCTGTAGTTAACATACAAGAAAAATAGTTTGGTTTATTGCGTTGTATTGGATTCGCCACTTTATGCGCTATGCAGGTTAATCCTCCACCCCCATTTTTGGAAAGTCCAGGTGAACCACAAATTGCCTGGAGGCATTGGTTTGATGCTTTTGAAACTTATTTGGGGGCAATAGGAGCGGCGAGATTTAGACCGGAACGAAAAAAATGCATACTGTTACATTCTATTGGGTTTGAAGGTCGAGCTATCTTCAAACATTTACCGGATATACCAAATGACGAAGCGGAGTTGGATGATTATGAATCTACGGTGAAGAAAATGAGTAGCAGGTTCGATTCTCCGCCAAGTTTAGTAGTGTCTAGACACAAGTTTTTCAAGAGGGTTCAGCAAAATGGTGAAGATGTGGATACGTACATTTCTGCGCTGAGGTTGTTGGCAGCTGACTGCCAGTTTGGTGTACTGAGTGATCAATTGATCAGGGATCAGTTCATTTGTCAAGGCTTGGATAGATCCATTAAGCAGAAATTGCTATCTTTGGACAATCCAACACTAGCTGAATCTATCAAAATTGCCAAGAGCATCGAATCATCAATAAAATCGACTAAGGAAATAGAGAAATCTGTGGATAGTCGGGACAGAATTGGTGTGGTCCGAACTAAAATGGAGAAAGGAAAGTTGGACAAAACAATGAATTTGCAACCTTCTAACCAAGGATACAAGAATAGTAGAGACAATAATTCGAGTTTTTTTTTTTAGGTAAAAAAATATTTGTTTTAGATGTGGATATGCTCTACATGTGAAAGGGACCAGAGCGTGTCCGGCTTTAAATGTTCAATGTAGGAATTGTGGGAAAATTGGCCATTTTGAAAAAGTGTGTCAGAGTGAACGTTCAAGAAACAACGCAGTAACGTCAGTGGTTGAGAATGAGGAAGGGTTGGTTGAAAATTTGATTGGAGAAGTTCAAGATATGGTGTTAGTGATTGATGACAAGATGATGAAGAGTGATGATGCTGCGTGCTGCATCGATCCGTATGTCCTCATTAGAGTAGGAAATAAACATTTACGGCTGTTAGTGGATTCGGGTGCAAGAATTACAATGATAACACAAGAGTTGTTTAGTCAGAATTGGAAAGATCGTACTTTGTTACCTCCAGATAGAGCTCCTGTTTCTTATGAAGGGAGGAAAATAGATCTCCAAGGATATTTTGAGGATATTATGGAGTTCAAGGGAAGAAAGATACAAGGAAAAATGTACGTTGCAGTGAAAGGTTTAAATATCTTGGGTTGGTTTCATCAAGGTCTTTTTGGTATGGTTTTGCGACCTGGTACCAAAGATCAGGTATCAGTGATTAGGGATGTTAATGATGTTGAAGAGACGTTAAATGAATATCCTGAGGTTTTTTCAGGAGATTTAGGAAAGATAAAAGGATTCAAGCACAAAATCAAGGTTAAGAACAATGCTATACCAGTCAAACATAAACTTAGGAGTGTACCTTTTAGCATCAGAGAGGAACTGGAAAAAGAACTTCTTGGCTTACGTGACAAAGAGATTATTGAGCCAGTTGAGTCTTCGCTATGGACTTCTCCTTTAGTGGTTACAAAGAAAAAAAATGGAGATTTGAGAGTGTGTGTGGACTTGAGAGCATTGAACAAAGAGATTTGGGTGGACACACATCCATTACCAAAAATAAGTGAATTGTTGTCTACAGTTAAGGATGCAAAGATATTTACTAAGCTTGATCTTGCTAGCGCTTATCATCAGGTTGAGTTAGATCCAGACTCGAAACATTTGACAGCATTTGTGTCGCCTATTGGCACGTTCCAGTACTGTTGCATGCCGTTTGGGTTAGCCTCGGCAGCTTCAGTCTTTCAAAGGATTATGTGTTCGATATTGAAAGATGTGCCGAATTTATTAGTGTTTCAAGATGATGTGCTGATTTATGCAGGTACTCAATGTGAACATAACCAAGTGTTGAGACAGGTGTTGAATAAGTTTTCTTCTTGTGGAATTGTTCTAAAAAGAGAGAAGTGTTTATTTATGAAACCATCAGTAGAATATTTAGGTCATGTTATTTCGGAGGAGGGAATCTTACCAAAACCTGGTTTGATAGAAGCCATCAACAAGGCTCCACCCCCGAAGGACAAAGGGGGAGTGAAGTCATTTTTAGGAATGTGTGAATTTTACTCTCGATTCGTATCAAACTTTGCTAGCATAGTTAGGCCGATATCCAATCTTTTGAAGAGTGAGGTATGTTTTGTTTGGGATACTGAGTGTGATAAGGCATTCAAAGAAATAAAGAAGACATTAGTTAGTGCTAAGGTACTGAAACCGTTTGATCAAGAGGTTCAATGTTGTTTAACTGTTGATGGAAGTAATGTAGGGGTTGGAGCGGTTTTAACACAGTTGAAGAATGATGAAGAGAACACAATTGGGTTTGCATCCAGAGCGTTAAGGGAACCGGAAACTCATTTTTCTGTTATTGAAAAGGAATTGTTGGCTTGTGTGTGAGCGGTTGAGAAATTTAGAAACTATATTTGGGGCAGACATTTCATATTGAAAACAGATCATAAACCTCTCGTGTCGATTCTCAATGGCACAAATAATAAAACTGGTACACCCAGAATTGCGAGGTTCACAGCAAGATTGATACAGTATGACTTTGAAGTCATCTATATTCAAGGAGGAAAGAATGTCAGAGCAGACTATCTATCACGGTTTCCAGCTCAAATTGTAGAAGGGGATGATGATAATTGGGCAGATGAGAGTTGCTTGATTGCTGCTGTGGAAATTGAACAAATCTGTGTGTGTTCAGAAAATGTATGGAAGGAGAAATTATATGCAGATAAAATTTTGTGTGAGGTAATCAAGAATGTTAAAGGAGGGTGGCCTCATGAAAGGGGATTGATGTATGGTGTTCAACCATTTTGGAAAGTTGCAGACTAGTTGACTATTGAGGACAATATTTTGCTGAGAAATTACAAATTGATCCCACCAGAAGATTTGAGAAGCAGAATCAAGGAAAAAGCTCATGAGGGGCATTTAGGCGCAACAATGACCAAGAGGAGAGTGCGTGAGCGTTTTTGGTGGCCATGTATGGATAGTGAAATTGACAGTTTGGTGAAGAATTGCACTATATGTTATAATAGTGATAAGTCATTTAGGACATGTACTCCTCCCATGATTCCAATTGATTGTCCTACTGGTCCTTGGAAGAAGTTGGGAGTGGATTTGGTGGGACCATTTCATGCTTTGAATTGCAGTACCAGGTATGCGTACGTGGTAGTTGACTATTACTCAAAATGGCCATACGTGAAGTTTGTTCAGGATCCTAATGCCAGATCGTTGGTTATATTTTTGGGAGAGGTTTTTATGAGTGACGGTTTTCCCGAAGAAATAATTACAGACAATGGTGTACAATTTGTGTCTGACGAATTCAAAGTGTTTTTGGATGAAGGATCAATTAAACATTTGAAGTGTTCACTTTATCAATCCCAAACAAATGGTTTGGTGGAACGTTTTAATCGTGTACTAGGTGACTGCATTAGGGGGTCGCTGAGAAACAAATGTGTGGTGACTACATCTGTCCAGGCAATGCTATGGTTTTATAGAACAACACCACACTCCACCACTGGAGTGTCCCCTTTTGAAGCTTTAAGACGAAGAAAGGCTTGTATGCAAGTATGTCCGGGGTGGATGTCCAGATTTTTCAAAAGTATGCGATTGGAAGAGTGTGCGAAAATTGTTCAACAGAATGTTAAAGAAAAACAACAGGTTGTACAAAAAATGCATTTTGACAAACGGAAAGGTGTTAAGAGAATTGGTTTTTCAACAAGTGATTGGGTGTCTATAAAGCTGCCTACTTTTGTCAAAAAAGGGGGTCCGAAATTCTCTGACCCGGTAAGAGTGAAGTTGGTGAAAGGGAATGCAGTTAAAGTTGAAGGAAACAAATGGTGGAACATGTCAAAGGTTGTTAAACTTCAGAATGGGTTGGAAGAGTGTCGTATTGACCATGGGTTAAGGACTAATTCAGGGTCACAGGATTCTAATACTCTCCACCAACCGGTATTGCAGGTACCGTCAACGCGTAAGAGTCTACGTGTAAGGAGAGTTCCTTGGAAACTCAGAGTGTGATGATGCTGGCGTAAACGTGGTAAAAAAAAAAAAAACATATTTATCCATATGATTGCTTTATTTGAAGAAAATGTTCAATGAAAATTATTTTGTTCTATAAACATGTTAAGTTAGTTATAGTTGTTTGTGTAAGGAGTTATATTCATAATATGCTTTAAGTGAGACAGTTGAATAATTATGTGGAGTTGTTTTTAGTTGTTTGGAAAAGAAATTATATAGTTTAAAAAAAATAAAAATAAAAACTCAATGTAATAAGTTGCGTGGGCTGGCGCTCGAGTCTTGGAGGACTCGGGTGCTCAAGCGCACGATGGTTGCTGGGGCAAAGGGGAAACACCGGTAAACGGTGCCGGAGCGTCAGAGAAAACGGACGCGTTTCCTCTGGGGGTCTGAAGTGGATTTTTACTTAATAATAAATACATTGAAACAGATTTTCTTTGTGAAGGTTATTACAGACTTATTCACTCTCTTATTAAAACATTAGCGTTTTATAGTAAATAACATGCAAACATGCATTTATTTTATTAAAATGGCATCCCTTTTTCATGTCTCCATGATGCTAAGTTACACGGATATTGGTCTGGCTGTCATGATTGAGAGCGTGGAGAGACACGACCAAGAAGTCCTACTTTTTGTATTTTTCTATTTAAGAAATAAAGATAGGGAATCTCGTTGTTTTCTCTTTCGAACTGATGTGTAAAGATCGGGAAAAGGGATGTCAGGGTGACGCTGGAGGTCGTTTAGAGTTTAGCGGATGCCAAATATCAGAGGATGCGCGTCTGCCCAAGTTAGAATGTTGGCAACAATGGGCCACCGTAGCGTCATTTAAATGATATTAATGCAGAAGGTCACAGTCATCAAAATGATGGCAATCATGTATTTTCCATATCAGGGAATTCCCCAATTAAATCTCAAATGAAACAGCCAATAGAGTTTGAACAAAAGAAAAACATATTTAATCAGCATTGATTATTCAACATAAACAAGCAAAATTGCGCTGAGCTCTCAATTGTGATCAAATGGTGAAAAGTGGCAAAGTGGCAAACGCACAAAGGAAAAGACTAAAATAATCTTGGGAATGTAGGTCAGTAGCTAAATTACAAAGATGCCCAATTACTCTATTCCAGACATAATTTTCTGGTCTAATTGTCTTTGAAGTCGACAATGTTTCCACTTCTCTGTTAATGCAGGATCACCATCGGGATGAAACAGAAAAAAAGAACCCCCATTTTTCTTCACATAGATTGAGAAAGAATCTCAAGGTGAATGCGGAAGAAATCTTTTCACTCTAAAAGTGAGTCCTGTATTTAGTATTTAATAAGGTTTTGTATACTTTTTGTGTAGGGTCTTATGCGTCACTAGGCCTTTTGATGGTCATGCCTGTGGATTTTCGTATTTTAATTTTAGTATTTTATATGTGGATCTCGGTTGAATTCTATAACATAATAATTGAATTGAATTGAGATAGAAATCCTAAATCAGGCGCCTTCTGCAATTTTCTTTTTAAAGTCAGAAGAAATAGGCCATTAGGTGATCACATCACTTTGTAAAAGCTGTTGAGAAATTAACTTTCCAAGAGTAGTTCCAAGAATAGATGGCATACATGGCTAACCACTCTAAATAGGGCTGAAGGGGCATCTGCCAAACTCTAAATAAACTCCTTGATTATAATGCCCAAGAAGGCCTGACCTTACGACCCCTTTAAAATCGATATTTACACCTCAGTTCACAAATGACTATATGTTTCCTACAGATCAGCATAATGGGCTGAGCTCGAGGACTTGCCAAGTGAGGAATGGGATTTATGATCAATGTCTACAGTAGAAATGAACTCATTCGGTAAATAAATTAAATGTTTGCTGTCTTGAATAATTATTATTTTCAACAATACAAAGACTGTGAACCAAAACGGTTGAAAAACACAGAGTAAAGTTGTGCTAGAAAACTTGTAGAGACATACATTACAAGTCTAGCTACAAAGCAACCCTAGCGTGTTGGGCCTCTGCACGATGAAATACTTTTTCAGTTCTTACCTGCCCACTGCCCACTTGTGCTTCCCTTTACGTGCTCCAACGTAGATCATTTTGTTTTTTGATGTGTTTAGCTATGGACGTCTTTAGGGGTCGCCACAGGGGTTGCATCTGCCACTTCGACCTTGCCCTTTACGACCCCGGGCACTACCTCTGGGAACCCCTACCCCAGGTGGCAACATCAGTGCCAGGAACACCTAGGCAGCTCGTCCTCCTCGGTTTGGGCTCCACTTTCTCTGTTTTCTGTCAATGTTTTATTACACTAATAGTGGATAATGTTTTTACAATTAACATAATAAAAAATGGAGTACAATTGCCTGGAGTTTGAACCTCACTGGCAGCTGAGGTAAGTTAAAAAACAAACTTCCAACTTCATGTTGTGAGTGTCGCGGATGAGAGTCTGTTTGTGTGAGAGTGTGTACGTCTGAATGTCCGTGTATGTGAGAGTAAGGCCAACTGGTGTGTGACGTAACTTCCGCTACCCCGGCATTTTGGTGAATTGACGTTCGTGTTTAGGTTTAGGTCGTTCTTGACAGTGTAACTGTGAAGACAAGCCGGAGAGCGAGATAGGCCCGCAACTCTCATTAAATATGTACGTCATAAGACCACAGTACACAAGACAGCGCTGTGGCAAGAATGAATACAAATGAAAATAATTTAAAAAAATATCCCCACACTTTCTGTATTTTGACCTTTGCATTTCCTACTCTAATTGTGTGTTGGTGTCATCAGATATATCATATATGACAACAAAAAATATTTCACAACGTTCACACATCTCCCAAGGTACAAAAGCCAGGCCTACTGCCTTTGTCTGTGCCTGTTAAGGTCCCCGTTTCCCCTTAAACCCCATAAATTTCAAGCTGTCACATGTCAGATATTTGTTTTTGCATTTGTTTCCTGAACTTAAATACTTTCCTTGTGTCCTGTTGCTTTGAAACACATTTTTTACGTGCCCACATTTTCGAGCAGCATTGGTAAAGGATTTGCCCTAGTGCTGCGGCTCACTTCACTAACCTATACCAGTTTAAACAGGGGCTGCCAGAATGTTTGCCACGTCCCGCAAAACGTCGTTTCGTGCCACCTTCCTCCTTGCAAAAAGCTGTTTTTGTAGCTTCAAAGTGCACTCTGGCGCCCCCTGAAGGAGGCACTGCAATAACTCTCAATTTACGGCTGAGCGGACCCTGACATAACTGTTTAAAATGGGGTAAGCATTGCAGATTTCCTGTGGATTAACTACAGAAATGAGAAACTACAAGTACCAGAATGCAGTGTGACATATTATGCCACGGGCTGTTGGCACGGCATTAGGGGGTCCTCCCAGGAAACGGGGTAAATGTGGTATGCACCCGAGAGAGGAAGGTGAGGAGGGGGAGGCAGAAAAAAGGGTTGGGTGGCAAAGTTTAAGGACGATATGACAGTGATAGACAAGGGCGTAGCTGTCAATAGTGCACCAGGTGCAGTGGCACCAGGGCCCAGGGTCTTAATGAGCCCTGTATGGGTGTATATCTATACTTAACCAAGGGATGGGGCCAATTGTGCTTCTCTGCGCTATGGCCCATGCTGCGCCACTGGTGGCGGGACTGTGACAGGTGTGAAGAGAGTGGAGCAGGGTAACGAGAAGGCGTAGGCAGTAAGGGTACAGTAAAGGCGCCAGTACTATATCTCACATGAATGAAGCCGAGACTGTCGAAGCCACCAGGAGGACACCGAGGGCTGAGAGTGGCAGCATGGTGCCCGGAACGCGCCTCTTCTCTGGCGAGGGACCCGCTGCGTCCTGGAGCTACGCGACTAGAGGGTGCTGTTTCTCGCCAACTGCTCGTCTCCACTGATGCCCTCTCAAACGTCCATCAGTCTGTACTTTCTGCGCTCTTCCCTTTCTCCCTCTCGCCTCCCCCCTCAACCGGACCCCATCCCGGGGCTCCTTTTTACTGCTGCCGGGGTGGCCGCGCCCCCAGTCCGCACCTGTGGAGGTTGCACCCGCCAATCCCGTGAGCGCTCTGCCTCCGATGGCTCTGAAATGCGGGGCGGCACTGGGTTGGCAAGGTGACTTGCTCGGCCAGCTTTGATGGCACGCAGGACAATGGGCGCTTTCTACAGCCCCCTCCCAACTGCAGCCAAGCACAAAGGCTGGCCTCCCCCGCCGCCCGCTTCTATTCTTCCCCTGGACGAAAAATGTTAGGGTGACCTGGACTAATATAGTTCGGCTGAAACAATGAGACAATACGGGGAGCGGGGATCTTTCTTAGTTTTTTTTCACCGGGCACAGGGTCTGGTCTTTACATAAACTACGAAAACAATCGAGAATTGCTGAGCTTTGACGAGTGGTCTAAGGAACTAGCGAGAACGCGTCAAGTTTTAGTGCCAGTTAACCACTGCGTCACTTGTGATAGAGCGTTCCGACCTAATAAATTACCTGTATTTGGACGCTCTTGGGTCGATGAATCTTTTGACCAAGTGGGGCTCTCTTCACCCGAGAGTAATCAATTTAATCAAATCAATAATCAATATCGAACATAAGCAATGCCCTGATCAACATAACACTTCACAATTAATCCAGAAAACATTTCGGCGAACCATGACCTTTCGGTCATGAATAACCACACCAGTTTATTCAAAGTTAATGAATTTATTTCCTTATATTAACAAAGCTAGCACGATATAAATGTGTCTCAACACCAAATGATATATGTAAATGAACATTAATAGCTGTCCATAACGGCGAAAAAGATGCAATCTATGCAGCATTTGAATAACAATGCATTGGATGATAGCAATGCAAACCACTAAAACTATAATCTGTAATGAACTAATTGCATACATTAGTCAGCATAACAAGGTCTCAAATTGCATCGTGCGACAGATGAATCCTCATCTAACCTCAAATTAGCATCGGCATGTGGGACTTCATGCAAAAACAATTTAGCAACATTAATTTGGAAAACTCCTAACTAGGGCTCTTATCAAAAATCAGCAGTTGGTTACCTAAAAAGAAACACAATGCAATTGTACAATTTCCTTTCATATTTACCAAATTCAATCAGCATTCAAGGAAGTCTTCGTCTCACAGGTACCGGTTTCGATCAGCATGGGACGGGGGCAAAGGGGGCAGGGTGGACGGGGCAATTGCCTCACAGCGGCAAGATAAAAGGACAAAACTACTACTTTATGCAAAGGGGCAAATCAAAGTTAAAGTCTCTAGGGCGAGAATTACTTAAAGTCTCTTTCTCTCGATTAGAGAAAGCATCAAAGTCTCTTTCAAAATGGCGTCGCAGCAAGATGGGCCATAATAGCTGAATGGCTGGCAAATGGCTGGTGAAGTTCGTAATGGCTAATAATGGCTACTTTCTTCTTGTGCACCTGGTTTAAATAGGCAACGGTTCAAATCCAGTAGGGTCTTCCATTGGAGAGTTCATAGGTTGGCTTCAAATTGTCCAATCAAAAACCACAGTTCACAAGCTTCTACCTAAGCATACATTATCCTTGGAGTCGGGAACGTAAGTTGCAACATATTTTACCAATTAACTCACTTTCAGAGCGTCCATTGTCTGCACCTGCAGATTGACCTTGGAGCAAAGAAGAAGATGCCAGGCTGGCACGAAACCTTAAAGATAAGCATGTGAACCGATCTCACTGGAAAAGTACAGCTTCAAGCAAGAATACACGTTTATTAGCACATTGGAAAAATACGAGCATCTAAACCGTGAGACAGGCAACTAGGCCGAAGCCTCCACTAAAGTTATGCTAAGCTAAAACATTTCAAACAAGCAAATCATGGCACACGTTTACGGTTATGTCAGATTAGTACAATTCTAATACATCACGTTATATAAAGCACGCTTATAAATGTTGGCAAACTACTCTGAGGGCACATTTGTCCCCGTACAATCTTTATTCGTTCGATTAAAATCACACTTGATTATTGCAGTACTACGTTTAAGCGCTAATAAATGTAAAACCTTCATTTCTGCGTCATCAATCCCTCCTCTGATGACTACTTGTCATCACACAAACTATTCCCACAAATTTTATTCCATTAAAATTCTGTCAGTTCTCTTTGCCTTTTAGTTCCCCTTGTTCTTGCTTTGTATTCTTCTGCCATTCTTTTCATCATTTTCTCTTCCTTCCTTCTTTTAATTCTTGCCATAATCATTATTATTCCCCTTTTTATTCCCCAAATTCCAAAGATGCAAATCAGTACTATTAATATTCCCTGTATTATTTTTAATAATATTCCATTCCAAATGCCACCAAGCCAATTTCCCACTGAAGCAATTCCCTTTCCAACTTTCTCCCACACTCCTGGTTCTTTCAATTCCTTCAAATCTGCACTCTCTTTTGTTAGATTTGCAAGCATTGTTTTAATTTTCACACTGTTGTCGGGTATATATACGTACAACAGTGACGCGCACCAAGCATTTTGCAAACGCCGCCATCCTTTGCTAAAAGAATGTCTAGGGCAAGCCTGTTTTGAAGAGTCATAGCTCTTTCTGCTGCAAGTTCAGCATCTATCAGGATTATAGCACCTGAAAACTTTGTCAACATGTTATCCACTATAGTAGACAACTTTCTTATTTTGATGGAATTCAACACAACTCCCAATGAAGGAATCATGGCTCCAAATATATCTCCTACCACAGCAGCTGCGGTCTCTCTTTTCTGGATACGATGAGATCCAGACGTCTTTGGAATCACCAATAGGTCATCCAGTTGATAAACCTTTGGGAACACTATACCCAAATAACATCTCCCCCACCATCCCTTTGGAAGACGATAATAGGCATTATGCCCACAAATGTAATATACACCCGGTATGACAGGGTCAAGTCCGTTCAGCATGAATGTCCATTTGGCCTTAAAGATAAACGTATGTTTGCATTCACTCGCTCCCACAAAAATGTTATCATAATAAGATTCACCTCGATATATACAAAACTTCCCTACATGCCAAGCATCTAAAGCTATTCTCCCTTGTGTTTTTATTGCGGCAAAAGCATAATGATCTACTGAAGTCCTCTTACTTAGCTCTTTTTCTAATTTCGCATTCATTTGTGCCCTTCTATTATCTGTGCGATCTAAAAAGCTTATTTCTACTGCAGTGAGCGAGCAGGTAAGATTTTCCATATGAGCGTGAGCTGTTTCAAAAGGTTGCATTGGCTCGAAAAATTCCCTCATTATTTTAGCATCCCAATCTTTAGCAATCTGGCTTAGCTGCGTGATTATAGGAACATATGCAAAAGTAACATCATAATTTGAGTAAAAATACTGTATGTTAGTTTGACCATAAAATCTAGAAGTTACTATACTACATGTAATCCCATATGTAAGAGGCATGTGGTGATAAGTCACCCCTTCCTTTACCGATGTCGGTATCTGTGTACACACATAACAATCTTTCGCATCCATAGTCTCAACACATTCTGTTAGCAAGCGATAGAAAACATTATACGAAAGTTCCTTCTTATCATGCAAGTGTCTCTCATCTAATTCTAGTCTTTTCAATGCGGTTAGTTCAGTGACAGTGACAGGAGCAAAAGTAGAAGCATCAATTATCTCATTCTCACCCTTACCACGCGTTGCAAGCACTATTGCCATTATTATTAGTACACATGCAGCTATCAAGCCTATACACGCATATTTACAATATTTCACTCTACTATTTTGTGTCATGATCTGTATAGAATCAGAGAGCTAGAAGCACTTATATAAAAAAAAACGAGTTAGCAATTTGTTACAAAGCTTGAACGAGCGCAATGTTCACACAGTTTTCTTCAGGAGCCCAGTCACTTATCGGTTAGCAGCATTTGTAATAACTCAGTCTTTTTTTTTTTTTTTTTTTTTTTTCAGTTAGCAACGTTGTCTCAATTCGTGTTTAAGAGTCAATCAGGTTTTCAAAGTCTTATCAAGTTAGCAAATGTCTCATCCGGTTTAGCAATGTCTCAGCTGGTTGTATCACGTTAGATTATACCAAGCAATGTCATTTATCAGTTTTTTTTTTTTTTGTTTTTTTTTCAGTCAATAGTGTCCATAAAACTTTTCTTTTCTATTGGTATCTCTTCTTCTTCGTTCTCGAGGCTAAGAGATACAAACTCGTCAGTCCAATCGTCATTGACTACATATGCCCATTCTGGACCGGAATATCTCCTGTTTGGTATTCTTTTTCTTTTCAATTTTGCATCTCTCTTCGATTCTGCCTCACTGGTACTTTCCTCTTTGGCAAAGTCCTTTTCTTCACTTGATGTTGGTAACACGACAGACACTTCCTTTCTTTTCTCTTTCACTTTTGGCCCTTCACTGTCGTTCAACTTTTCTCTAGTCTTTACTTTTACTGGTGATATACTAGGTCTTTTCTTTGCACTGTGTCCACTTGATGGACCTGCGATCTCCCCTGAGGAAGTTTGAACAGTTTCGTTCCGTTCTGCCTTGTCCCCTCCTCCTGGGAAGTCAATCACGTTTTCCTTTTCTTTTTCTGTACCGTCTGCTTCTGGGAAAGCCCTCCTCTGATCAGGCTCTCCTGCTTCTTCACCTCTTTCGAGCCCTTTGTCACCGCTACTTTCTTCAGGCTCTTTGTCACTTTCAGCTGCTTCAGGCTCTTGGTTACCTTCAGCTGCTTCAGGCTCTTTGTTACCCTCAGCTGCGTCAGGCTCTTTGTTACCTTCAGCTGCTTCAGGCTCTTTGTTGCCTTCAGCTGCTTCGTCGCTGTCTGACGTTTCTCCTTGGTCTTCCCCAAGTGAATCGGTTGCTTCGTCCTCAGAGAATATTTCTCTCTCCTCTATTTCTGCCTGTTCGCTTCTAGTTCTGGTTTGCTCTGTCTCAGCGCTTGGCACTTTGTTATCAGGTACTGGCAGTTTCAGCGCTTCAACTTCCTCATCTGTGGGACACAACACTTTCTTTGTATGACTGGCGTGAATCCAGTTGGGAACTCCCGCACATTTCACAGCGATAGTTGTCGTCAGGATCACTTGGAAAGGGCCTTTCCAACGGGGTTCCAGACACGACTTCCTCACGTGCTTCTTTACCACGACCCAGTCACCTGCTTTCAGTGTGTGTCCTGGACCTTGGATCGGTGGCAAGGTGGTTGCTTCCACCTGGTGAGAGAAAGAGCGAACCACGTCAGCCAGACCTTTGCAGTAGTCTAACACCATATCATCTGTAATATTCAAAAGCGCGTTTGCGGGAACTGCAGGAAGTCTCATGGCCCTGCCCATGAGAATTTCGTGCGGGGACAATCCAGTCTTTCTGTCAGGGGTGTTTCTCATTGACATTAACACCAAAGGCAATGCGTCAGGCCATTTCAAATTTGTCGATGCACATATTTTCGCCATTCTTGATTTCAGTGTACCATTCATTTGTTCCACCAATCCCGAGGCTTCTGGGCGATAGCTACAATGCAGTTTTTGCTCAATGTTCAGCGCTGCCCAAAGTAACTTTATCACCTCGTTATTGAAGTGACTTCCCCTATCTGATTCTAAAGAGATCGGGAATCCGAAACGTGGTATCAACTCCCTCAACAATAGTTTTGCAACTGTAAGGCTGTCATTCCTACGTGTGGGGTATGCTTCAATCCAGTGACTAAAAATGCACACAATCATCAACACATACTTCAGACCTCCATGCACAGGCATCTCAATAAAGTCCATCTGCATTCTGCTGAACGGGCCACCTGCCCTACCGATGTGGCTCATGTTCACAACCGTTCCCTTTCCTGGGTTCATCTGTTGACAAATGACACAACGATGGCAAACTGCTTCTGCAACTTGACGGAATCTGGGGTTAAACCAATCAGTTTTGAACAATCTTATCATGGCATCTCTCCCTAGGTGAGCCTGCCCATGATAGAACCGCGCTAGCTGCGATAAGAGACAATTTGGTAAGACAAATTTTCCCTCATTTGAAACCCATAACTCATCTGGTCTCTTTGTACATTGTGCCTTAATCCAGGAAACTCTTTCATCCTCCCTGACGCTATTCTGTAATGCTTTTAGTTCATCCATTGTATCCACGACCTTCAAGGCAAATGCTTCAGCCGGTTCGAGTTCTGGCTCATTTATCGAATTCCATTCATCCCTGAGCAATATACAGTTCAAGGCACAAAATCTTGCGACCTGATCCGCATATGCATTTCCCAGGGAAACATAGTCCTGTCCTTTTGTATGAGCACTACACTTTACCACTGCAATTTCGGCTGGCATCTGAATGGCGTGTAACAATTCCCTTATTCTCTCCCCGTTTTTCACCGGGGACCCTGAAGAGGTCAGGAAACCTCTCTGTGACCATAGTTGCCCAAAGTCGTGCACAATTCCAAACCCGTGCTGACTATCAGTGTAAATGGTAACCTTCATCAATGTAGACAGTTGACATGCTCTTGTAAGGGCTACAAGCTCTGCTACTTGTGCGGAATATACTCCTTGAAGCCAGGACGCTTCCAAGACACCTGTTACAGTACATACAGCATATCCTGCTTTCAATATTCCCAATGCATCTCTTAAACATGACCCATCAACAAAAACAATTTGGTCATTTTCATCAAGCTTAGTATCCTTAATGTCAGGTCGGGGTTTTGTGCAAAATTCAGTCACCTGAAGGCAGTCATGCTCGACGTCTTCAGCGTTCTCAATTTCAGCATTTTCACCAGGAAGCAAGGTTGCTGGGTTCAACGTAGTGCACCTTTTCAGCTGCACATTCGGTGAGCCCAGAATTATTGTTTCATACCTTGTGAGTCTTGCTCCAGTCATGTGTTGCGTTCGGGAGCGGGTCAAAAATATCTCAACTGAGTGAGGGACCATGACTGTTAATGGATGTCCCATCACTATTCCTTCACTCTGAGTGAGGCTGATACCAACTGCTGCTACGGCGCGCAAACACCCAGGCAGTGCTGCTGCGACCGGATCCAAAGTAGCTGAAAAATACGCTACTGGTCTGTTTATGCCACCATGGGCTTGGGTCAAGACAGACAAAGAACATGCATCACGTTCATGACAAAACAATGTGAAAGGCTTTGTGTAATCAGGCATACCTAAAGCTGGAGCCCTGCACATGCATTCTTTCAATTCAATAAAAGCATCCATCTCATCTCCTTTCAGCTCAATTTCATCCAAAGCATCCTTCTGGGTCAGTTTCAGTAAAGGCTTTGCTAGAGTTGAGAAGTTGGGAATCCACTGGCGACAGTAGCTCACCATCCCCAAAAACTTCCTCACCTCCCTCCTCGTCTTTGGTGGACTCATTTGAAGTACACTTGTTATTCTTTCCTTCATTATTCTCCGTGACCCTTTCTCTATTTGGTGACCCAAGTATTTCACTTTCTTCTGACAGAACTGCAACTTTGAAGGAGACACCTGGTGTCCATTCCTTCCCAAATGGTTCAGTAGAGCAATGGTGTCGGCTGTGCAGCCACTTTCTGTCTTAGATGCGATCAGTAAGTCATCAATGTACTGTACTAGGGTTGACTCGAATGGCAATTCTAACGCTTCCAAGTCCTTCTTTAGAATCTGATTGAAAATTGACGGTGACTCCGAAAACCCTTGAGGAATTCGACACCAACTGTAAACTCTGTCTAAGAATTTGAAACAAAAGAGAAATTGGCTGTCCTCATGAAGAGGCACCGAAAAGAATGCTTGTGACAAGTCGATGACTGAGAACCACTCGGCATCGCAAGGGATTTGAAACATTATCACAGCTGGATTCGGTACTACAGGGCAGCATTTAACCACAATGTCATTTATTTTCCTCAAGTCCTGCACAATTCGGACCTTTCCACTCGGCTTTATTAGTCCCATGATTGGTGAATTACACGGACTGCTTAACACTTCTTTCAGTACTCCCTGTTTTACAAACTCGTCAATGAGTTGGGCGACTTTCATGAGGGTGTCTTGTGCCATGTGGTATTGTGGGGTCTGGGGAAAGGTTACATTGGGTTTTACAGTCACTTTCACTGGTTCCACTCCTTTGACCAATCCCACCTCTTTTCCTGTCATATCCCACACTTCCTTTCCGACTGTTTCCCGTAATTCAGCTGGAATATCCTCTTCAGTTATCATCGGAAAAAGGTTAATCAGAGGATATTCTTCATCAACAGTTTCCATCTCATCCCCTTCTACACTGTCCTCTTCTTCCCCATCACTGCTCATCTGAATTCTAATTCCATCGTGTGAACACATAATCGAACATCCCAATTTGCACAATAGATCTCTCCCTAACAGTGCTATCGGGCTTGAGTCACATACCACAAAATTATGTAACCCTTGATAGTTACCAATGCTGACTGGTACTGGATCTGTGATTGGGTTCGTCAGGTGCCTGTTCGCTACTCCCACTACTTGAACTGTCCTCCCTGAGAGTGGCAAATTTGGTACTTCAATGCTCCTAACGGTTGAACGTGTGGCTCCTGTGTCAACCAAGAATGAAACACGATGACCCATGACTCTTCCCTCCACATATGGACCCTTTTGATCAACTTCCAGGGATGCTGCAAGCACACAATTTCCCTCCTCATCTGAACTTTCACTCTCCCATACATTGTTTATTCCATTCTCACTGTGTAGTGGGAACTGTTGTACGGTGCCATTTGTACTCATCACCTGACTCGAGACCTGTGGAGGAAGCATCACTTGCTGCTGACTCACTGGTGCCAAGGGTATTTGCATTTGCTGATTAGGTACCATGGGTAACTGCTGTTGCATTGGCTGCATTTGCGTCATCTGCATACGGGGCATCTGCATCTGCTGCGGCTGCATGGGCTGTAATCCCTGCAGCTGATTTATGGTCTGAAAATTTGGGTTTGGACCTCTCATTTTCGGTCCCCTCATTGTCTGGAATGCATTGACATCATTGTTTTGCTGACCAACACCTGCACCTTCCTGCACCACCATCGGGCACTCGCGTTTCCAATGTCCGACGATTCCGCACACGTGACACGGCATCACCCTTTTCATTGCCTGCACACCATTCGGAATTGCAACAGTGTTCAAATCCGGACCATTACTCCCAAAACCTCCTCTGCCTCTGCCTCTCGCCTGTGGCTGAAACACCATATTTCCCTGCGGCTGCGGCTGCGGCTGCGGCTGCGGTATCTGCTGTTGGAACCCTTGCAACCCTTGCAAACCTTGCAGACCTGTCTGAGCTGCCTTAGGTTGCATCACCATCACTTTCTCTTTCAACCTTTTCTGTTTCACTTCAATTTCGTCGCTACAGTATTTCGCATAATTCAACACCTCATCAATCGGTTTCGACTGCCAACAAATCAAATGCGTCTTTATCATCTGACTTATCTCTGGTCTCAGCCCTTCCACAAATCTAAACACAAAATGGAGCATGTCCTTCGCCTCTATTGTTTCCGTGCCACTGTAGTTCTTGAACGCCTTCAACAACCTCTCATAGTAACTATGAATCGACTCTTTAGCCTCTTGGGCAGTTCGATCAATCTTCTGCCAATCCACATTTTTCGCGGCGACCTTCGTCTTTAAATGCTCAATCACCTTATAGTACAAGCTCATTACCATAGGTGATGGTGCACCCGTATCCCTGTCTCTCTCTGGTTCACTTGTCGGCCAACCTACAGCCCTTTTGCAGTCTTCCCACAAATCTGCCGGAACCACAATCTCAAAGAGGGTGTTCAGGTCTTCCCAAACACATTTTGCAAGCTTCACAAACTTATCAGTCTGTTGATACCATTCAATCGGCTTCTCTCTCAGTTTGGGAAAATCATCCGTAAAAGACTGAATGTCGCTTCTGTGCCACGGTACATGTATTAATTTTCCCCCTGCTGTCTCCCTCATTGGTAACATGGTTATTGCATCACTACTCTGTGGTCTTTTCTCGTTGTGCTCTGGGACACTGTCTTTCTTCTTTTCCTTTTTCTTTGCCCACCTGCTTTCCCATTTGTCTAAGCACCTCCACACTTGTGCACTCTGCAGCAATTCTCTAAGGTGCGTTTTCATGCCTGCTGACCTCATGTGTTCAAAGTCTGTGGTCCTGAAATCCAATCTATAGCTCCTGCTCAAGTGTTTTGTCTTGTCTATCTCAACCCCGTTTTTGTCAGCTATTTCTTGCAAGCTTCTATGTACCTTGTTCACTTCTCTCGTAATCCTGGGACATAGATACCTCAGCTCTTCTTCCGAGTAGGACTCTAACCTATTCACACCCATAGTCCCTTCCACCAATTCTTCTGCTTCCATGTTCAACCTGACCCTATTCAGATAGTCCTCTTCTCCCTTCCCACTGGCTGAGCTTTGTGTGGAATTTAGACTGTTGAACCACTGTGTCAGCTGTTGCGCATTCAGCCCCATCAGTGTAGCATTCACATCGACTGCCATTGATGGTTGCGGCAACTTTTCAGTGTTCGATGATAGCGGTATCATCAGTGGGGGACTCGACCTCACCACTGTTGACTGAGCACATATGGGACTAAACTCCATCAAGGACCCAGATCCAGTTGGCTGAGCCGCTATCGGAGTTGTCTCTGGAGTGTTTTCTATGCACCTCCTTTCCGTCCCACTCTGCACCATTGATCCTTGACCGCTCATACCTGAGTTAGGCTGAACGTACAAAGGTACCGGCGGACCTACAGTAATGGGTAGGGATATCGCATCTGGGTTCTGTCCATTCCCCAGGTTCTGAGGCATGTTCATTCCCACACTATGGGTCATCATTGCCGGCATGCCCATCTGACTCCCCGTCATCTGAGCATGTGCGGTTCCCCCCTGCATCTGCTTTTGAGGCATCAAAAACTGAGTTGATTCAGCTTGTGCCAATGTTGGGTTGCGACCATTCTGTACTCCCATTACGGTTGGATCTAGAACCATTCCCGTACTGTTGTCACTGCTGTAATACCTTGGGACCTGCGGCTGATAATTGTCTGCTGTTTTCAATACAGGCACATCTGGATATATTCTCCTAACCTGCGGTATCTGCGGGGTGAACAGTAAACTCGGGTCCTTAGATCCCGATGGCGTTTCTGAATTCGGAGTTTCATTATTCTGTACCGGTGCCGGAGGGGCAGAACTGGTACTTGGACCTTTTTCACTCTCTACATAAGGTGGTGGACGGTCGTTCAGCAATTGCATCATGAACTCCTCATCATCTGACTCGTCTTCTCTATCTTTGGAACACCTCCTGTTTGTCTTACAGGTAGCCTTCTTGCCTGTCGCCTCTTCTTCCTTAGCAATTGCGGGAAACAATTTTATCCCCTGCAATATATCTGACCTCCACACCTTCTGTGCATTATCCCACCTAGCGTCCGCTAGAGTCTTTTCTGCCTTTCTTATCCTGGTCTCGAACTTCTTTTGCTGTTGCTGTCTAGCCATTAGTTCCCAAATCGCTAGAGCCTCAAACTGTGCTGGCCTTGGAGGTACCTTCATGTCGTACATCGCGAATCTCAAATTCTCTAGGATCCTTATATTGAATGTCCCATGGATCGGGAACGCTACGCTCCTATGTTTCTCTGTCAGCTTGTGCCATTGCTTTAGCCAAAGGCACGGAGCTACCCCCCTTTCCTCCATTACAATGTAAGCTGGTGTACCTTCGGGTGGCGTCTCCTCTCCTACGCTCGCTTTAATGTAAGACTCCCCCTTCATCGCACTCTTTAATGCTTTCAAAAATTTCATTTTCTCGTCTTTTATTTCACAAAGTTTGTAATCAATAAGTGACTTTAATTCCCGGAATACTCTTCGCTTGCCTTTCCCCTTCCAATCGAGCCCCACGGACTGCGTCCAATCCGTGCGCGACCCTTCTCTGCAACCAACCTATCCCAGCGCGGCTCCTAGTGACGTCACACTCACACACACTGCGGCTGACAAAGCCTCGCGGCTAGTCCTCCTTCACTCAGCTCCTCTCGTAACAACTTCTGGCATGTATCGCGAGCAACCAAATAATAATAAAACAGATCTGTCGGTTTACTACAGGAAGGGTAACACAATCGCTTCAGGACCTTAGGGATTTTTCACTAGCCTCGGCAGTTATTCCATCTTTCTCGGTCCCCACTTTCGCAAGCAAATCTGACCCGCAGACTCTGCTCTCAACTTGTCAGTGATCTATTCTAGTGCACTTAGAATTTGTCAAAGCCCGAAGTCGAAGTTTCGACCAGACCACAACATAAAACAAGTGTCTCATACACTTTTCAACATACTCCGGAGTCTCTTGACCTCGCAGGGCCCGTCTCAACAACAACAACCACGTGGACCTTTTTCCTGCACAAAGCGCCACATACACATGAAGTTCGACGACTTCCCTACTCTCACACTCGGAGTCGCACCTCCGCTATTCTCTAAAATCCTCGCAACCTTTTCAAACAATCTGCGGCAATAAGCTGTGCAAGCGCAAAACCCTAACTTCACTCATACCGTCACTAGTACCGCCAACGCCGATCTCACACCTCCATTCTCTCCATTCGCAAGCTGCGAGATCCCGGGAAAGTCGCGGGGGGACTTAGCCCATCATCATTCTCTCAATCTGTTTTACCCAAGAAAAATCTAATTCAAACTTCTCGAGTGGGGTCCCACAATGCCAATCCGTTAATTCAACACCATATACCTCTCGAGTGGGGTCCCAAAATGCCAAACCGTCCTCTGCTACCATCTACTGATAGAGCGTTCCGACCTAATAAATTACCTGTATTGGGACGCTCTTGGGTCGATGAATCTTTTGACCAAGTGGGGCTCTCTTCACCCGAGAGTAATCAATTTAATCAAATCAATAATCAATATCGAACATAAGCAATGCCCTGATCAACATAACACTTCACAATTAATCCAGAAAACATTTCGGCGAACCATGACCTTTCGGTCATGAATAACCACACCAGTTTATTCAAAGTTAATGAATTTATTTCCCTATATTAACAAAGCTAGCACGATATAAATGTGTCTCAACACCAAATGATATATGTATATGAACATTAATAGCTGTCCATAACGACGAAAAAGATTCAATCTATGCAGCGTTTGAATAACAATGCATTCGATAATAGCCACACAAACCACTAAAACTATAATCTGTAATGAGCTAATAGCATACATTGGTCAGCATAACAAGGTCTCAAATTGCATCGTGCAACAAATGAATCCTCATCTAACCTCAAATTAGCATCGGCATGTGGGACTTCATGCAAAAACAATTTAGCAACATTAATTTGGAAAACTCCTAACTAGGGCTCTTATCAAAAATCAGCAGTTGGTTACCTAAAAGAAACACAATGCAATTGTACAATTTCCTTTCATATTTACCAAATTCAATCAGCATTCAAGGAAGTCTTCGTCTCACAGGTACCGGTTTCGATCAGCATGGGACAGGGGCAAAGGGGCAGGGTGGACGGGGCAATTGCCTCACATCGGCAAAGAGGACAAAACTATCACTTCATGCAAAGGGACGAATCAAAGTTAAAGTCTCTAGGGCGAGAATTACTTAAAGTCTCTTTCTCTCGATTAGAGAAAGCATCAAAGTCTCTTTCAAAATGGCGTCGCAGCAAGATGGGCCATAATAGCTGAATGGCTGGCAAATGGCTGGTGAAGTTCGTAATGGCTAATAATGGCTACTTTCTTCTTGTGCACCTGGTTTAAATAGACAACGGTTCAAATCCAGTAGGGTCTTCCATTGGAGAGTTCATAGGTTGGCTTCAAATTGTCCAATCAAAAACCACAGTTCACAAGCTTCTACCTAAGCATACATTATCCTTGGAGTCGGGAACGTAAGTTGCAACATATTTTACCAATTAACTCACTTTCAGAGCGTCCATTGTCTGCACCTGCAGATTGACCTTTGAGCAAAGAAGAAGATGCCAGGCTGGCACGAAACCTTAAAGTAAGCATGTGAACCGATCTCACTGGAAAAGTACAGCTTCAAGCAAGAATACACGTTTATTAGCACATTGGAAAAATACGAGCATCTAAACCGTGAGACAGGCAACTAGGCCGAAGCCTCCACTAAAGTTATGCTAAGCTAAAACATTTCAAACAAGCAAATCATGGCACACGTTTACGGTTATGTCAGATTAGTACAATTCTAATACATCACGTTATATAAAGCACGCTTATAAATGTTGGCAAACTACTCTGAGGGCACATTTGTCCCCGTACAATCTTTATTCGTTCGATTAAAATCACACTTGATTATTGCAGTACTACATTTAAGCGCTAATAAATGTAAAACCTTCATTTCTGCGTCATCACTTGCAAGCAAGATCCCAAAGCCTGACCTCCCCTGCTGCCCTGAAACGGGAGGCTAAACCCCTCCAGACGGCCCAATACCGCAAAGATACACAACAGACCGTAGTTTGTTGGAAACATATTGGCCGCAGTTTATTGAGGGATTCGTTACAGCATGTCAGCCCTTCTTTTATGAGGGTCATAAATCAATCACGTGTATAGTTGTTAAGGGCAATAAATCATTATACCATTGATACATTTGTGTTATAATTGCTTTCCTTAACAGCTTTCTCATTAGACGATAATTATCTTATGACATGCAGTTTGCTTTATTGTTTTCAATCATTCTCCCACGCTGACCGTCATTCTTTAGCTAGGAGGGTACTCGTATTTTGGTTTTAGGCTTAGCTCGCTACCTTGTTTTGGTCATTGTGTCCCGCTCTCCAGTGGACCCGGGCTGCGAGTGCCGTGTTACCGAGTACCTCCCCTGACTGCCTTACCCTGCCGTGAGGCATCCCAAGGTAAGTAGTCTTGCCACCCCGCGGCGCTGGGTGTGGCCTTTGTAGCTCTTTTATCCTTTCTTTCCGCCACCTTCCTCTCGCTGTTTTCCATCTGACAACCCAGCCTGCGACGCTCTGGGTATCTGTTGCTCTGTTGGTGTGGGTGGGTGGGTGTTTCCCTCTTCTTGGCTGCCCGGTCCCCTGTGTTGTCTGAGGTGCTGGGCAGCCCTCTTTTAAGCGCCTTTGGTGGACCCCCGTGGGCCCCCCTCGCCGTTTGTGTTTTAAAAAATGCGATCACCCCAATTGGTTATTTGGTCCTTCCTGTACCCCCCCCTCCCTTCCGCTTCCGCCCGACGTTGCCCCTACGATGGGGCCGGAAGGAGAGGGGGGGGGAGGGAGGCTTGCCCCCCGTAACCTTTTGTATAGCGCGCCATGTTCTGGCGCGATTCTCGTGCTCGGGGCCGCGGTTGGGTTTACGCTCCGGCCCCTCTAGCTCCAGGTGGTCGCGGGCCTTCGCCTTAAACCCCTCCAGACGGCCCAATACCGCAAAGATACACAACAGACCGTAGTTTGTTGGAAACATATTGGCCGCAGTTTATTGAGGGATTCGTTACAGCATGTCAGCCCTTCTTTTATGAGGGTCATAAATCAATCACGTGTATAGTTGTTAAGGGCAATAAATCATTATACCATTGATACATTTGTGTTATAATTGCTTTCCTTAACAGCTTTCTCATTAGACGATAATTATCTTATGACATGCAGTTTGCTTTATTGTTTTCAATCATTCTCCCACGCTGACCGTCATTCTTTAGCTAGGAGGGTACTCGTATTTTGGTTTTAGGCTTAGCTCGCTACCTTGTTTTGGTCATTGTGTCCCGCTCTCCAGTGGACCCGGGCTGCGAGTGCCGTGTTACCGAGTACCTCCCCTGACTGCCTTACCCTGCCGTGAGGCATCCCAAGGTAAGTAGTCTTGCCACCCCGCGGCGCTGGGTGTGGCCTTTGTAGCTCTTTTATCCTTTCTAGCCGCTTTAATGATCTCCACTAGATCCACCTCTCCATTGGTCTCCATGATCTCCATGCTGTCTTACTTCCTGGGACTTTTGCTCGTGGCTGCCTCTTACTCTGTTGGGCTGCCCCAGCACCTCTTTTGGACCAAGTACCGGTCTTGTTGCCCAAAATGGCTGTCCCAGGCTGTGTCTGTGTGTTACTGTACAGCCAGGTCGCGTCGCCTCCCAGGCTGTCCCTGGCTGTATTTTTCAGGATGGGCACTTAGATTCTCCCACGCTGTCCGTCACTTGTTTGTAGGTGGTCCCTCAACAGCTGGTATGTTGTTTGTGCCCACCAGGTTTTAGGATCAGTTTTTTGCGGCGTTCCAGGGGGGCCCCGCCTTTCTGTTTTGCTGGCCCCTTTCGCTTCTGCCAGTGCTTCGGCTTTGCGTGTCCGTTTCTGCGATCGGTGTATTCCTGCACGCTGTGCGGGGTGGGCGGGGCGATCCCCCGAAATGTTTCTTGCTGCGAGGGTCACCGAGCGTGACCGCGTGTGAAGGCTGCCGGGGCGAGAATGCGCCGCGCGGCTTGCCCGAGGCTGAATAGAGCTGCCCAACGTCTCTCCTCCTCGATGGCCCCTTCTGCTGGGCGGAGCGTCTGCTGCCGGAGTTCGGCGTTGCCTTTAAACGCCCGGGGGCGCTTCCGGAACAGGTACGAGTAGGCTCCGCAACGACGCTCGACTGCCGAGCCGCGACCTCACCAGGTAACGCGCTGGTCCTGTCCGAGCGGGGGAAGGGGGGGGCTGTTGCTGTCCGAGGGGGTCCCGCCTTGCGCACCGGAGGGTCGCGTCGCTCAAAGAGCGGTCCCCTCACGGTGCTGACTCAGACGCGGGTTCGTAACGACGCTCGACTGCCGAGCCACGTCCTCACCAGGTAACGCGCTGGTCCTGTCCAAGCGGGGGAAGGGGGGGGGCTGTTGCTGTCCGGGGGGGTCCCGCCTTGTACACCGGAGGGTCGCGTTGCTCCAAGAGCGGTCCTCTCACGGTGCTGCCTCGGACGCGGGTTCGTGTACCCCGGGGGCTGCTGCCAACTTGTGCCCCGGAGGGGCGCGTCGCTCCCCGAGCGGTTCCCTTCACGGTGCTGCCTCGGATGAAGTCTGTTTCTTGCTGGCCCCTGTTTTGCACCGGAGGGTCCCCGTTCACTCCCTGAATACTGTACTGGAGGGTCGCGTCACCATGTTGCTTCGGCCAAGGTGGATCTCTGCAGATTCTGTGCTGGAGGGTCCGCTGGAGTCCCTCTCTGCTTCTTCCTCGTCGTAGCAATCTTCGCGGTTCTCTTGACGTGTTTCCCTCTTCTTGGCTGCCCGGTCCCCTGTGTTGTCTGAGGTGCCGGGCAGCCCTCTTTTAAGCGCCTTTGGTGGACCCCCGTGGGCCCCCCCTCGCCGTTTGTGTTTTAAAAAATGCGCTCACCCCAATTGGTTATTTGGTCCTTCCTGTACCCCCCCTCCCTTCCGCTTCCGCCCGACGTTGCCCCTACGATGGGGCCGGAAGGAGAGGGGGGGGGAGGGAGGCTTGCCCCCCCCGTAACCTTTTGTATAGCGCACCATGTTCTCGCGCGATTCTCGTGCTCGGGGCCGCGGTTGGGTTTCCGCTCCGGCCCCTCTAGCTCCCGGTGGTCGCGGGCCTTCGCCTTGAACAGGTGGGAAGGGAAAGCGCCTCATACCAGTGTTTTCAATGGGAACGAAAAAAGTGCAGGTACTCCTCAGAGTGAGCCGCGAGCTACAAGTGGAATTTGGGATGGGACCTGCGGTGGGTGCATGCTTCCGGGAGGTGTGCTTGCATTTTGTGGGTGTCTGTTGGGTGGGTGAGTGAATTTGCAAATCTGGGAGGTGGAGGTCCTAGGGGAAGGAGTGGTGGATGGGCGTGTGGCATGCACACCAACATATCTGCAGATGAATTGTTGTACCCAACCACATGTGATTCCAACATAACTGCAAGTCACTCCATGATTCTGGCCAACAGTCATTAAATATATAGGTCAGAAGACCACACTACCCAAGACAGCGCTGTGGCAAGAATAGATACAAAAGAAAATCATGTAAAAAAAGCTATCCCCACACCTTCTGTATTTTGACCTTTGCATCTCCTATACTAATTGTGTGTTGGTGTCAGCAGATATATCATATATGAAAACAAAAGATATTTCATAACGTTCACACATCTCCCAAGGTACAAAAGCCAGTCCTACTGCCTTTGTGGGTGCCTGTTACGTGCCCCATACATGTGCAGTGCACTTTTCCACATGATGCCACATCAAGAGCAGAAATATTCAAATTTCGACTCTAAGCTCTTGGCCTACCTGTCATGTCCCTTATTGCCACTGCAGTTGTACGTGCCAAATAACATGCTATGCCGGGTGAGGGTATGTGTCAGACAACAAACCTTTGTGACACACTCCTGTCTGTGGTACAGCATGAAATATGCCCCCATTACAAATGTTCTATTCCGCTAACAGTTTGTCATGCACATATATGTGAGAGAATACCAACATCATCCCATCAACACAGGTATACCATGCATGAGACAGCAGCTTACAAATGTTTACAACAGAGAAAGGGACAAATGCTGACATGTAGGCACAAGGAATGTTGGCAACAGTGATGGCACAGAAATCATGTCAATGGACATTCTCCACTTGCCAAGGGAAAGTATTGACCTATAGCGGCATCCAAAAAACAACTTAAGCCCTGTTACAAGTATGTTTAGTATCTTCACATTACAGACTGTAGTGAGGCACCAGAACCCATTGTATGCTGAAGACAACTGGCCTCTAGCTGGCAAATGCCTATATACACATTTACCCAGACACATGGCTGAGGACAGTGATCCATCACCTACTTACCTTTGGCCCATAACATTAAGGAGTAGTAGTCTGTTGCATAGAAGTTACACACACTACAACAACAAACAGTAGTTATATGATCAATGTACCCAGTCATATGTCATCCCTGGAGAGCAATTAGTTTGTGGATTCTACCCAGTTGTGTCCCAGGTCCCTGGGCCAATATCTAAAGCACATCAGTATCTACCACATGAGCTGTCTACACAATCACTCATCTTCTGTGTGACACATGGCTCATTCCTAATAGTCAGGGGGAGCTGTCAGAACCAAACACATTCACTTGGCAATGTGACAAGCAGAAATATGCCCTGCTCTCACCCCCTTGTGGCTGCTGTGCTGCCCTCAAATGTCCATCAGGCTCCGGATAGGCCACTGCCAGAATGCAGGCCATTAGCAGGGGTCATGGTCTGATGGGCACCCCGCCCACGTTGGGACTCGGCGATCTTCTGGGCCCAGCATCTCAGGTCCTCCACCTGTTCCTGCAATGGGCGCTCCACCGGCTGTGGACCCCCAGGGTCCGCACCTTCTTGGCAATGGCTCTCCATAATCCCTTCTTTTGATGGGTGTTGACCTGCATCGATGAAATAGACAAATCAAGAGATCATGATCACTTTTCCTCACAAATAGTTGAGTCACATACATGTCAGAGACATCAAGCTAGGACTTTCTTGTTTGCCAATACTCCTCAAGTCTGACACATACGAGCTAATAAGTACATGGACATTACTATAGACATATAGGCCCTCATTACAACCCTGGCGGTCGGTGTTAAAGCGGCGGTAATACCACCAACAGGCTGGCGGAAAAAAATGGGATTGCGACCACAGCGGAAACCGCCAACATAGACAGCCACTTTAACATTCTGACCGCCACAGCGGTACAAACAAACAGCGCGCGGCGGTAACAGCCAACAGACAGGCGGAAGACAATGTACCGCCCACCCTATCACAAGATGCCAATCCGCCACCTTTTCCGGGGCGGAACCAACGCAAACAAAAACACAGCGGAAACAGTACACAGAAGGGGAAATCACTCACCTCTCCACACCCCACAAGGAACCAGGGGACAGATGTAGCAAACGTTTGCGACTCGCAAACGGGCCGATTCGCAATTTGCGACAGTGCAAAATCGGAAATGGGATGCAAAAAGCCCATTTCCGACTCGCAAAAAGCGATGGGACCCGTTTGCGAGTCGCATCCGTTGCGACCCGCAAATTGCGACTCGCATTTTGCGACTCGCAACCAATATGCAATTGCAAGTCGCAAATTGCGACTAGTCGCAAAAAGCCCAGTTTGCATGTCGCATTTACCACTAACTCAGAGCAGGTGGTAACCATTACCAAAGTATAAAAGGAGACCCAGAAGGCATCTGGGTTACTCAAGGTGGCGGACATATACCTGATAGCAGTGAGGAGGAGAGCCTACGCAGCCCAGCAGAGGAGGAGGAGGGGCCACAGACAAGAGAAGATATATAGAACCAGGCAGACCCTTTTCCAGCAAACTGAAGAGGAGATCTATGATAAATACCACCTTAGCAGCACAGCCATTCTAGAATTAATAGATTTACTAAAACCACAGCTAGAACACAAGACTCTGCGTGGCTGCGCCATCCCTACGCATGTGCAAGTACTATGCGCACTGCACCTCTTGGCCTCAGGGAGCTATCAGGGGGTCATTGCCGTGGCAGGTGGGGTATCCCAAAGTGCAGTGTCAAGGTTCCTCAGGGCCTTCCTAGATGCCTTAGTCACGCACAGGTCTCACTTCATATACTTACCAAGGAATGAGGCAGAAATTAACAGCACCATGCTGGACTTTTACCGCATTGCCCACTTCCCCCATGTCATTGGATGTGTAGATGGGACACACATTCAAATATGCCCCCCTGCTAATCTGGAACATATTTTCCGCAACAGAAAGTGTACCCACTCACTCAACATACAGGTTGTTTGTGATGCCCATTACGTCATCACGGACATCGTTGCTAAGTTTCCAGGCAGTACCCATGACTCATACATTTTTAGGCATAGTGGGATACATCAACGCCTGGAACGTGGGGAATTTGGAGACGGATACCTCCTAGGTAGAGCCACAGACACTTGCAGACATACACACAGGTCACTGTGAACGACTATCTGGACTTACTAATAGTGTACTTTTGTGCCCAACAGGTGACAGTGCATATGCTCTCAGGCCTTGGATCATGACTCCGTTTTTAACACCAAGTAATGAATCTGAGAGGCAATACAACAGTGCGCATAAGAGGACCAGGAACCTGATAGAGCGGACCTTCGGACTCCTGAAGGCAAGATTCAGATGCCTCCACCGCAGTGGAGGCGCCCTCCAATACACCCCCATTACCGCATTCAAAATTGTGGTCGCATGCGCCATCCTCCACAACATAGCCACCCGACGTGGGCTACCTCTCACCCCTGCAGAGCCAGATCCTGATGAGGAAGAGCAAGAACAACCACATCGCCATCATGGGGATAGGAGTCTAGCTAATCAAGGCAGACTGAGACGGGAACACATTGCAACGCAATATTTTGGACGGTACGTGTCAACTCCCACCATACTCATCCATTAACCAAACACTCCTTTAGTTAAGTGGAAGAAAAATAACTGTTTTAATAATGTAATGAATGAACTATATACAAGATGAATTTGTCCATGGGCAGGGAAATGCCAACCAGTCATGTGGCACATTAACGCCATGTGCCACATTTATTTCTCCGGGCTGTTCTCTAGCTTCTCCTGCCCCTCCTGCCAGCCTGGCTGGTCCCTGCTGCGTCCATGGTGCTTTGCCTCCCACTCCTTAGCACCCTACTGTCAGTAGCAGATACACTGCTCACTGTGGAGCCCTCCTCACTATCTTGGGGTGTTTCCCCGGTGGCCCTCGACATCTCCCGTGTCTCCATTAGTTCTATTATATGTGTGAGACGTCCCAGGCCCCTGGCAACATCCCCAGCAAAATGGCCCATCTCTATTTGCAGGCCAACTGTCCTCCTCGACAGGCCTGTTGTGTTGATGGCCAGCCTGCCGATCGATGTGGCCATCCTGTCCAGTCTTAGCATAATCTGGCGATCTCTGCGCCGCCCAGCCTCTGCCTGACCCAGCAGTCCGGCCGCCAGTTCCCTGATGGCAGAGGCAATGTCCCCAGTGTTCTGGCACATCAGGTCCATGCGTCTGTTGAGGTGCTGCATGCTTGCATGGTTGTGTCTTACAAAGCGGTGCAGCACCCCACTAATCCTGCCCAATATTGTGTTCTGCAGGCGCTGACCCCGCAGCAGATGTGCCTCACTGCTGGTTGGAGGAAGTATCCGGGATCCAGACGCTCTTGCCCTGCGACGCCTGCACTGTGGTGGCTGCCCTGTGCTCCCACCTGTATCCTCCCTGGCTGTTGCTGGGGCAGCTCCTGGCGTTGTTGTTGCAGCAGGCGTTACCACTGCAGGAATGCTGCTGACTGTGCATGTGGGGGTGCTGGTGGGTCCTGGGGTGTCCTCCTGGGCCTGGGTGCTTGGGGCGTAGGGGGTGTCTTGCTGGAGACCTGTGGGACATGGGGAACACACTGTCAGTGTCTAGTATCTATTGCACAATTCCTAATAAACATTTGCCTATGAACTGCCTATTGGACTACATTTCCCATAATGCATCATTCTGGCTTTTTCTACCCTGAAATGGAGCTATTTTGGTTGTGCATGCACCTGTGTACATGGTGGGTGGGGTATGACATTGATAGGGGTACAGGCATGTCACATGGTACTCACCGGTTGATGTGCTGGGCTCTGAGGTGTCCAGGTCCCCAAATCCACACACTGCCTCCGGCTCAAAGGTTTCCTCAATCATGTCTTCAAGGGGTGTGGGTGGTGGCACAGATGATGGTCCCCCTCCAGTGCCTCTCATCTCCCGGAGCCTTTCTGCCACCCTCTCCTTGGTCCGGGAGCGGAGGTCATACCACCTCTTCCTTATGTCCTCAATTGTCCTGTGGCTCACACCCAGGGAATTCATTTTCTCTTGCATTTCCTGCCAGATTTTCTTTTTGGTGGCCTCAGGAACAGTGTGGGCTGCTCTCCCAAAGAGCTCATCATGGTGCTGACAACATTCTTCGGTCAGCACCTCAAGCTCCCTCTCAGAGAATTTCATTTTCCTTTTTCGGGGGGTTCCCTCCATGGCTGCTGCTGCTTGTTCAGTGTGAAGACTGGCAGTTATAAAAGGGTGTGGTCCTGCCTCCTCCCAGGTGTATTTGTTAACTTCCTGGCTGTGATGTCATCATCATGTGCCAGGAAGTGTTTCCAGAGTGTTCTGGTGTGCTTTCTGGAGTGTTCTGCTGCGCCTGCAAGCAATTTTGAGGGTACTCGCAATTTGCGACACCCACTCGCTAATTGCGAGTTTGTTTTTTGCACACTCGCAAACAGCGACCTCGCAATCTGCGGACTCGCACACAGCGTTGCGAGTCCGGCTGCAAGTCGCTAAATCGGACCGGTTATTTTCCTGGCATACCAAATTGCGAGTCGCATTTTGCGAGTCGCATTGACTCGCAAAATGCGACTCGCAATTTTTATTTTTCCTACATCTGGCCCCAGGACGCCATGGAGCCAGAACTGCAGATCCTGCAGGCGATGGTCTTCCTGCTCCTCTATCAGGAGCTCCAGAGACGGTGGCGACGACAACGGTGAGTACTGCACCTACAACACAGGGGAGGGGGGGAGGGAAAAGAGGGTGACACACACACGCAACACACAACACCCCCACCCTCACCCACAACACCATACACACAAATACATGCTCCCCCCTTGAATAACGCAAGGACAAAAGGAATTGATTTGACCGATTGTAATCAATAAAAATCCAGTACTCAAAACTCTAAATACAGTATATACAATTATGTACTCCAACTACACAAGTCCGGATAGTGTACCAATCATTGTCCGTGGGCCACTGGGCCAAAAATGCATGGGCGATGCCCACACTAGATACCTGACTCCAAACGGAGAGAACACTGGAGGGGCATCAGATCGAAAATAAACAGGCACCTGAGGGGGAGGGGGAAGGGGGGCTCCTCAGCCTGATGAATGCACAATGCCACTGCTCCACGAGGAGGCTCCATGCCCATTGCTGTATCCTGGGGAGTGCAAAGCCACAGTCTCTCAAGTCTTTTGCAGTGGGTGGGTTGCCCACTGCTTTATCCTGGGGAGTGCAAAGCTCCGGTCTCTCAAGTCTTTTGCAGTGGGTGGGTTGCCCACTGCTTTATCCTGGGGAGTGCTAAGCCACAGTCTCTGAAATCTTTTCAGTGGGAGGGTTACCCACTGCTTTATCCTGGGGAGTGCAAAGCCACAGTCTCTCAAGTCTCTCCAGTGGGTGGGTTGCCCACTGCTTTATCCTGGGGAGTGCAAAGCCACAGTATCACAAGTTGATGCCTTTCTCCTCTGGTTCTGGAGTGGGCTTTGTGCCCAGAGTGTTTCTTTCATCCTGCCAAGGACAGAGGTAGTGGATGCCTTGCTCCCCTGGTTTTGGAGGGGGCTTTGTGCCCAGAGTGCTTCATCCTGCCAAGGACAGAGGTAGTGGATGTGTTTCTCCACTGGTTCTTGAGGGGGCTTTGTGCCCAGAGTGCTTCATCCTGCCAAGGACTGAGGTAGTGGATGTGTTTCTCCACTGGTTCTGGATGGAGGGGGCTTTGTGCCCAGATTGCTTCATCCTGCCAAGGACAGAGGTAGTGGATGTGTTTCTCCACTGGTTCTGGAGGGGGCTTTGTGCCCAGAGTTCCTCATCCGGCCAAGGACAGAGGTAGTGGATGTATCTCTCCACTGGTTCTGGAGGGGGCTTGGTGCCCAGAGTGCCTCTTCGGACGAATGACCACGGGGGATGGCAGCCATGTCTGCGGTGGTGCCACTGGCTCAGGATGTCGCGGGGCCGCTGGCGGTGCTTGTGGCGGTGTCAGTCGGGCGGTGTCAGTCACGGTGGTTCTGGCTGTGGGCTCTGTGGCGGCGGTGCTGGCTGCAGGCTCTGTGGCAGCGGTGCTGGCTGCGGGCTCTGTGGCGGCGGTGCTGGCGGCGGGCTCTGTGGCAGTGGTGCTGGCTGCGGGCCCTGTGGCGGCGGTGCTGGCTGCGGGCTCTGTGGCGGCGGTGCTGGCTGCGGGCTCTGTGTCGGGGGTGCTGGTGGCAGGCTCAATGACAGTGGTGCTGGCGGTGGGCTCTGTGGCGGTGGTGCTGGAGGCGGGCTCTGTGGCGGTGCAGGTGGCGGTCTTCTCCGCTGTACAGGTTGGCATCGACGTGGACAGAAGGCGTGACACTGGTCCCTCAGTCGGTGCCACCATGCCCTCTCCTGACCTGCCCTTTAGTTTCTGGCCCTTCCCCACCCTGGATGGTGGTGCAGCTGTCTTGCCACTATCGCCTTTCGTTTTCCCTGAGCCCTTGGTGGCAGGTGTTTTCTGCTTCTCCCTCTGGGATGTGGGCAACTTTTTTAGTTTTGCAGGTGGCGGAATGTCCTTGCCCTCACTCCGTGGCACACTGGCAGCCCTGATGGTTGGCGCACTCCAATGCAGTTGCTGGCACCACCGTGCCTGGGGATGTGGTGGCTGAGGTGCTGGGTTGGGACCTGGAAAGCCTGGCCCTAGGGGACGGATGGGGGGAAGTGTAGGGAAGAGGTCAATATTAGCCAGAAAAAGTTTTTTAGACACACTGGGACGGGAAGATGGAGGGGTTTGGGAGTGGAGGAAGAGGTAGTGGTTGTAGGAGGTGTACGTCTGCTGAATTTGGGTGACGGTGCATGGGCTGGAGGCTGTTGTGAGGTGGATGGATGTTGGGTGGGTGTGTGCCTGCGTTTGTCTAGTTTGGGAGGAGGGCTCACAGACACACTGGTAGAGGACACAGGGGATGTGTGAATGGTAGTGGGGGTGGTGAGTGCACATGAGCGGTGTGTGGTGATGGGCGTGCTGGTGATGGAGGTAGTGGCTGAAGATGTAGTGCATGCAGGTGTGAGTGGAGACGAGACTGGGAGGGAGGAGGGAGACGTGGAGGAGGGGGACACAGTGGAGGCAGTGGAGGTTGGTATGTCTGCATGGGTATGGTGCTTGTGTGAGTGCCTGTGGGATGTGTGGTGCTTATGTTTGCCTAAGCTACCCTTGTGTGTTGAGGTGTGTGTATGCTGGTCTGATGGTGTGCTCGGGATAGGCTGAGGTACAGGGGATTGGATCTGGGTGGAGGAAGTTGGAGGGTGGAGGCTGGACACAGGGACAATGGCTGCCATCATTGCTGAGACTAGAGCCTGAAATTCTCTCTGTAGGGCTGCCTGGCCAGAATGAATGCCCTCCAGGTATGCATTTGTTTGTTGCAAATACCTCTCAACACCCTGGATGGCATTCATAATGGTAGACTGCCCAACAGTGAGGGATCTCAGGAGGTCAATAGCCTCCTCACTGAGGGCAGCAGGGCTGACTGGGGCAGGGCCTGAGGTGCCTGGGGTGAAGGAGATGCCCACCCTCCTGGGTGAGCGGGCACAGGACACACGCTGAGGGGCTGCTGAGAGGGCGGTGCTGGTAGGGGGGTGGCGGCTGTACCTGTTGATGCGGGCGGCACAGAGGGGCCTACCACCGCAAGGGAGCTCCCATCAGAGGAGGAGTCGCTGTCACTGCTGTCCCCTCCTGTCCCTGCCATGGAGCTCCCCTCGCCCTCCGTCCCACTGGTAGCTTCAGACTCCGTTGTTTTGCCCTCCAGGGCCAAGTGGGATGCAGCTCCCTCCTGCTCCGGTGCCACTGCTCCTCCGCCTGATGATTCTATTGCACACAAGAACAGGGAGACCACAAAAGGGGGGGGGGGGGAGACAGGAGAAAGACATGTTCAGTGCATGCAACACCACTACCGTTGGCAGACACTACAGACACAGCAGACCTCTGCACTACGCCATGCACTTATAGTTCCTAGATTATTCACAGGGCCATGGGGTACAAGGCCTATGCCCGCTTGCTGCACACATGGAAGTCACAGGAGCCTGACTAGGTGTAGATGGCACTAACCACTAGTGGGGTTGGGGAGCCACTGAGCCTGCCTCACAAGGGACCTTGCCTACCAAGCTCGCCCTGGCCTAGGGGAACCCACTGGCCACCAACCCTACCCAGACACCTCGTAATGTGCCAGAGTCAGATGATTGTGACTGTACTCACCCCCTTGTGGATGCTATGATTCCCTCAAGCGCCCATCCAACTCCAGATACGCCACCGCCAGGATCCGGAACATCAGGTGGGTCATGGTGCGACGGGCACCCCTCCCACATTTGGAGGCCACCCCCAGCTGGTCCTCCGCCGTCTTCTTGCTCCAGCGGCGAATGTCCTCCCATCTTTTCCAGCAGTGGGTGCTCTGTCTGTGGTGGACCCCCAGGGTCCGGACGTCCTTGGCGATGCCATGCCAAATATCCTTCTTCTGGTGGGCGCTGACCTACAGGAATAGTACAGGGGAAAAGGATAATCTTTACCCGTCCGGACAGTCCTAGTCATTGGCCCACGTGCCCACCCATGCCCTGACGCACATACACTCACCGTCCGCTCATGCAGGCCTCAGTCCCCCACACCCCATGTATCTTCCATCCACACCACTCCAAACAGGCATTGCCCATGCAGCATGCTCACAGTGTACTCACCTGTTTAGCTGGAGGACCGTAGAGTAGCGTGTACTTGGGGAGGACCCCATCCACTAACTTCTCCAACTCCTCCGAAGTGAAGGCAGGGGCCCTTTCCCCAGGCACATGAGCCATCGTCCCTTCCAGACCCAGGTCATAGCAGCACTTGCAGCGTAGGTCCTCTCCTGTCGAAGGTCAGGTATCAAGTGAGTGAACAGACAGAAAATGGCAGTCATGTCTGCGGCGGTGCATACCGTCACCGCCGGCGTATATCGTCATTGGCTCCTGGGACCCATAGGGTCCTATGTTAACCAATGCAGGATTGCGCAGAGGTCTTCAACCGCCTACCGTGACGGTGTTGAACGCCAGCGCAGTTACCTCATATCCTCTTCTCCAACCTTACAGGTCAGGCAGCCACCATTTCAGGGTGCCACATGGCATTAATAATAACTGTGTCACACCTATCTAGGCCTTGCATACACACAGTAACAGGCACATTGCGGATTAATAAATATGTGCAAATGACATTTTGTAATACCTCAGTGTTGGCTGACTCTCTGCTCGCTGTTCTCGTCCATAGGGCAGGTCCGCTGGGGCAGGTGATGAGATGGCAGCATCCTCCGGTGTACAGACCGCTGGTGGACCTGTTGACAATGGAAGAGAGACAAGTAGTAGTCACCTACAGACTTGATCGTGCAACAATACATGAACTGTGTGCCCAGTTGGAGCCAGACCTGATGTCAGCTATCCGCCATCCCACAGGGATCACCCCTCTAGTGCAGGTCCTATCAGTACTCCATTTCCTGGCAAGTGGGTCTTTTCAAACAACAGTGGCCATTGCATCAGGGATGTCCCAGCCAATGTTCTCTAACGTGTTGTCCAGAGTGTTGTCTGCCCTGCTGAAACACATGCGCAGCTACATCATTTTCCCTCAGGTGGAGGATTTTCCTACAGTGAAAGGTGACTTCTATGCCCTGGGACGTATCCCCAACTTCATAGGTGCCATTGATGGGACACATGTGGCCTTGGTACCCCCCGCAGGAGTGAACAGGTGTACAGAAACCGGAAGAGCTACCATTCGATGAATGTGCAGATGGTGTGTTTGGCCGACCAGTACATCTCCCATGTGAATGCCAAGTTTCCTGGCTCTGTGCATGACGCTTACATTCTGAGGAATAGCAGCATCCCTTATGTGATGGGGCAACTCCAGAGGCACCGTGTGTGGCTAATAGGTGAGGACAAGGGCCCTATACCCTGTGAATAGTTGTCTGGGTCTGGGATTGTCCCTACGGGTTAGTGTGTATCTAACAGTTGTCCCTCAATATTTTCAGGTGACTCTGGTTACCCAAACCTGTCATGGCTACTGACCCCAGTGAGAAATCCCAGGACAAGGGCAGAGGAACGCTACAATGAGGCACATGGGCGAACTAGGAGGATTATAGAAAGAACCTTCGGCCTCCTGAAGGCCAGGTTCTGGTGCCTCCATATGACAGGTGGTTCTCTCCACTACTCACCAAAGAAGGTGTGCCAGATCATCGTTGCCTGCTGTATGCTGCACAACCTGGCTTTGCGACGACAGGTGCCTTTTCTGCAGGAGGATGGTCCAGCTGGCAGCTGTGGAGCCTGTGGACAGTGAAGAAGAGGAGGCAGAAGAAGAGTATATCAACAACCGAAACAATTTTATCCAGCAATACTTCCAGTGAGACACAGGTAAGATATCACTGCCTCCCACATCTCATACTATTGTTTGACCTATCATTAGTCTGTCATTTTCACCCAGTCTATGGACCCTGACTTGTCACTTTGCCTTTCCATTTAACAGATGTGGATCCCACTTTGTGACCTCTGCTATATTTCCTTATGGACTAGAGCTGTGTTACATCAGTATGTTGGCATTTAAATTGACATTGTTATATTCCATAGTTATTGCAATTACACATTTGTGAAAGCACAGACCGACTCCAGAATGTTTTGTGATTGATGTGTGTTTATTTTTGTGAAAGTAAGTGGAGGGGGTTGTAAAATGGTCAGGGGTGATGGTGGAGGAATGTCCATGGCAGAGTCCAGTCTATTTGTTTCACAGGTGCATTGTCCAAAGGGGCATAGGAAGTGGAGCAAGGGTAGTTGAAGGATGGACATGGTGACAAAGTGAGACAGAAGGATGACATTCAGGGGGGTCTCATTTCCTGGCGGGGGTCTTGGCAATGTTCTCTGTCTTGCTCCTGGATCTCAGGGATCGTTTGCGGGGTGGCTCTCCATCTGCAGGGGGTGTGGTGCTGGTGTTGTGGTCCTGTGGCGGTGCCTCCTGTCCACTAGCGCCGGCGGAGGTGGTGGGCTGTTCATCATCCAGGCTAGTGTCAGGGGGCCCTTGTTGTGCCACAATGTCCCTCCTGGTGTTGACAAGGTCCTGCAGCACTCCTACAATGGTGACCAGGGTGGTGTTGATGGACTTGAGTTCCTCCCTGATCCCCAGATAGTGTTCCTCCTGCAGCCGCTAGGTCTCCTGAAAGTTGGCCTGTACCGATGCCATCGTCTCCTGGGAATGATGGTACGCTTCCTCGTGGAGAGTGGGTTCCCTGGGCCTGTCCTCCCCCTGTCGCACAGCAGTCCTCCCAGTTCCCCTGTTTTCCTGTTCCTCTGTCCCCTGAACCGTGTGCCCACTGCCACTGACCCCAGGTCCCTAATTTTTTTGGGGTGGTGGGTTTGCCTGGGTTCCCTAGAGTGGTGGACACACTGCTGCTTGACATGTCCTGGGGACAGAGGGATGGGCCCGCTGGGTGGGTGCTGTGCTGGTGTTTCCTGAGGGGGAGGCTCTGTGGTGGCTTGTGCCAGGGAAACCGTCCCAAGGTCCCAGATGGGCCGGCCTGGTCATCTTGATTCAGTTGTGCAGAGATGCTGTCATCACTGTGGGCCTCTTCTGTGGGGGGACTGGACATGTCTGGAACCTCCTGTCCGGTGACCTTGGGTAGGGGTCCTGCAGGGGTGTAAAGACATGATTATTGCATCTCTGCGTGCCATTGTGTGCACTGCTTGAGTGACCCTGTACTCCAGTGCTTGCATTCTTGCCTAGGTCCTTGTGTGATATTTGGTTTGGGGTCTGTGTGGGTATCGGTTGTGGACATGCTTTGGTGATGGGTGTTCATGCTTTGGTGTTGCATGCAGGGCTTGGTGTTGGGATGTATGGCTTGTGATAGTGGGACATATGTGAGGTGTTGGAGTGATGGGGGTGAGGGTGGGGGTATGTGATGGCATGCAGGTAGGGTGGGGGATATTATAGTTTAGTTTAGAGTTGCCTTACCAGAGTCCAATCCTCCTGCTACTCACGTGAGGCCCACAGGATGCAGTATTGCCAAGACTTGCTCCTCCCATGTTGTTAGTTGTGGGGGAGGAGGTGGGGGTCCACCGCCAGTCCTCTGTACTGCAATCTGGTGTCTTGAGACCACGGAACGCACCTTCCCCCGTAGGTCATTCCACCTCTTCCTGATGTCATCCCGTGTTCTGGGGTGCTGTCCCACTGCGTTGACCCTGTCGACGATTCTGCACCATAGCTCCATCTTCCTAGCAATGGAGGTGTGCTGCACCAGTGATCCGAATAGCTGTGGCTCTACCCGGACGATTTCCTCCACCATGACCCTGAGCTCCTCCTCAGAGAACCTGGGGTGTGGTTGAGGTGCCATGATGTGGTGCGAGTGATGTGTGAGGTGGTGTTGGTTGTGATGTGTGAGGGGATGTGTTTGTGTGTGTTGTCTGAGGCATGTGGATGTTGTGTGAGTGATGATGTTGTGTGCCTGTGGATGCTAGTGTTGTTTCTGGTGGTGTCTCTCTCTGGCCTTCTATCAAAATTTTGGTGATAAGGGTTTGTGGGTGATGTGGGTGTGTGTTTTATATTGGATTGGGTGTGTTGGAGTGGTGTGTGTATGTGTATCAAGTGTGTGTATTTCGAATTGTCCAATGTGGTTGTGTTTTGTAAATGTGTGTGTATTTTGAGCGCGGTGGTGTGTACCGCCAATGGAATCCCACGGTTGAAAGACCGCTGCGTGGATTCGTGTGTCGTGATAGTGTGGGCGTATTCCTGTTGGCGTGATGGTGGAGGTTTTGTTATCGCCAGTTTATCACTTACCTTTGGTGTGGCGGACTTGTGTGGGTGTCTGGATTTTGGCGGATTCCGAGCTGTGGGTCGTAATAGCTGTAGCGGTATTCTGCCACCGCAGCGGTGTGTTGGTGGTCTTCTGCACAGCAGTAAGCGGAATTTACCGCCAGGGTTGTAAAGAGGGCCATAATTATCAATCCGCAGACTAACACACTACTCTGTTCAGGGCCTACAATGACTAAGTAAGCTTACTGACATCATGTAGGCCATGCTCTAGCAACCTGACTGTGATGTAATTCACATCACACCTATGTGGCTTCTGAAAGGTAAACTCCTTAGGCATGAATGGTCCAACACATTCCGACTCTGTGAGATTCACTCTCTGCACATAGTCCTTACAGCCAACTACCAGTGTGCAAACTCAAACATTTCACATGGGTAACAATGAAGGGACTGGCATGGTGGGTACAGAAAGTGACTTCCCTGTCCATGTGTGGGCATGTGCCACACCAAATGCAGACTCATGTCACTTCAGGGGGTGGGATTCTGTGTTATGCACCCATACCACATAACACTCCTTATGATATATGTGTTCAACTTACAGAAATGGCATTCAACAATCAGAGGCATGTGTTGTACGGTTTCTGCAATTTGACCAAGCTACTGAGTCACATATCATGGCCTCCCAAGAATCAACACACTGTCTGCACTGTGGGACTGCCATTCATGCAATAAGCCTGCACAGGACAAGTATGACCTATGTGAAGGTGATAACAGGGCTATGGGAGTAGGGGAACTGTCATGAGTCAAAGACACACATTGACTATGATGCCAAGTGCACATATGGCATAAATCAACAACTTACCTCTGTACCCATTCCTAATCTAATTAAAGAAACGAAGCATTCTGGGCAGGATTTGCTACCAGAGCATCATATTGGCCACATGACAGGATCTGCTGAGGTACAGGGTGTGGGAACAGTGCCACAGTGACCCTATCTCAGCCTACACTAGGACCATACTGGGAGATAGATTTGACAGGCCCTGGTCTCTGCACGTTGAACAGACAAAACCTACATGGCACTCCATTCCCATCACTTCCATGCATGACAGTACATCATGTTCACAACAGCAAACTGCCCTGTTGTGTGTGCGGCAACCTGAAGGGCACAGTGACTCATGATATGCCTTCCAAACAACAGTTTAGCAATGTCAGATGTGTTCACGAATCTCTGTGGTACCACACAACTGACTCATACAACATACATACTCATCTCATGCTGTCATGCACATGCATGTTGTCTGACATTTACAACAGTCATGAGTAAAGACATGTCAGTGGATGGCAGTAATGTCTCCTCACCTAGTTATGTATATCCACCACAAGGAGGACCTTGGAACCCAAAAAAGCCATATAACATAATATGAATGTACTTTACATGTGGCATTGGCCACTAGTATCGGCACATTGTCAATCCCATTGATGTCACACAGACTACAACAACAGGCACATGAGTAGTCAAACTGGCACACATGGCTATATTCTAGCCTGTGAGAAGGAAAAGGATGGTGAAGTACAGAGAAAACTGTATACATGAGATACTTACCTGCTTCTCTGGTGCAATATAGAGCTGTCCGTATAGGGGTAGGACCTCGTCCACAAGCCTCTCCAGCTCCTATGGAGAGAAGGCAAGGACTTTATCACCTGCTGGACATGGAATGATTGCTCCCAGAGCTCCCAGATGTCTTGCTGGCAGCAGTGTTAGGAGTTAAGTGAGTGAATCTGCAAAACATAGCAGTCACGTCTGCCACCCATGTGGTCGTCACTGCCGGTGGACACAGCCATTGGTCTACGACTGCCACTGGTAAGGTTGGCCTATTGCTGGTTCCGCAGCAGTTGCAACCCCCTACCGCCATGACAACTTCCACCACCGGTCGTGGGCGGTTCCCAATGTCCAGGGGAGTAAGTCAGACAGCTGCCATTTTGGCAGCATGAAATGCTATACTGTATCATCTGCAATAAGTTCACATACATCCTTATGTTGTATTGTCAAGTAGGTCCTTCTCATCAAACAACATTTTAGCATGTTGCAGGGCATAGATAGCCTTAAACTGCATTCCATGGTACACCCCTGATTCAGTCTTTTTTGCACTTGTTGGAGGCAGTCACTTTCATGGGGCAATTGTATTACACTAAGTCCTAGTTTGGTCCAATACCATGTAGTGGACACATGTTTGTGAAAACGTTTGGGTCGCATGTGACTGTTGTGTAGTTGCCAGCTGGGATGTGGACTGGGTGCCATGTCTATGCACAATGAAATGCTGTCACATGATAAACTTGGAATGCATCAAGTATATTGCTGTGGACACTCTGACTAATGTTACAAATCATGTCTTGTCACACATAGGTACCCAGGGAGAGGGAGGAGGCATCAACCTCCTGTCTTCCACCACTGCCACACCTGCAGACCATGGAGCATCACCACATCATAAAGTTGTACTGCCTGGATAGGTGAACAATAGTGGAATTGTGTTGTCAGTTGGAGCCAGATCTGAAGCCAGCTATTAATTATCCAGCCATCATACCACCCATTGTGCAATTCATGTCAATGTTGCATTTCCTGGCCCCATGATCCTTCCAATATACAGTGGCCATGTCAGCTGGTATGTCAGAGCCTATGTTCAATATGGTGCTGAGGGATGTCCTATCGGCAATGTTGAAACACCTTGATACCTATATCCAGTTTCCCCAACATGAGGATTTAGCCAATGTGAAGGATGACTTTTATGGTTTTGCACGCCTACCACATAGCGTGTCTCTACATTTCACATGTGTGTGCCTGTTACCCCTGTTCAGTCCGTGACTCCTTAATTATGCAGAACAGCACCATACCCCAACTGATGTCACAACTGCGACCAGAGAGGGCCTGGCTGGTTGGTAAGTCACATCAGTACTAGTTCTGTGTGTGCAATGGGAGGTGCTACAATCATGAAGTGTGAGACTCATTGATGCAAATATGTCCCATTCTTGGCAGGAGGCTCAGCATATCTCAACAGTCCTTGGTTGTTGACACCACTAAGAAATCCAACCAAACCAGGAGAAGTCCGCTTCAATGAGACCCATGTAAGTACAAGGCGGGTTGTGGACCTGCCTTTTAGGCTCCTGATCTCCAGATTTCAGTGCCTTGAGTGGACAGGTGAAACTCTCCTTTACTTAACTGAGAAATCGTCATGCTGCATGCTCCACAACCTTGCCCTGCATAGGAACCCATCCCTTATATCCCAGAGGAGGAGGAGCCTGGGGTGCCACCGGGTGAGACTCCTGAAATGTCAAGTGAGCATGACAGTGATGAAGAGGAAGGGGCTGATGTGTGGGAAGATTTCATCAACAGCTACTTTTCATGAGTGGAATTATGACCTGTGATGATATGACTGTGACTGTACAATGGACTGTAGTTGTGAGAATGTGTGGAGCTTGTTGTATACAAAAATCTAAGGAACAGACACTCTGCAATGGCCAGTCAAAGACAGTTTGATCAATTTCTATTTGACACATCCCCACCTTGAGGATGTTGCTTTGTTAGTTTCCTGACAATGTAAGTGTTTTCCACAATGCTTGAAATATGATTTGTGTCATGTTTATTATTCCAAGCCTATACTCTTTCTTTTGTCTTTGTACAGGTACCTTCACCATGACATCCTCATGTGAGCATTTCAGACTTGTGAAATCGGCAGATTTGTGATGCTGTTAGGACAGACGAAGTGGACATGGATTATTCCAGGTAATATAGGTAACACAGAGTGTAGGTGTAGTAGAGCTGTGCCAAGACAGCTTGCACAGTGTCCTCGTGGAAAGGTCAGGAGTGCCCATTGGAGTTGTTGTATGTGCTGTGGATGAGCCACTTGCATCATGTGTGTCATCATATGGGCATGACACATGTAGTCATAGATTGCAAACAGGTAATTTTTCTTTTACATTGGCTAAACACTTTTTGCATGGCTGATTTGTAGCTGTCGATGTGTTTCATCATTGCAGGCCACAGTGACTTTGTCGCAGCACTGATGATATATGTGTGTGTTATACCACCAGATAGATGATAACTGTATCATGATGGGCCTGTGATCAGGAACTGTTGCACTGCCATCTGTCTTTATCTTGGATTATGTGGTGTTGGAAAACTTTGCTGTGGAATGTGATAAGGCTCAAGCTGGTGACATCATCTACTTCCCTGTATGCCAATTCTACGGGGTCAATGTCTGGCAAATCCCTTTCCCCCAGGATCTGGAGGACTGTACCTTGGGATATGTACAATGACTCAGTATGAGTTACATAATCGTCTTTCTAAAAGTCCAGACATTTGGGCAGCCTTTGGCCCGCATTACAACTCGGGCGGTAAATGCCGCCAACCGCGGTGCTGATGGCCGCCAACATACCGTGACCAGGGTGGTATACTGTTATGGGTATTATGACCCACACAGAGAAATCTGCCACTATACAGACACCCTCACAAGTCCGCCAGACCAAGTGTCAGTGATAAACTGGTGGTACAAAAACCCACACCGTTACGCCAACAGAAATACGCCCACAGCATCATGATCCATTAATCACCTTGGCGGTCATTCAACCGCGGTAAACCATTGGCGGTACACACTGCTGCACTCAAAATACACACACACTAACAAAACTACACCACATTGGACAATTCAAACTATACACATCTGACACACATACACACACCACACCCACACCCCAATCCAATATAAAACACACACCCACATTACCCTCAACCCCTTACAACGAAAATAAATATTGCCAACTGAGGGAGAGACAAGCCAGGAGCACCCACTGATTCAGAGCCACACAACACCATCACCTATACACCATCCACGCACCTCACTGCACACACCCCAACACATCACCCCACACACCCTCACACATACCACTCACACTACACCCACGGTACCACAAAGACACCCCAGGTTCTCAGAGGAGTAGCTAAGGGTCATGGTAGAGGAAATCATCCGGGTAGAGCTACAGCTATTCGGATCACAGGTGCAGCAGATGTCCATTGCAAGGAAGATGGAGCTATGGCGGGGAATTGTGGACAGGGTCAACGGCGTGGGACAGCACCCCAGAACAAGGGATGACATCAGGAAGAGGTGGAACGACCTACAGGGGAATTTGCATTCTGTGGTTGCAAGACACCAGGTAGCCGTACAGAGGACTGACGGTGGACCCCCACCTCCTCCCCCACAACTAACAACATCGGAGGAGCAAGTCTTGGTGATCATGCACCCTGAGGGCCTGGCTGGAGTAGCAGGAGGACTGGACTCTGGTAAGTCAAATCTTTACTACTATATCCCCCACCCTACCTGGATGTCATCACAAACTCCTATCCCTACCCTTACCCCATCACTCCACCTCCTCACATATACCCCACTATCACAACCCACACATCCCAATACCAAGCCCTGCATGCAACACCAATGCATGGACACCCATCACAGCCCTGCATGGACACCCATCACCACAGCATGCACACTAGGGACAATCAGTTAGCCAAACCAATAACATCTCACACAACCCAAAAGTGCCTTGCTAATAACAACCATAGAGGGAAACATATCCATGCACAAGATGGCACACGCAGATACAATAACACTGCATTTACATCCCCACAGGACCCCCACTCAACATCACCGGAGAGGAGGTGCCACCAACATCCAGTCCCCCACCAGAAGAGGCCCACAGTGATTACAGCAGCTCTGCACACCTGGATCACGGTGACCAACCTGGCCCATCAGGGACCTCTGGACAGTCGGTTACCCTGCCACAGTCCCAACCCACGACAGAGCCTCCCCCTCAGGAAACATCAGCACAGCACCCACCCAGCGGGCCCATCCCTCTGTCCCCAGGACACGTCAATCAGCAGTGTGTCCACCACTACAGGGAAACCAGGCAACCCCACAAACCCAAGACAATCAGACACCTGGGGTCAGTGGCAGTGGGCACACGGTTCAGGGGACAGAGGCACAGGACAACAGGGAAGCTGGGTGGACTGCTGTGCGACAGGGGGAGGACAGGCCCAGGGGACCCACTCTCCACGAGGCACTTGCAGGGTTCCTGGGAGCATACCACAATTCCCAGGAGACCTTGGGCCAGATACTGTACAAGTTGCAGGAGGCCCAGCGGCTGCAGAAGGGACAGTACCTGGGGATAAGGGAGGACCTCAAACACATCCACACCATCCTGGCCATCATTGCAGGGGTGCTGGCTGACATTGCCAACACCATGAGGGAGGCAGTGGCACACCAACAGGCCCCTGAAACTAGCCACACCGAAGAACAGCCCTCCACCTCTGCAGGCACTAGTGGACAGGAGGCCCCGCCACAGGACCAATAGGCCACTAGCACCCCACCCCCTGCAGAAGGAGAACCACCCCGCAAATGGTCCCTGCAATCCAGGCAGAAGCCAGAGAACATTGCCAAGGCCCCCGCTAGGAAATAAGACTCTCCTGAATGTCACCCTTGTGTCCCACTCTGTCACCCTGTCCACCTTGAACTGCCATAGCTTCACTTCCTATACCCCTTTGGACAATGCACCTGTGATACAAATAGCCTGGACTCTACCCTGGACATCCCTCCACCATCACCCCAGCCCATTGTACATCCCCCTCTACTTATTAGCACTTAAATAAACACCCTTGGAACAAATGCAAGTATGGAGTCTGTAAAGTGATTGAAATATATAGTTTAACAAGCTGTAAACATTGCAATTCATATGTACAGTTATATATACATAGGTATGAACTGTAGTGGGCAGCAGTAACACACCAGGAGCCAGATTGGGGCACCGAGTTCTGAAAATAGAGATGCAAAAGGATAAAGTAAGTGGCCATAGACATAAGCAAATCAGGCTGCTATGTCCAATGTGTAACACAAAACTGCAATGGAAAGTGAAGTTACAGTTTCTTACCTGTGTGTCACTGGAAGTACTGTTGAATGAGTGAACTCCTGTTGTCCACATCTTCTTCCTCTGCCTCCTCTTCCTCACTGTCCACAGGCTCCACCGCTGCCACAAGACCATCTCTAGGCTCATCCTCCTGCAGAAAAGGCACCTGGTGTCTCAAGGTCAGGTTGTGCAACATGCAACAATGATCTGGCACACCTTCTTGGGTGAATAGTACAGGGATCCACCTGTCACATGGAGGCACCAGAATCTGGCCTTCAGGAGGGCAAAGGTTCTTTCAATAATCCTCTATGTTCGCCCATGTGTCTCATTGTAACATTCCTCTGCCCTTGTCCTGGCATTCCTCACTGGGGTCAGTAGCCATGAGAGGTTGGGGTAACCAGAGTCACCTGCAAATATCGAGGGATACCTGTTAGACACACAATCCCCCCTAGGGACAACCCCACACCCATATACCTACATCAACTGGGTGGGGACCATGGGCTCACCTATTAGCCACACCCGGTGCCTCTGGAGTTGAGACATCACATATGGAATCCTGCTATTCCTCAAGATAAAGGCATAATGCACAGAGCCAGGCTACTTGGCATTCACAAGGGAGATGTACTGGTCTGCCAAACACACCATCTGCACATTCAGAGAGTGAAAGCTTTTTCTATTCCTGAACACTTGTTCATTTCTCCGGGGGGGACAAATGCTACATGTGTACCATCAATGGCACCAGTGATGTTGGGGATATGTCCCAGGGCATACAAAGCAGCCTTCACTGTGGCCAAATCCTCGACCTGGGGGAATACGATGTAGCTGCGCATGTGTTTCAGCAGGGCAGACAACACTCTGGTCAACACGTTGGAGAACATTGGGTGAGACATCCTTGATGCCATGGCCAATGTTGCTTGGAAGGAAACCACTTGCCAGGAAATGGAGAACTGACAGGACCTGCACTAGAGGGTTGATACCTGTGGGCTGGCGGATAGCTGAAATCAGGTCTGGCTCCAATTGGGCACACAGTTCGTGGATTGTGGCCCTATCAAGTCTGTAGTTAAGGATAATGTGCCTGTCCTCCATTGTCGCAAGGTCCACCAGTGATCTGTACACAGGGGATGTCTCCATCTCCTATTCATCCTCAGCGGTTCAACTCTAGGGTGGAAAACGGTGAGCAGAGGGTCATATTCACACATATGTGAAAATAAAAATGCATTTCTTCCTTTACAGAAACAGTATGTGAATACGAAAGTCAGTTGATGTGCCAATGTCTGCTGTGACGCAGTTAGGTGCCATGGCCTGTACCCCCCTGAAATGGTGGCTGCCTGATCTGTGAGGAGAGACAAGTGGAAATGAGGTAATTCTGCTGGCTTTGTGAGCCGTTGTGGTCGGTGGTCGACGACCACTGCGCAACTTTGCATTGTTTATCATTGGGCCTTTTGGGTTCCAGGAGCCAATGGTGATGTACGCAGGTGGTGACAGTACGCACGGCCGCAGACATGACCTCCATTTTCTATCTGTTCGCTCACTTGCTACCTGACCTTCAACAGGAGAGGACTTACACTGCAAGTGCTGCTGTGACCTTTGTCTGGAAGCAACAATGGATCAAGTGTCTGGGGAAAAGGCCCCCGCCTTCACTTCAGAGGAGTTGGGGAGACTGGTGGATGGGGTCCTACCCCAGTATAATTTACTCTATGGTCCTCCAGACAAACAGGTGAGTACACTGTGAGCATGATGCGTGGGCCATGAATGTATGGATTGCTGTGTGTGTAAGCCTTATGTAGGGGGGGCTTAGGGATCCTGGGCAGAGTGCTGCATGTCTGGTGGTCAATGTCTGAGCATAAGGGGATGGGAGGGATATGGTGGGCCATGAGTGTAACAGTCCAGACGGTATGACTTATCCCTTTTTTCTAAGCAAATTTTCCTGCAGGTCAGCGCCCATCAGAAAAAGGGTATTTGGTGTGCATTGCCAAGGAGGTGCGGACCCTGGGGGTCTTTGACAGGCGGAGCACCCACTGCCGCAAACTGTGGGAGGACCTGCGCCGCTGGGCAAGGAAGATGGCAGAGGCCCAGCTGGGGCTGGCCTCCCAACGAGGAAGGGGTGCCCGTCGTACCCTGGCCCCCCTGATGTTCCACATCCTGGTGGTGGCCTATATGGAGTTGGATGGGCGCTAAAAGGCATCATAGCAGCCACGAGGGGGTGAGTACAGATTCTGAATCATGACTTTGCACGCGTTAAGGTTGTACCTGGGTGGGGGATGTGGGCTGTGGGTGCCCCTAGGCCAGGGCAAACTGGCAGGGTAGGTCCCTTGTTAGGCAGGCTCTGAAGCACTCCAACCCCAATAGTGTTAGTGGGCATCTACTACTGGGCAGGGTCCTGTTAATTTCAGGTGTGCAACCAATGGCGTTGGGCAATGTACCCCATGGGCTGGTGACTGGCTTTGTAACTGGTAGTGCATGGCCTAGTGCATACGGCTGATCCCTGTGTGTTGTGTACGCCAACAGTGGTGTTGTTTTTGGCAGTGACCAAGTGTATCCTCTGTCTCTCCACCACCTTCTTGTTTTGTCACCCTGTCCTTGTGTGCATTAGCATCATCGGCGGGGGAGCGGAGGCACCGGCGACGAAGGGAGCTGCAGCCCACATGGGCCTGGAGGCCGAATCCACTGACGGTGAGGACACCAGTGGGACAGAGGGCGAGGAGAGCACCACGACAGAGACTGGAGGGGACACTACAGACAGCGAGTCCTTCTCCAATGGAAGCTCCCTGGCGGTGGCAGACACCTCTGTGCCCAACCCAACAACAGGTACAGCCGCCACCCCGTACCAGCACCGCCCTCCCAGCAGCCCCTCAGCGTGTTTCCCGTGCCTGCTCACCCAGGAGGGTGGGCATCTCCTTCGCCCCAGGCACCTCAGGCCCTGCCCCAGTTATCCCTGCTGCCCTCAGTGAGGAGGCTATTGACCTCCTGAGATCCCTCACTGTTGGGCAGTCAACCATACTGAATGCCATTCAGAGTGTCGAAAGGCATTTGCAACAAACAAATGCATACCTGGAGGGCATTCACTCGGGTGTGGCGGCCCAACAGAGAGCATTTCAGGCTCTCGCCTCCGCACTGATGGCAGCCATTGTCCCTAGATCCAGCCCCCCCCCCCCCAACTTCCTCTACCCAGTCCCAATCCCCTCAACCCCAACCTATCCCAAGCACACCTTCAGACCAGCAGTCACCCAAATCAACACACAGAAGTGGCTCAGGCAAACACAAGCACCACACTTCATCCCACAGACACTCACACAAGCACCATTCCCATGCAGACACACCAACATCCACTCCCTCCACTGTGTCCCCCTCCTCCTCCTCGTCCACCTCCCTCTCAGTAGCGTCTCCACTCACACATGCACACACTACATCCTCATCCACTACCTCCATCACCAGCACGCCTATCACTACACGCCCCTCACTGTCAGTCACCACCCAAACATCCATGCACACGTCCCCTGTGTCCTCTCCCACTGTGTCTGTGACCCCTTCTCCCAAAGTACACAAGTGCAAGCACACACACACCCAACAGCCATCTACCTCACAACAGCATCCAGCTCATGCACCTGCACCTGCACCCAAACACAGCAGACTGACACTTCCTGCAACCTCTCCCTCTTCCTCCACTCCCAAACCTTCACCCTCTTCCCACCCCAATGTCCCCAAGAAGCTTTTCCTAGACAACATTGACCTCTTCCCTACCCCGCCGCCCTGTCCTTCACCTCGGGCTAGGGTGGCCAGAGGCCAGCCCAGCACCTCAGCCACCAAGTCAACATCCGCTGTGGTTTCTGCAGCTCTGAGAGGCTCTAAGGAGGCACTGTCAGCCTAGCCAGTGTGCCACCAACACCTGCCAAGGCCAAGAAGGTTCCACCACCTGGCAAGGGCAAAAAGGGGACAGCATCCACCAAGAAGAAGGAGGCACAACCGGCCAGCAAGGCCAAGGCGAAGACTCCAGCTGGCAGAAGCAAGGAGGCACCACCATCTCCCAAGGGCAGGAAGGGGTACAGAACACCAGCCAGGGCACTTCAGCCGTCCGAGGCTGCAGGGGAAGGGCTGGAGCCTCCCCCCACCACTGGCAGCACCGACACCTGCACTGCGGCCAGCACCACCACCTGCACTGCCGCAAGCACCGCCACCTGCACCACCGCAAGCAGCACCACTGCCAGCAGCAGCAGCCCCAGTGGGCAGCCGTCTGAGGCTGCAGGGGAAGGGCTAGAGCCTCCCCCCACCACTGGAAGCTCCGACACCTGCACCGAGGCCAGCACCACCGCAAGCACCACCACCTGCACCGCCGCAAGCAGCACCACTGCCAGCAGCAGCAGCCCCAGTGGGCAGCCGTCCAAGGCTGCAGGGGAAGGGCTGGAGCCTCCCACACCACTGGCAGCACTGACATCTGCACGGCGGCCAGCACTGCCACCTGCACCGCCGCAAGCAGCACCACTGTCAGCAGCAGCAGTCCCAGTGGGCAGCCGTCCGAGGCTGCAGGGGAAGGGCTGGAGCCTCCCCCCACCACTGGCAGCACCGATACCTGCATCGCGGGCAGCACCGCCACCTCCACCACCGCAAGCACTGCCACCTGCACCGCCGCAAGCAGCACCACTGCCAGCAGCAGAGGCCCCAGTGGGAAGCCGTCTGAGGCTGCAGGGGAAGGGCTGGAGTCTCCCCCCACCACTGGCAGCACCAACACCTGCACCGGCACTGCAACCACTGTACAGAGATCGCCGCCGGCAGATGGACTGTAGTCCTGCCTCCATGGTGTGTCACGCATCCTGCCCACAGAAAATCGTGTGGGTCTGACACCCAGGTGAGTGACTGTGAACTTGCACTCCCCATGTGCTGCATCACTGGGCACAAAGCCCCCTCCAGAACCAACGGAAGAAGGCATCCACTCACCCTGTCCTTGTCAGGATGAAGCACACTGGGCAAAAAGCCCCCTCCAGAACCAGTGGAAGAAGGTATCCACTCACCCTTATCTTGGCAGGATGAATCACACTGGGCACAAAGCCCCCTCCAGAACCAGTGGAAGAAGGCAACCACTTGAGAGACTGTAGCCTTGCACTCCACAGGACCAAGCAGTGGGCAAACCACCCACTTGAGAGACTGTGGCCTTGCAATTCCCAGTACCAAGCAGTGGGCAAACCACCCACTTGAGAGACTGTGGCTTTGCACTCCCCAGGACCAAGCAGTGGGCAAACCACCCACTTGAGAGACTGTGGCTTTGCACTCCCCAGGACCAAGCAGTGGGCAAACCACCCACTTGCGAGACCGTGGCCTTGCACTCCCCAGGGCCAAGCAGTAGGCAAACCACCGACTTGAGAGACTGTGGCTTTGCGCTCCCCAGGATCAAGCAGTAGGCAAACCACCCACTTGAGAGACTGTGGCCTTGCACTCCCCAGGACCAAGCAGTGGGCATGGAGCCCCCTTCAGGAGCAGTGGCGTTATACCATCTTCTGGCTGAGGTACCTCCCCCCTCCTTTCCCCGTATATTGTAAATACTGTTTTTGATTTCTGAATGTATATCTAACTATTTCTAATATTACACTCACTTGACTCCATTCCTTTTGTCCTTGCATTATTCCTGAGGGTTACGGGATGTATATGTAATGTTGTTGTATGTGTTTGTGTGTATGGTGTTGGGGGTGAGGGTGGGGGTGTTGCGTGTTGCATGTGTGTGTCACTCTCTTTTTCCTCCCCCCCTCCCCTGTGTGCTAGGTGCAGTACTCACCGTGGTTGTCATCACCAGTGTTGGTGCTCCTGGTGTATGAGCAGATACATCAGCATGGGGAAGACCTGCAGCTCGGGCTCCATGGCGTCCTGGTTCTTCCTTGAGTGTTGAGAGGTGAGTCGTTTCCCTTCAGAACACTGTTTCCGCCGTGCTTTTGTACCACCCCGGAAAAGGTGGCGGAAAAGGTGGTGGAAAAGGTGGCGGATAGGCCTCTTGTAATACAGTGGGCGGAACCTTGTCTTCCACCTGGCTGTTGGCGGTTACCGCCGTGTAGTTTGTTGCTACCGCCCTGATGGTCGGAGTGTTAAAGTGGCTATCTGTGTTGTCAGTTTCCGCCATGGTCATGATTCCATTTTTTTTTACCTCCGGCCTGTTGGTGGTGTTACCGCCGCTTTAACACCAACCGCCAGGGTTGTAATGAGGGCCTATGTGCTTTACTTTGGAATCAAATTTATTTGGGTGACCAGACACTTGTGCTAATGTGTTGGTGTGTAATGATTATGGTCCTGACCGGACACTGAGTACCTGTGACATACACCTCCTTGCACAAGTAGCTTGTGTCCTCATCATATGGTCCATATAGTTTGCATCTCTACATAGCAATTATTGGAAACTAAGCAAGCAGCAACAAGTTTGTGATGGGTGAATTCATTACAATGCTAGTGCAAATCATAAATTGTGGACAGACATTAACTTGAAAGTAAAGTGTAGGGGTCAGTCATGGTGGATGAAATTAACTGAGTAGATGCCACACCATTGGGAGTCCAAAGTCCAGAGTACTCCTCCCATTGGAACAGGTAGGTGGTTCAGGAAAATTCAACAGAGTGAATGTGTGGCACACAAAGGTGGTACCTTTGAAAGAAGTAAGTTGCAGACAGTGGTGGGTGTCTCGTCATCGGTACCCCCTAAATTCTTTGCTGAACGTCCCTGCTTGCCAGTGGGTGGGGATCTGCTGCTACAGAGGAAGGGGTGTCTGGTAGTTCACCTGGCAGGGCCTCCCTTCCAGTGGCTGGCACCGATGACAGTGGTCCTGGTGTTGCTGCACCAAAGGAGGGGTGGAGTTATGCTGAATAGTCCTGCCCAGGATGGTGTTAATGTCCCTCAACACCCCTGTTAGTGAGGCCATGTTGGTGTTGTGGGCCTCCCTTTGCTTCAGCATGTTCCGATGGATGTCCCTCTGTGGATGCTTCATTTCCCAGAGTCCATTCAGTACCTGGCCCATCACACCTTGGGACCTTTGCTAGATCCCCAAGACGTGGCTGATGGAGTCCTGTCTGATGGCAGCCCCAGTGGCCTCACCCCGTTGGGTTACAGCATCCCTACCAATACACTACCCCCACAGGCCTGTACCCTTGCAACAGGTTGCCCTTTCCCACTTGTTCCTGGACCCTCACTGTCTGAAGTGTTGCACCACAACTCAGGATCCTGGACTGGGGAGCATCAGATTGTCAACACTGTGCTTGGTACATAGGTGGGGGAGTGAATGGTTGCCTGAGATGTCAAGGCAGCCGGGCTGGGAGGCGTTGATGTGGGCACAGCGAGGCTCACAGTATCTATCTGACTAGGTTGCCCAGATGAGCCATGGGCATCCTCCACGTCCAGCAGTCCAGGAGTGCTTTCCTCACAGAGGGCTTCATCTTAGTGGAATGGGGGTGAGGGGGTTGGCAGTCTCCTCTGCAGCGTCTGTGTGCCCAGTGGTTGCATTGTGACATCTACCTGCAACAGTTTAGTGTTTCAGTAAG